>NC_140994.1:98090018-98489881 GCF_052327205.1 Somniosus microcephalus
GCTCCTCTCTCTTCCCCCCCCCCAGTCGCTCTCTCTCTTCCCCCCCCAGTCGCTCTCTCTCTCCCCACCCAGTCGCTCTCTCTCTTCCCCACCCCAGTCGCTCTCTCTCTCCCCCCCCAGTCGCTCTCTCTCTCTTCCCCCCCCAGTCGCCTCTCTCTCTTCCCCCCCCAGTCGCTCTCCTCTCTTCCCCCCCCAGTCGCTCTCTCTCTTCCCCCCCAGTCACACTCTCTCTTCCCCCCAGTCGCTCTCTCTCTTCCCCCCCATGTCGCTCTCTCTCTTCCCCCCCAGTCGCTCTCTCTCTTCCCCCCCAGTCGCTCTCTCTCTCCCCACCCAGTCGCTCTCTCTCTCCCCCCCAGTCGCTCTCTCTCTCCCCCCTAGTCGCTCTCTCTCTCCCCCCCAGTCGCTCTCTCTCTTCCCCCCCAGTCGCTCTCTCTCTCCCCACCCAGTCGCTCTCTCTCTCCCCCCCAGTCGCTCTCTCTCTCCCCCCCAGTCGCTCTCTCTCTTCCCCCCAGTCGCTCTCTCTCTTCCCCCCCAGTCGCTCTCTCTCTTCCCCCCAGTCGCTCTCTCTCTTCCCCCCCCAGTCGCTCTCTCTCTTCCCCCCCAGTCGCTCTCTCTCTTCCCCCCAGTCGCTCTCTCTCTTCCCCCCCCCCTCTCTCCCCCCAGTCGCTCTCTCTTCCCCCAGTCGCTCTCTCTCGTCCCCCCCGTCGCTCTCTCTCGTCCCCCAGTCGCTCTCTCTCGTCCCCCCAGTCGCTCTCTCTCTTCCCCCCAGTCGCTCTCTCTCTTCCCCCCCCCTAGTCGCTCTCTCTCTTCCCCCCCAGTCAGCGCTCTCTCTCTTCCCCCCCCAGTCGCTCTCTCTCTTCCCCCCCCGTCGCTCTCTCTCTTCCCCCCCGTCGCTCTCTCTCTTCCCCCCCAGTCGCTCCCTCTCTCTCTTCCCCCCCCAGTCGCTCCCTCTCTCTCTTCCCCCCCAGGTCGCTCCCCTCTCTCTCTTCCCCCCCAGTCGCTCCCTCTCTCTCTTCCAACAACAACATGCCCTCAAAAAAGCCTTGGCCACCGCCTGGCACCCCCAGCTAGTAAAAGATGTAATAGCAGAGCACTTGGAAAAAGTGACAGGATCGGACAAAGTCAACATGGATTTAGAAAAGGTAAATCGTGCTTGACTAATCTACTGGAATTTTTTGAGGATGTAACTGGTAGAATAGATAAGGGAGAACCAGTGGATGTGGTGTATTTGGACTTTCAGAAGGCTTTCGATAAGGTCCCGCATAAGAGATTAGTGTGCAATGTTAAGGCACATGGGATTGGGGGCAAGGTACTGACTTGGATTGAGAACTGGTTGGCAGACAGGAAGCAAAGAGGTGGAATAAATGGGTCTTTTTTCCGAGTGGCAGGCAGTGACTAGTGGGGGTACCGCAGGAATGGTCCTAGGACCCCAGCTATTCACAGGATATATTAATGATCTAGATGAGGGAACTAGATTTAATATCTCCAAGTTTGCAGGCGAACACAGGCGGTAAGAAGGCAAATGGTATGTTGGCCTTCGTAGGGAGAGGGTTTGAGTTCAGGAACAAGGATGTCTTGCTGCAGTTGTACAGGGCCTTGGTGGGAGACCACACCTTGAGTATTGTGTGCAGTTTTGGTCGCCTTATCTGAGGAAGGATGTTCTTGCCATGGAGGGAGTGCAGCAAAGATTCACCAGACTGATACCTGGGATGGCCGGAATGACGTATGAGGAGAGATTGGGTCGATTGGGCTTATACTCGCTGGAGTTTTGAAGAATGAGAGGGGATCTCATTGAAACTTATAAAATTCTAACAGGACTAGACAGACTAGATGCAGGAAGGATGTTCCCGATGGCGGGGGGAGTCCAGAACCAGGGGTCACAGTCTAAATATAAGGGGTAAGCCATTTAGGACAGAGATGAGGAGGAATTTCTTCACCCAGAGAGTGGTGAACCTGTGGAATTCTCTACCACAGAAGGCAGTTGAGGCCAGTTCATTAAATATATTCAAGAAGGAGTTAGATATATTTCTTAAAGCTAAAGGGATCAAGTAATATGGGGAGAAGGCAGGGACAGGGTACTGGGTTTGGATGATCAGCCATGATCTCATTGAATGGCGGAGCAGGCTCGAGGGGCCGAATGGCCTACTCCTGCTCCTATCTTCTATGTTTCTACACTGTTCCATCAAGCAGTCAGAGGATAGGTACAGCATTGCTTAGATACAGAGTAAAGCTCCCTCTACACTGTTCCATCAAGCAGTCAGGGGACAGGTACAGCACAGGTTAGATACAGAGTAAAGCTCCATTTACATTGTCCTATCAAACACTCCCAGGGCAGGTACAGCACGGTTTACATATAGAGTAAAGCTCCCTCTGCATTGTCTTTAGGGAAGGAAATCTGCCATCCTTACCTGGTCTGGCCTATATGTGACTCTAAACCCACAGCAATGTGGTTGACTCTTAACTGTCCTCTGAAATGGCCTAGCAAGCCACTCAGTTGTAACATAGCGCTACGAAACACAATAATAAGAATGAAACCAGCATCGACCTTGGCACTGGCTACGGGCACGGCAACGGCACACCCAGCCCAGTTGACCCTGCAAAGTCCTCCTCACCAACATCTGGGGACTTGTGCCAAAATTGGGAGAGCTGTCCCACAGACTAGTCAAGCAACAGCCTGACATCGTCATACTTATAGAATCATTCCTTTCAGCCAATGTCCCAGACTCCCCTATTGCTATTCCTGGGTATGTCCCACCGGCAGGACAGACCCACCAGAGGTGGCGGTACAGTGGTATACAGTCGGGTGGGATTGGCCCTGGGAGTTCTAAACATTGACTTCGGACCCCATGAAGTCTCATGGCATCAGGTCAAACATGGGCAAGGAAACTTCCTGCTGATTACTCCTCCATGTTGAACACCACTTGGAAGAAGCACTGAGAGTAGCAAGGGCACAGAGCGTACTCTGGGTGGGGGACTTCAATATTCATCACTAAGAATGCCTCGGTAGCACCACTACTGACTGAGCTGGCCGAGTCCTGAAGGGCATAGCTGTCAGACAGGGCCTGCGGCAGATAGTGAGAGAGCCAATACGAGAGAAAAACCTACTTGACTTCGTCCTCACCATTCCACCTGTCGCAGATGCATCTGTCCATGACAGCACTGATAGGAATGACTCCTGCACAGTCCTTTTGGAGACAAAGTCCTGTGTTCACACTGAGGACACCCTCCACCATGTTATGTGGCACTACCACCGTGCTAAATGGGATAGATTCAGAACAGACCTAGCAGCTCAAAACTGGGCATCCAAGAGGTGCTGTGGGCCATCAGCAACAGCAGAATTGTATTCCACCCCAATCTGTAACCTCATGGCCCGGCATATCCCTCACTCTACCATTACCATCAAGCCAGGGGACCAACCCTGGTTCAATGAGGAGTGTAGAAGAGGATGCCAGGAGCAGCACCAGGCGTACCTAAAAATGAGGTGCCAACCTGGGGAAGCTGCAACACAGGACTACATGCATGCTAAACAGTGGAAGCAGCATGCTATAGACAGGGCTAAGCTATCCCACAATCAACGGATCAGATCAAAGGTCTGCAATCCTGCCACATCCAGTCGTGAATGGTGGTAGACCATTAAACAATTAACGAGAGGAGGAGGCTCCATGAACATCCTCATCCTCAATAATGGCGGAGCCCAGCACATGAGCGCAAAAGGCAAGGCTGAAGTGTTTGCAACCATCTTCAGCCAGAAGTGCTGACTGAATGGTCCATCTCGGCCTCCTCCTGAGGTCCCCACCATCACAGAAGCCAGTCTTCAGCCAATTCGATTCACTCCAAGTGCACTGGATACAGCAAAGGCTATGGGCCCCGACAACATCCCGGCTATCGTGCTGAAGACTTGTACTCCAGAACTAGCCGTGCCTACAGCCCAGCTGTTCCAGTACAGCTACACTGGCATCTAGCTGACAAAGTGGAAAATTGCCCAGGTATGTCCTGTCCATAAAAAGCAGGACAAATCCAACCCGGCCAATTACCACCCCATCAGTCTACTCTCAATCAGCAAAGTGATGGAAGGCGTCATCGACAGCGCTATCAAGCGGCACTTACTCACCAATAACCTGCTCATCAATGCTCAGTTTGGGTTCCGCCAAGACCACTCAGCTCCAAACCTCATTACAGCCTTGGTCCAAACATGGACAAAAGAGCTGAATTCCAGAGGTGAGGTGTGAGTGACTGCCCTTGACATCAATGCAGCAATTGACCGAGTGTGGCATCAAGGAGCCCCAGTAAAACTGAAGTCAATGGAAATCAGGGTAAAACTCTCCATTGGCTGGAGTCATACCTAGCACAAAGGAAGATGGTAGTGGTGATTGTTAGAGGCCAATCATCTCAGCCCCAGGACATCACTGCAGGAGTTCCTCAGGCCAGTGTCCTAGGCCCAAACCTTATTAAGCTGCTTAATCAATGATTGTCCCTCCATCATAAGGTCAGAGGTGGAGATGTTTGCTGATGATTGCACAGTGCTCAGTTCCATTCACAACTCCTCAGGTAATGAAGCAGTCCGTGCTCGCATGCAGCAAGACCTGGACAACATTTAGGCTTGAGCTGATAAGTGGCAGGTAACATTCACGTCACAGAAGTGCCAGGCAATGACCATCTCCAATAAGAGAAAATCTAACCACATCTCCTTGACATTCAATGGCATTACCATCATTGAATCCCTCACCATCAACATCCTGGGGGTCACCATTGACCAGAAACTTAACTGGACCAGCCACATAAATACTGTGACGACAAGAGCAGGTCAGAGACTGGGTATTCTGCGGTGAGTGACTCAACTCCTGACTCCCCAAAGCCTTTCCACCATCTACAAGGCACAAGTCAGGAGTGTGATGGAATACTCTCCACTTGGCTGGATGAGTGTAGCTCCAACAACACTCAGGAAGCTTGACACCATCCAGGACAAAGCAGCCCGCTTGATTGGCGCCCTATCCACCACCTTAGACATTCACTCCTTCCACCATTGGCCCACCGTGGCTGCAGTGTATATCATCTACAATATGCACTGCAGCAGCTCGCCAAGTCTTCTTCGGCAGCACCTCCCAAACCCGCGACCTCTTCCACCTAGAAGGACAAGGGCAGCAGGCGCATGGGCACACCACCACCTCCACGTTCCCCTCCAAGTCACACACCATCCTGACTTGGAAATATATCGCCGTTCCCTAATCGTCGCTGGGTCAAAATCCTGGAACCCCCAACCCCTAACAGCAATGTGGGAGTACCTTCACCACATGGACTGCAGTGGTTCAAGAAGGCAGCTCACCACCACCTTCTCAAGGGTAATTAGGGATGGGCAATAAATGCTGGACTTGCCAGTGACACCCACATCCCATAAATGAATTTTAAAAAAAGTTCCCCCCTCCCTCTCCCAGTCAGTTCCCCCCCTCCCTCTCCCAGTCAGTTCCCCCCCTCCCTCTCCCAGTCAGTTCCCCCCCTCCCTCTCCCAGTCAGTTCCCCCCCTCCCTCTCCCAGTCAGTTCCCCCCCTCCCTCTCCCAGTCAGTTCCCCCCCTCCCTCTCCCAGTCAGTTCCCCCCCTCCCTCTCCCAGTCAGTTCCCCCCCTCCCTCTCCCAGTCAGTTCCCCCCCTCCCTCTCCCAGTCAGTTCCCCCCCCTCCCTCTCCCAGTCAGTTCCCCCCCTCCCTCTCCCAGTCAGTTCCCCCCCTCCCTCTCCCAGTCAGTTCCCCCCCTCCCTCTCCCAGTCAGTTCCCCCCTCCCTCTCCCAGTCAGTTCCCCCCTCCCTCTCCCAGTCAGTTCCCCCCCTCCCTCTCCCAGTCAGTTCCCCCCCTCCCTCTCCCAGTCAGTTCCCCCCCTCCCTCTCCCAGTCAGTTCCCCCCCTCCCTCTCCCAGTCAGTTCCCCCCCTCCCTCTCCCAGTCAGTTCCCCCCCTCCCTCTCCCAGTCAGTTCCCCCCCTCTCCCAGTCAGTTCCCCCCCTCCCTCTCCCAGTCAGTTCCCCCCCTCCCAGTCAGTTCCCCCCCTCCCTCTCCCAGTCAGTTCCCCCCCTCCCTCTCCCAGTCAGTTCCCCCCCTCCCTCTCCCAGTCAGTTCCCCCCTCCCTCTCCCAGTCAGTTTCCCCCCCTCCCTCTCCCAGTCAGTTCCCCCCCTCCCAGTCAGTTCCCCCCCCTCCCAGTCAGTTCCCCCCCTCCCTCTCCCAGTCAGTTCCCCCCCCCCCTCTCCCAGTCAGTTTCCCCCCCTCCCTCTCCCAGTCAGTTCCCCCCCTCCCTCTCCCAGTCAGTTTCCCCCCCTCCCTCTCCCAGTCAGTTCTCCCCCTCCCTCTCCCAGTCAGTTCCCCCCCTCCCTCTCCCAGTCAGTTCCCCCCCTCCCTCTCCCAGTCAGTTTCCCCCCCTCCCTCTCCCAGTCAGTTCCCCCCCTCCCAGTCAGTTCCCCCCCTCGCTCTCCCAGTCAGTTCCCCCCCTCCCTCTCCCAGTCAGTTCCCCCCCCTCCCTCTCCCAGTCAGTTTCCCCCCCCTCCCTCTCCCAGTCAGTTTCCCCCCCCTCCCTCTCCCAGTCAGTTCCCCCCCTCCCTCCCTCTCCCAGTCAGTTCCCCCCCTCCCTCCCTCTCCCAGTCAGTTTCCCCCCCCTCCCTCTCCCAGTCAGTTCCCCCCCCTTCCTCTCCCAGTCAGTTCCCCCCTCCCTCTCCCAGTCAGTTCCCCCCTCCCTCTCCCGGTCAGTTCCCCCCCTCCCTCTCCCGGTCAGTTCCCTCCTCCCTCTCACGGTCATTGCATCCCTCCCTCTCCTGGTCAGTTCCCCCCCACCTCTCCCGGTCAGTTCGCCCCTCCCTTTCCCAGTCAGTTCGCCCCTCCCTCTCCCGGTCATTGCATCCTTCCTGTTACCAACGATGTAGGTAAAAAGAGGGAGGAGGTCCTACAAGCTGAATTTAGGGAGTTAGGAGCTAAATTGAAAAGTAGGACCTCAAAGGTAGTAATCTCTGGATTGCTACCAGTGCCACGAGCTAATAAGTTTAGAGAGAGTAAGATAGATAAGCTAAATACGTGGCTTGAGCAGTGGTGCAAGGGAGAGGGATTTAAATTCTTGAGGCATTGGAACCAGTTCTTGGGGAGGAGTGACCTGTACCAAGGGGACGGTCTACACCTGAGCTGTGAGGGAGCCGATGTCCTCGGGGTAATATTTTCTAGGGCGGTTCGGGAGGATTTAAACTAATTTGGCAGGGGGATGGGAACCTAGATAGTGGAAAAGAGGGAAGTCATATGAAGTCAGAAATAGATGGTAGAAAGGTGAGAAGCAATAAGCAAAGGAGAGAAACACAAAGGGCCAAACTAATTCATAATGAGAGTGTGAAAAAAGCAAGCCTGAAGGCTTTGTATCTTAATGCTAGAAGCATTAGGAACAAGGTGGATGAATTAGTTGTGGAAATAGAGGTAAACAAGTATGATTTGATTGGGATTACAGAAACGTGGCTGCAGGGTGGGCAAGGCTGGGAACTTAACATCCAGGGATATACAATATTTAGGAAGGATCGGCAAAAAGGTAGGGGAGGTGGGGTAGCATTGCTGGTAAAGGAGGGGATTAATGCAATGGAAAGGAAGGATATTAACTCGGATGAAACGGAATCTGTATGGGTAGAAATGAGAAATAGCAAGGGGAGGAAAACGTTAGTGGGTGTGATATATAGGCCTCCAAATAGTAATATGGAGGTGAGGGAAGGCATAAAAAGGGAAATTAGAGAAGCGTGCGATAAGAGCACAGCTGTCATCATGGGTGACTTTAATTTACATATTGATTGGACTACCCAAATTAGTAAAAATTCTGAGGAGGAGGAATTCCTGGAATGTTTTCGGGACGGTTATCTGGACCAATATGTCGAGGAGCCGACTCGAGATCAGGCCATTTTAGACTGGGTATTGTGCAATGAGAAGGGACTTATCAACAATCTTCTTGTACGAGGCCCCTTGGGTCAGAGCGATCATAATATGATCGAGCTCTCAGTCGAGATGGAGAGTGAGGAAATTGCATCAGAGACTAAGGTCCAGAACTTAAATAAAGGGAATTACGAGGGTATGAGACGGGAATTGGGTAAGATTGATTGGGTGGTGTTTCTGGGGGGATTGACAGTGGATAGACAATGGCAAGCATTCAAAGATAGAATGGAAGAATTCCAGAACATGTTTATACCGGTTTGGCATAAAAATAAACCTAAAAAGGTGGCTCAACCGTGGATAACGAGGGAAATTAGGGACAGCATAAAATCAAAAAAAAGGGCATATCAACTGGCAAAAAAAAGCACCAGACCGGAAGATTGGGGGCAGTACAGGATACAGCAAAAGAGGACAAAGGGATTAATCAGGAAGGGGAAAATAGAATACGAAAGTAAACTTGCAGCAAACATAAAGACAGACTGCAAAAGCTTTTATCGGTATATCAGGAGGAAAAGACTGGTAAAATCCCAAGTCGGTCCCTTGCAGTCCGATTCGGGAGAATATATAATGGAGAATAAGGAAATGGCAGACCAATTAAACTCATACTTTGGTTCTGTATTCACAAAGGAGGACACAAATAACCTCCCAGGAATATCGGCAAACATAGGGACTAATGAGAGGGAGGAGCTGACAGAAATTAGTATCTCTAGGGATATGGTGTTGGGTAAGTTGAGGGGACTGAAGGCCGACAAATCCCCGGGGCCTGATAAACTACATCCTAGGGTACTTAAGGAGGTGGCCCTGGAGATAGCAGATGCTCTAAGGATCATCTTCCGGAACTCCATTGACTCGGGAACAGTACCCGTGGATTGGAGGGTAGCTAATGTTACCCCAATATTTAAAAAGGGGGGTAGAGAGAAAGCAGGGAATTATAGACCAGTAAGCCTTACATCGGTTGTGGGCAAAATGCTAGAGTCCATTATTAAGGATAAAATAGCGGAGCACTTGACAAATGGGGAAAGGATCGGACAGAGTCAACATGGATTTACAAAGGGTAAATCGTGTTTGACTAATCTGCTGGAATTTTTTGAGGAAGTAACTGGTAAAATAGATGGGGGAGAGCCAGTGGATGTGGTGTACCTTGACTTCCAGAAAGCCTTCGATAAGGTTCCACACAAAAGATTATCATGCAAAATTAAGGCTCATGGGATTGGGGGCAAAGTATTAACGTGGATAGAGAACTGGCTGGCGGATAGAAAACAGAGAGTTGGAATAAACGGCTCGTTTTCGGAGTGGCAGGCAGTGACCAGCGGGGTGCCGCAAGGATCTGTCCTGGGACCCCAGCTGTTCACAATATATATAAATGATCTGGATCAGGGAATTGGATGCAATATTTCCAAATTCGCTGACGACACTAAACTAGGAGGAGGGGTGGGCTCTGATGAGGATGTCAGGAGGCTACAGTGCAATTTGGACAGGTTGGGGGAATGGGCGGATACGTGGCAGATGCACTATAATGTGGATAAATGCGAGGTTATCCACTTTGGGGGTAAAAACAGGAGGGTAGATTATTATCTAAATGGCAATAGATTGGGAGATGGGGAAGTGCAGAGGGACCTGGGTGTTCTTGTGCACCAGTCACTGAAGGAGAGCATGCAGGTGCAACAGGCGATTAAGAAGGCAAATGGTATGTTGGCCTTCATATCAAGGGGGTTCGAGTATAGGAATAGGGATACCTTACTACAGCTGTACAAGGTGCTGGTGAGACCGCATCTGGAGTATTGTGTACAGTTTTGGTCGCCCCATCTGCGGAAGGATGTTCTTGCCATGGAAAGAGTGCAGCGGCGATTCACCAGGCTGATACCTGGAATGGCGGGAATGACCTACGAGGAGAGATTGAATAGTTTGGGCTTGTACTCACTGGAGTTTAGAAGATTGAGAGGGGATCTCATCGAAACATATAAAATTATGGCAGGCCTGGACAGGCTGAATTCAGAGAGAATGTTTCCAATGGCAGGGGAGCACAGAACCAAGGGCCACAGTCTAAAAATAGCGGGCAAATCATTTAAAACAGAGATGAGGAAGAATTTCTTCACTCAAAGAGTGGTGAGCCTGTGGAATTCCCTGCCACAGAGGGCTGTGAAGGCTAATTCAATAAATATTTTCAAGAGAGAATTGGATATATTTCTGAAGGCTAAGGGGATTAAGGGTTACGGAGAAAAGGCGGGGACGGGGTACTGAACTGGTAAGATCAGCTAAGATCTCAGATGAAGATCAGCCATGATCTCATTGAATGGCGGAGCAGGCTCGAAGGGCCGAATGGCCTACTCCTGTTCCTATCTCTATGTTTCTATGTTAAGTCTGTGTGTCCCAGTTATGCTTATTATAAATCACTGGACACAGACAACAAGAATAACTTTAACAGGTCTTTACTATTCGGAGGTCAGGGCTGAACTGCCCAGCAAATCACTACACAACGTTTATATACCGGTGTGGTCACCATCGGTATTACAGTATACAGCAGCCAAGAGAAAGTAGTACATCTCTTAAGGTAGTTCTCTTAAGGTGGAACAGGTTACATACACCACAATCCTCCCTTTTTAGCTTAACAGTGTATATCCCCATTTAACATAACATAATAACATATATATATATATATATACAACTTCATGCAAAACAGTTCAAAGATTCAGTCTCTGAGGAGGCCTCCTGATCCGAGTTGGATAACGCCTTTCAGGGGTCTCTGATTCTCGTTGCTGGGGTGACTCATCTAGTTGATCTCTTATGGATTGGACATCATCATCGGGTACATTCACTTCTGAGGTAGATGCTTCAGGTTCACTAACTTCTTCCACGGTTGTCTCTGCCGTAACCATGGGTTCGACCCTTGTTCTCGATTCTACCAGTTGGTCAGCATGACGTCGTATTACATTTTCACCCATATCTACCGTGTACATCAGGGGTCCTTGTCTGGCCCGAATTGTTCCAGATTGCCATTTCTCATTTTTATAGTCCCGGGCTAACACTGGTTGTCCTATTTCAGAACTCCGAGTGGTCTTGTTATTTATATGCTGGAACTGTTTGTTTTCGACTTCCCTCCGCACATTTGGTTTTAACAAGTCCAAACTGGACCGCAACCTCCTGTTATAGAACATCATGGCAGGACTTTGGTTTGTCACTGCATGAGTGGTGTTTTGATATGCCAGTAGGAAATTGTCCACCTTGTGTTGTAGTGGAATCTGATCTTCGCTCATGGCCTTTATTGCTTTTTTGAACGTTTGTACAAATCTCTCGGCCAACCCGTTTGTAGCCGGATGATATGGGGCAGAGGTATAATGTTTCACCCCATTCTTCTTCATGAATTTCTGGAATTCTTCTGACACGAACTGCGGTCCGTTGTCTGAACATATTTGTTCTGGCAATCCATTTCTTGCAAATATCGTTCTTAGCACCGCGATCGTCTTTTCCGAGGTAGTGGTAGTCATCTTAATCACTTCTGGCCATTTAGAATGTGCGTCCACCACAATTAAAAACATGGAGTCCATGAATGGACCAGCAAAGTCAATATGTACATGTTGCCATGGGGTTGAAGGCCATTCCCATGGATGCAGCGGTGCAATCGGAGGTGCATTTTGAACTTTTTGGCACCCTGAGCAGCTTTTCGTCAGATCTTCTATCTGTTGGTCGATACCCGGCCACCACACATAAGCCCTAGCAAGGCTTTTCATCTTGACTCCCCCCAGATGACCTTCATGCAGTTCCTTTAGAACTCTCTCTCTTAACTTAGGAGGAATAATCAC
The DNA here is from genome assembly GCF_052327205.1 of Somniosus microcephalus. Taxonomy (NCBI): domain Eukaryota; kingdom Metazoa; phylum Chordata; class Chondrichthyes; order Squaliformes; family Somniosidae; genus Somniosus; species Somniosus microcephalus. The sequence continues at coordinate 98,101,750 of NC_140994.1, forward strand.
CCTTGTTCCATACATCAATGTTCCTTGACAGACGGACAGCTGTTCTCGTCTTGCTGAGAATGCCGGTAACAGTGGATCACCATGTGCTGGCCATCCCTTCACTGTCAATTCGTAGACCCGGGACAGTGTCGGGTCGTTCCTGGTTTCTCTTTCAATACTTGCATTGGTGACTGGTAAACATTCGATGATGGTCGAGTGAAATAACTCAACAGGGTCAACCGTCGGTGCCTCCTCCGCTGTAGGTAGTGGCAGGCGCGACAGCCCATCAGCATTACCATGCTGCTTTGTACCTTTGAATTCAATCTGATATTGATGTGCCCCTAGGAAAAGGGACCATCTCTGGAGCCTCTGTGCTGTCATCACCGAAACACCCTTCTTAGGGTTAAAAATGGATACCAACGGCTGGTGGTCTGTCAGTAGCGTAAACTTTTGGCCCTGCAGGTAATGATTAAACTTCTTTACTCCCCACACAAGGCCGAGAGCCTCCCTATCTATCTGAGCATAGTTGCGCTCAGCGGAGGTCAATGATCTGGATGCGAACGCGACTGGCCTCTCCAAGCCATTTGACAACTTGTGTGAGAGTACTGCCCCAATACCATATGGAGAAGCATCACAAGCCAAACGAATAGGCAGCGTTGGGTTGAAGTGAGCCAACACTTCCTCTGAGGTGATCAATGCCTTGCTTTTGCGAAAGGCCCTCTTACAGTCCTCGCTCCACTTCCATGGTACTCCCTTCTGCAAAAGAGCGTTCAGCGGGTGCAGCACCGTGGATAAATTTGGCAGAAACTTATGGTAATAGTTAATCAACCCTAGGAACGACCTCAACTGGGATACATTATCCGGAACGGGAGCCTTCACAACAGCTTCAATCTTGTCAGGAGACTTATGAAGCCCCTCCTGGTCAATGACATGACCACAGTACGAGATCCGCTTCTGAAAGAACTCACATTTCTGGCGATTAACTCGAAGTCCATATTCTTTCAATCTGGTGAGCACCAGTTCCAAATTTGCAAGATGTTCCTCATCATCATCTCCTGTAATCAGAATATCATCCAGGTAACATTGTGTGCCTGGAATTCCCTGTAATACCTGCTCCATGGCCCTCTGCCAAATTGCTGGAGCCGATGCCACTCCAAAAACCAGTCTATTATACCGATACAAGCCTCTATGCGTGTTGATTGTGAGATACTGGCGTGACTCTTCCTCAACTTCCATTTGTAAGTACACCTGCGCCAGGTCTATCTTGGTGAAGTGTTTCCCGCCAGACAACGAAGCGAAGATATCCTCAATCCGCGGAAGCGGATATTGCACCGTGTGAAGCACCGGATTAACAGTGATCTTGAAATCTCCACAGATGCGAACCTTCCCCGGTTCCCCCGGCTTGTTGCTCGATGAACGCTTCATGACGGGAACAATGGCCATGGCCCATTCACTCCAGTCCACCTTTGACAGTACTCCGGACAGTCCTTCCAGCTCAGCTTCCACAGCAGGTCTGGCTTTGAAAAATTTTGGATTTGCATGTTCTTTAACTTTGATGTTTGCCGTAATTCCTTTCAGTGTTCCCAGTCCCTGCTGGAACACCTCATAGAGTCATAGAGTTTTACAGCACAGAAAGAGGCCCTTCGGCCCATCGTGTCTGCGCCGCCCATCCATCCCTGTCCAGTCTAATCCCATTTTCCAGCATTTGGTCCATAGCCCTGTATGCAATGGCATTTCAAGTGCTCATCCGAATGCTTCTTGAATGTTGTGAGGGTTCCTGCCACTACCACCCTTTTAGGCATTGAGTTCCACATTCCAACCACCCTCTGGGTGAAAAAGTTCCTCCTCAAATCCCCTCTAAATCTCCTGCCCCTTACCCTGAATCTATGCCCCCTTGTTATTGACCCCCCTACTAAGGGGAAAAGTTCCTCTTTGTCTACCCTATCTATGCCCCTCATCATTTTGTACACCTCAATCAGGTCCCCCCTCAGCCTTCTTTGCTCCAAGGAAAACAACCCCAGCCTGTTTAGTCTTTCTTCATAGCTGAGGCGCTCCATCCCAGGTAACATCCTGGTGAATCTTCTCTGCACCCTCTCCAAAGCAATCACATCCTTCCTATAGTGAGGCGACCAGAACTGCACACAGTACTCCAGCTGTGGCCTCACCAGCGTTTTGTACAGCTCCATCATAACCTCCCTGCTCTTATATTCTATGCCTCGGCTAATGAAGGCAAGTATCCCATATGCCTTTTTAACCACCTTATCTACCTGTTCCGCTGCCTTCAGAGATCTATGTACATGTACACCAAGGTCCCTCTGACCCTCTGTACTTCCTAGGGTCCTACCACTCATTGTGTATTCCCTTGCCTTATTTGTCCGTCCAAAATGCATCACCTCGCACTTTTCAGGGTTAAATTCCATTTGCCACTTTTGCGCCCAACTGACCAACCTGTCTATATCGTCCTGTAGCCTGAGGCTTTCCTCCTTGCAATTTACCACCCCACCAATTTTTGTGTCATCTGCAAACTTACTGATCATACCTTTTACATTCTCATCCAAATCATTTAGCATCGTCCAATATTCTGGACAGTCGTTTAGGTTTGACATCTTCCTTTTTGCCGGAATCTACAGTTAGTGCTTTTAAGGAATGCCAGTCCATATTTATTCTCCTGATCCATTCCCGTCCCAGTAATGGTGGACCTCCCTCAGGTAACACATATAAGTCCATTCCTCGGCTTTCTTTATCCTTGTGGACCACCTTTACCTTTATCTTTCCAATGGGGTATACTCTTTGCCCCGTATATGTTTTCAAAACAATCTCCGTATCCCTTAAGGGAATGTGTGGAAATAACCTTTTGTAATCTTGCTTATTCATGACCGTCAATGCCGATCCAGTGTCCAATTCCATCTTCACTTGGACTCCTGCTATCTGAAGTGTGACCCAGATAGTTTGGTGGTCTGCTGTGTTACCCACATTATGTATTCTTAGACAACCCAGTTCCTTACTGCTGGAGTCTGAATCCGTCTTCTGTTCATCCGAACTGTTCTCTGTCACCTTGTGTGCCTTTTTGCACTTTTCCTGCGGTGACTTTTTGCTGCTGGTCTTCTTACCTGACCGGCATACTTTAGCTATGTGACCGAGCTTGCCACATTTTCTGCATTCCTGATTTTTGAACCAGCACTGATTCTGATCGTGCGTTGTCCTTCCGCAACGATAACACTTTACTGCACCCAATGCCATTTGATTGGTGCTGAGTTCCGATGACCTTAGTTGCATTTCCGCGGTGCCTCTTGCTGCGGCCTCGTGCGATGCTGCAATGGTGACAGCTTTCTCAAGCATAAGGTCTTTTTCTTCTAGCAGACGCTTTTGTGTTCCTTCTTTTAATAATCCACACACGAATTTATCTCTCAGAGCATCTGCTAGTCCTGTACCAAACTGACAGTACTTTGATAGCTTACGCAGTTCAATTAAGAATTCAGCGTTGCTTTCCTCTTTCAGCTGCGTTCTGCTGTAAAATTTAAATCGTTCCGCTATCATCAGCGGCGTGGGGTTTAAATGTTCTTGCAGGATCGTAACAATTTTCGCGAAAGTCTGATCCGCCGGTTTATCTGGTGTTATCAGATGCTTCAATAACCCGTACGTCTTCGCCCCCATTGAGTTTAATAACGTTATTGCTTTCTTATCATCTGGTACTTCATTTGCTGTACAATAAACTCCAATGCGTTCTACATACGTGGTCCAATCTTCAACATCACTATCAAAAGCAGTGATGTTACCGTGTTTAGGCATCCTTGAGATTTTCTTTAACTATTTTATTTTCCCAAAATGGCGGCTTCCCGCGCTTGCCTTCTTCTCCTGCCTACTAAAATGGCGGCTTCCCGCGCTTGGCGGTTTTTCCCGCGCTCGTCTTCTTCCCCCGCCGACTACAATGGCGGCTTCCCGCGTTTGCCTTCTTCCCCCGCTGGCTGCAATGGCGATTGCCATGCTGCTGCCGTTCTCACCTCCCCAGCGGTTCTCTATTCCCCGGCGCTGCTTTTTGCTCCCCCGCGGGTCCCGTGGGCATTCACGCTTCCCCTGCTGTTGCGCCTCTCAGCCCCGCTTGCAGGCCGGTCCTTTACACCGGCTGCGGTTGAGTTCTCCGCGGTTCTCGTGGCCTTAACGCTGCCCCAGTCGCTGCGCCTCTCGGCCCCGATTGCAGCCTGGCCGTTTTCACCGGCCGCGGTCAAGTTCTCCGCCCTTTTCCCTCCGTTTTCCCTCCCCTACTCCACAGCCAATGCGGCCGACTTTCTGCTCGTGTCGCTGATCGGCTTACCCACCACCGTGGTAGAAGGGATGATCACTGCCTGTCGCTGATGGAGGGCTTCGTGGTCAGAATTTTTCTTTTTAACCCGGATTCTCAATGCCTCCCGTGCGATGTGGTGCTCAGCAGGATGATGAGGGCGGATGCCTCTTCTCGACGCCCGTTCTGAGGACGAAGCTGCCTTGGATGTAAAACTGCCGCAGGGTAAGATCGGACTCGTCGCCACTGTTGAGTCTGTGTGTCCCAGTTATGCTTATTATAAATCACTGGACACAGACAACAAGAATAACTTTAACAGGTCTTTACTATTCGGAGGTCAGGGCTGAACTGCCCAGCAAATCACTACACAACGTTTATATACCGGTGTGGTCACCACCGGTATTACAGTATACAGCAGCCAAGAGAAAGTAGTACATCTCTTAAGGTAGTTCTCTTAAGGTGGAACAGGTTACATACACCACACCTCCCTCTCCTGGTCAGTTTCCCCCTCCCTCTCCCGGTCATTGCATCCTTCCCTCTCTCGGTCAGCTCCCTCCCTCTCCCGGTCAGTTCCCCCCCACCTCTCCTGGTCAGTTTCCCCCTCCCTCTCCCAGTCAGTTCTCCCCTCCCTCTCCCAGTCATTGCATCCTTCCCTCTCTCGGTCAGCTCCCTCCCTCTCCCGGTCAGTTCTCCCCCCACCTCTCCTGGTCAGTTCCTCCCCTCCCTCTCCTGGTCGTCCCTTCTCTCCCTCTCCTCTGTGGCTGTGCCAGCTCTTTAAAACCACTATTCAATTAGTCCCACTCCCCCTGCTCTTTCCCCATCGCCCTGCAAATCTTTCCCCTTCAAGTATTTATCTGATACCCTTTTGAAAGTTATTATTGAATCTGCTTCCACCACCCTATCAGGCAGCACATTCCAGATCCTAACAACTCGCTGCGAAATTTTTTTTCTCGTGTTACCTCTGGTTCTTTTGCCAATTACCTTAAATCTGTGATCTCTGATTATCGACCCTTCTACCACTGGAAACAGTTTCTCCTTATTTACTCTATCAAAATCGTTCATGATTTTGAACACTTCTATTCAATCTCCCCATAACCTTCTCTGCTCTAAGGAGAACAGCCCTGGCTTCTCCAGTCTCTCCACGTAACTGAAGACCCTCATCTCTAGAACAATTCTAGTAAATTTCTTCTGTACTCTCTCCAAAGCCTTGACATCCTTTCTATAGTGTGGTGCCCAGTGACATAAGAAAACTACTAGGCACTTGGTCTAAACATTAAACAAAGCTTTAATCAACTGTTTTACAACATGGAGGTCTAGTTGTGTCCTTCACTAGTTCCTGTTAAGAATGTCCTGCGCAAGCTGGGCCCGTGCCCGAGTATTTATACTCTCCCTGGACAGCGCCACCCGCAGGCCGCTCAGTTGATTCATGTCACCCAGAATTGGACACAATACTCCAGCTAGCGCCTAACCAGTGTTTTACAAAGGTTCAGCATAACTTCTTTGCTTTTGTACACTATTGGCTGGATTTTAAGATCGCGATGAGCTGGGAGTGGTGTTGTGGTGGGGGGCGGTCTGGTAGTGTGTGAGAAAGCCCCACGTCAGTGCAGCGACTGCATTACCATATCATTTCCGGGTTTCCTGACCAAATAGCATCAGTGGGCGTGATGAGGACCCACATGATGCAATTTCAACTCCATTGAAAGGGACACTGCAAACATGCAATTTGAAGGAGTTTGGAATTGGGAGACAAAGATCAAGAACTACCAGAATGGAGTCCAGAAGGTCAAAGGCTGCCTCGGTTCAGTGACGCCTCCCTAGATGTGCTGCTCGGGGCTGTGAAGAGCTGGAGGGATATACTGTTTCCTAGCGACGGGAGGAAGAAGCTGGCTGGGGACACCAAGAAGGTGTGCCCAGGAGGTCAGTAGCAGGAGCGTGGTACCATGCTCCTAGATCCAATGCAGGAAGTGCTTCAATGACCTAAGCAGGACAGGAAAGGTGAGAGCAATGGTAAATTGCCCTACATCCTGATGTGCGTACCACCCTAACCTCCTCACTCTGCCTTCTCAAGTCTACTCCAGCACATCACTCACACCAACTTAACTTGCAGGTGCACCCATCCCTCTCTGTCTATGCACTTCCTCATATCCCCATCTGTCCATCCACCACTGACACTCACCCTCATCCTTATGCAATGTAATGCCTATCCCTCATAGCCACCCTCAACAAATGCTCTCCATCCATCAGGTGAACACATGCCATTACTCTCACTCATAGGTCTCTTTCCCTCATTGCAGGAGAAGAGAGCACAGAACACGAGGGAGAGGCAAAGAACCGGAGGTGGACCTCCTCATATCTCACAGCTAACGATGAGGAAGCGCTGGAAATAAGTGGAGTCTCGGCATGCCTGGCCTTTGAAGATGGGGTCCTCCCAGCTACCTGGTGACAGAATTAAATATGACTTGATGTCAACAGATATCTGTCCTGATATCTCCTTCTGTGACTTGGTGTAAAAAAAATTGATAATGCTCTTGTTAAGCACCTTGGGATGTTTTGCTTTGTTAAAGGCACTATATAAATGCAAGTTGTTGTTGTTGTTTCAAAAAGGCATTTGATAAAGTACCACATAATAGATTTGTTCACAAAATTGATGCCCATGGGATTAAAGGGGCAGCGTGGATCTGAAATTGGCTAAGGGACAGAAAGCAGAGAGTAGTGGTGAACAATTGTTTTCCTGACTGGAGAGAGGTCTGCAGTGGGATCCCTCAGGGGTCGGTATTAGGACCACTGCTTTTCTTGTTATATATAAATGACCTGGACTTGGGTATCGGGAGTAAAATTTTGAAATTTGTGGATGCTACAAAACTTGGCAATGCAGTAAATATTGAGCAGGATAGTAGCAGACTTCAGGAGGCCATAGACAGACTGTGAAATGGGCAGACACATGGCAGATACAATTTAATGCGGATAAGTGTGAAGTGATGCACTCTGGGAGAAACAACATGGAGAGGCGGCATAATTTAAATGGTACTATTTTGAGGGGGTGCAAGAGCAGAGGGACCTGGGGGTGCAAATTCACAAATCTTTGAGGGTGGCAGGGGAAATTGCAAAGGCGGTTAAGAAAGTGTATGGGATACTTGGCTTTGTAAATACGGGCATTGAAAACAAAAACAAGGAAGTCGCGCTAAACCTTTACAAATCACTGGTTAAGCCTCAGCTGGAGTATTGTGTGCAATTCTGGGTCTCACACTTTAGGAAGGATGTCGAGGTTTTGGAGAGGGTACAGAGGAGGTTTACCAGGATGATATCAGGGATGAGGGAGTTCAGCTATGTAGAGAGATTGGAGAAGCTGGGATTGTTCTCCTTCGAGCAGAGAAGGTTAAGAAGAGACCTAATAGAGGTATTCAAAATTATGAAGGGTTTTGATAGAGCAAGTAGGGAGAAACTATTTCCTCTGGCAAGTGGGTTGGTAACCAAAGGTCACAGATTTAAACTAATTGGCAAAAGAACTAAAGGGGAAATGAGAAGAAATTATTTCATACAGAGGGCTATGATAATCTGGAACTCATAAGAATTAGGAGCAGGAGTAGGCCGTAAGACCCCTCGAGCCTGCTCTGCCATTCAATAAGATCATGGCTGATCTTCAACCTCATCTCCACTTTCCTGCCTGATCCAAGGATTCACAACCCGCTGAGTGAAGAAATTTCTCCTCATCTCAGTCCTAAATGGCCGGCCCCTTATTCTGAGACTGTGACTCTTGGTTCTAGACTCTCCAGCCAGGGGAAACAGCCTCTCAGCATCTACCCCGTCAAGCCCTCTAAGAATTTTAGAACATAAGAACATAAGAAATAAGAGCAGGAGTCGGCCATACGGCCCCTCGAGCCTGCTCCGCCATTCAATAAGATCATGGCTGATCATCGACCTCAACTCCACTTTCCCACCTGATCTCCATATCCCGTGATTCCCCTAGAGTCCAAAAATCTATCGATCTCAGCCTTGAATATACTCAAAGGCTCAGCATTCACAGCTCTCTGGGGCAGAGAATTCCAAAGATTCACAACCCTCTGAGTGAAGAAACTCCTCCTCATCTCAGTCGTAAATGGCCTACCCCTTATCCTGAGACTATGCCCACTAGTTCTAGACTCTCCTGCCAGGGGAAACAACCTCTCAGCATCTACCCTGTCAATCCCCTTCAGAATCTTGTATGTTTCAATGAGATCCCCTCTCATTCTTCTGAACTCCAGAGAGTATAGGCCCATTCTACACAATCTCTCATCATAGGACAGCCCTCTCATCCCAGGCATCAATCTAGTGAACCTTCGTTGCACTGCCTCCAAGGCAAGTATATCCTTCCTTAGATAAGGAGACCAAAACTGTGCACAGTACTCCAGGTATGGTCTCACCACGGCCCTGTACAATTGTAACAAGACTTCCTTACTTTTATACTCCAAACCCCTTGCAATAAAGGCCAACATGCCATTTGCCTTCCTTATGGCTTTCTGTACCTGCATGCTAGCTTTCTGTGTATCTTCCAAATCTCTCTGAACACCAACATTTGAAAGTTTCTCACCATTTAAAAAATATTGGCCTAGAAATTGGGTATAGCCCCGCTTAGGGCATTAGAATTGGCGGAGCGCAAATTTTATAGCCAGACGCAACTTATCGACACCTCGTGCGATATTGGGTTGCAGCGCCCCAAAGGTGATTGAGGCGCGAGTTCAGGCATTACACGGGGCACCTAAGGCGCTAACATGCCGGCGCAACCCAATATCGGGGCGTCCAGCCGCAGCGCAGGTGCTCTCAATTACCCATGACCACGAGACTTCCAGGCGCCGGCCAGCTCTTAAAGGGGTGGGTCGGGCAGCTCCAGCATCCACAGTCTGCGCCTTGTAGGCCTGCAAATCGGCGCAGGCTCTTCTCTGGCGCAAAAAACTTGGAGCATATGGAAAGGGTGAGGCAGAGAGCAGAGCGCTTCACCAATGAGTCTCTGGAGGAATTGGTGGCCGCAGTGGAGCGCCGGCGAGATGTCCTCTACCCCGACAATGGCAGGAGGCCTAATCATAAGGACTACCGACGAGCTTGGAGGGATGTTTCTCACAGGGTCAACTCCAGCAGCATGGCGGCCAGGAGCCCTGTGCAGTGCAGGAAGAAATTCAACGACCTCACTCGGGTCATGAGGGTGAGTGGAGTTAATGTAAACTTATGCATCCCTCCATTAGCACCTGACTTTATGGCTACAGGGTGCGCTATGCCCCACTGACCATCTGTCAGCAAGCACCCATGGCCCTTTCTGGTCACACACATGCACATTTGACTCAGGGCATCATGTAAGGGCTGTTCCACCATGGGGGGCATGAGATGATAACTCAGGGCATCATGTAAGGGCTGTTCCACCATGGGGGGCATGAGATGATAACTCAGGGCATCATGTAAGGGCTGTTCCACCATGGGGGGCATGAGATGATAACTCAGGGCATCATGTAAGGGCTGTTCCACCATGGGGGGCATGAGATGATAACTCAGGGCATCATGTAAGGGCTGTTCCACCATGGGGGGCATGAGATGATAACTCAGGGCATCATGTAAGGGCTGTTCCACCATGGGGGGCATGAGATGATAACTCAAGGCATCATGTAAGGGCTGTTCCACCATGGGGGGCATGAGATGATAATTCAGGGCATCATGTAACATCACTTCCCGTCCATTGCCCTGCAGGCCAAGCTGGCGAGAAACTGCAAGGAACAGCTTCGCATCGGAGGAGGCCGTCCTCAACTGGAGCCTCTGACGGATCTCGAGGAGAGAGTCCACCAGATTGTGGGAGGATGTCTGAGTGGTCCTGTCACCACTGCAGTTGCCGACCCCATTGTCCACAGCGATGGTAAGGTTCTCTACTATTACAGCTGTCACCTTCCAGTTGTTTCCCCCGCCAGCATGCTTTCTCAATGTGGACCCATGTCATAGCATTGCCGCACTGTTGCATCCCTTGCTGCCAAACTGTCCTTTTGCTAAAGCCACTCTTCAACCTCCCTGCTTTCAGATGCTGCATCACCAGCTCGGGAGCCGGCCCTTCAAGCTGCCAGTGCCAGTGCCTCCGGAGGTGACGACCAGGAGGAAGCCGGACCATCCGTGCCAGCCTCCGGGGAGCCACCACATGTGGAGACTGGGGATAGTAGTTCCCTTGAGGGGAGGGGGGGGGCTCTGATGAGGAGCCAGTTGCAGGAACCAGCGGCCTGCAGCAACGCGCGGGGGGTAGGGACGCTCGGGGGCCGTCTCCCCGGAGGGCGAGGCAGGCCACCATGACTGCTGCACAGAGTGCAGAGGAGGTGCGTAGCCTTGCCGAAATGAGTGCCCAGGCCCGGCTCAGGCACACTGAGCTTATGGCTGCAGTGGGGAGGATGCCTGAGTCGATCGACACACTGGCAAAGAGTGTGCTGGACTTTGGGGCAGCAATGGAAAGGACTGTCCAGGGCTTCGGGGCAGCAATGGAAAGGTCTATCCAGGGCTTCAGCCCAGCAATGGAAAGGTCTGTCCAGGGCTTGTCCGAGGCAGTGGAAAGGTCTGTCCAGGGCTTGTCCGAGGCAGTGGAAAGGTCTGTCCAGGGCTTGTCCGAGGCAGTGGAAAGGTCTGTCCAGGGCTTGTCCGAAGCAGTGGAAAGGACTGTCCATGGCTTTTCCGAAGCACTGGCACCTGCCACGCAGGTCCTCACTGCTGCCACGCAGTCACTTGCTGGCCTCGTCCACACGCAAATTGAGGTCACGCGAACACTCTCTGCTGCCACCCTAGCTGCGTCAGGCAGGATCACCCCAGGCCCTTGCAGCACCACAGCAGGCCATGAATCTGAGGAGCAGTCGATTGTGGCGGATGATCCGGTGCGGCCCCGTCAGAGTGCTAGTGTGTCGGCTGACCACGGTGCAGGTGTCCTCTCTCTGCATGTGAGCAGTCCTGATGCCACCGCTGGCACGTCAGCAGAGCAGCTGCCACCACCTGCGCGGCAGACTGCTAGCAGACATGCCCAGTTGGAGCAGCCTGGTTGCGGGCCCTCCAAGCCCAGAGGTCGTCCAGGCCGTCCCTCAGGGGCTTCAGCGCTTCCAGACACTCAGCAGGCATCCCCCAGCCTTGACGCAGCCACTGGGGTCCAATTATGGAGGAGCTGCAGGGAGGGAAGGGGCCGACCTCGTAAGAGGAGTCGGTCTCCATCAAGGGGTCACCAGTAGAGGGGAGGAATTGTAATGTATGTGCCTTTAAGTCAGAACTACTTTTACAGCTCCTGTGTACTGTAGTACCGGCAGTGACCACACCGGTATATAAGCTTTGCGCATGCCTCTGTACCCCCAGTCTTGAGACTACCCTCCTCCAGTAAAGACCTGTTTATTGTTAATGTACAGCATCCGTGTGATTATTTAATAACAGCATATCCTCTGAATCACGGATCCAACAGTCCACACCTGCTGTGTTTGTTTGTTATGCTTTGGTTAGTTTCGCTGGGTTGCCAGGCAGTTAGTTTGTTAGTTACGATTTCTGTTACCATTACGTTGTCATGCTGGAAGGAAGCACTTGTTTGAAAATAAAGAAAACTTTTTATTTACAATCGAGCTGTACACTATTTACAATCATCGAGGCCTTCATAGGCTTACTGCGAGCCGGAGGGCGCTGTTCGAATCACAGCCACCATTCCATCCGAGGGGCCTAGAACCGAGTCCTTATGAGCCTCTGACGAACGGCCCTTCCAGTTTCTGGAGCCCTCCCATCTTCCTCCTCCTCCTCCTCCTCCTGATCCTCCTCGCCCGCATGCTCCTCCTCCTCATCCGCCTGCTCTGCTGGACCTTGAGGGTCAGCTGGCATTGGCTGGGTGCATCAAATGGCCAGGTTGTGGAGCATGCAGCAGACAACAACGATGCGCGCCACATGCTCCGGCGAGTACTGTAGGGCGCCCCCTGAATGGTCTAGACAACGGAAACGCTGCTTCAGCACACCAATTGTGTGCTCCACAATGTTCCTGGTGGCCTGATGGCTGTTGTTGTAATGCTCTTCTGCCGGGGTGCTGGGCAAACGGAGCGGGGTCATGAGCCATGGGCAGAGAGGATAGCCCTTGTCGTCCAAAAGCCAGCCTCGTGGGTGAGCCGGGGCCTCAAAAAGGTCAGCCACTGATGTCTGCCGCAGGATGAACGCGTCATGCCTGCTGCCAGGGAATTGTGCGTTCACCGCCATGATCATCTGCCGGTGATCACAGGCCAGCTGCACATTAAGGGAGTGGAACCCCTTGCGGTTACGGAACTCCTCCGGATTCTGTAATGGCGCCCGCAAAGTCACGTGTGTGCAATCAATGGCCCCCTGCACCATGGGGAAGTCCGCAATAGCTGTGAAGCCCTGCGCGCGCTCCCCCTGCTTCTCCAAGGTCACAGGGAAGGTGATTAATTCGCGCCTCCTTCTGTAGAGGGCAGCTGTCACTTGCCGGATGCAGCAATGCACCGCAAATTGAGAGATATTTGATATGTCCCCAGTTGCTGCCTGAAACGAGCCGCTGGCGTAAAAGTTGAGCGCAACAGTGACTTTCACGGCCACCGACAGAGAGGTCCTGCACCATATCCGCGGCTGCACAGCTCAGTCACAACATCCTTACCAAATCTGAGCCTTCGCAGACACTGCTCCTCCGACATGGTAAGGTACGAGACCTGCTGCCTGAAAACCCTGGCAGCGTATGGTCGGATTTGGCGACGTCCATTGGCCCTCCTCCTTCTGGCCAATCCCGGCCCTCTCTCCCTCCGTCTCTGTGCCTTTGCCAGTTGTTCAGCCAGGATGACGTTCCCCTCCAAAGCAGCTCCCATTATTCTGGCCGACGAGTAAGACGCAGTCAGCTTTCTGGATCCAACTGTTCTGGACAGGGCTGAAGGTCCCAAGGCTCCTCTGGCTCAATAAGAACAACTCTCTGTAACTGAAGGTCTGCAACTCTCTCCAGCAGCGAGCAGGATGGCCAGGCCAAATGGCTGCCGCTTTTATACGAGTGCTGTCCCCTTTAAAGAGCACCCCCCCGAGTCACTAATAGCGCCAGGCGGAACGGAGGGGGGCGCCACTGAATTTCCGGTAAGGGGCGCCAAAAAGGCGTTGCACAATGAAATGATGTCATGATCTGGCTGCGCCAGCTCGCGGGCGCAAAGACTTAGCGCCGGCGCTAACAGGCTACTCAATATGGCAGGATGCGCTGGGATCACTGCGCACGTCCGAAAATTGGGTAACGCCCCAAATCTCGGGCTCTTTAGGCGCTAATCGCTGGCGCAACCAACCGAATTTCTAGGCCATTGTTTTTCTATTCTTCCTACCTGATATACCTATCAATTCATCCAATGAAAAGCGACGAGTTAGGAAAGTAACTATAGGTTTTTATTGGCTAAATAACAGAGCCCACCCTCGTGGGTGATTGGATACAACAAGGAGGAATGCCAGCCAGTCGACTACCTTTATACCTGGGCAGGTAGGTGGAGTCATGGGCGGAGTCAGCAGTGGTCAGCCCAGGTATATCAGCGTGACAAGAGGCGACCTCGTATAGTGATACAACAGTGTGAACAGTGATAACCATAGAGTAACGATATAACAGTGATAACTATAGTGTAATGATAGTGAACGATAAAAGTGGTTTACCACATTCACCCCTTGTTTAGATTTGAGTCCGGCGGGGTGAAGTGTACTACCAGTTCTGGTATGTCAGTCTGTCCGGAGGCCTCGTAAGCCTTTCTGATCGTCGCAGCGGCGGTGTTGCATTATCCGGTGTTAATGCTGGTGTCTGCGTGGTCGGCGAAGGCTCGTGGGGTTCCGGCATGCCGTCTACCTTGGCTGGAATTGGGGGGGTGGTGGGGGGGGGGGTGAAGGTGGTGCTGCTGCTGGTTGTCGACTGTGAGTGGGGGGAGGGGTCCGCCGTATGCTAGCGTGATGCTTTGGAGGTGGGATTGGAAGTCTAGGCCTAGTAGGACGGCAGCGCATAGCTGGGGCAGGACGAGGAGTTTAAAATTTTTATACTCCGTACCCTTAACCGACAGGGTCACAACACACTAGCCTTCTAGAGAGCGAGCGAGGGCTGCAGCTTTGTCCAGGTCGAGGTCCTTTGCTTCCAGTAGTCTTTGCCGTGAGTAGTCGGACCGCAGGCCTTTCACGAAGGCATCGCGGACATTGTCTTCAGTATTTTCTGCCGCCGTTACCGCTTTAAAGTTAGTGTCTCTGCCGAGTGCTTGCAGCACCTGTAAAAATTCATCCACGGTCTCTCCTGGCTGTTGCGGGCGGGATCTTAGGAGGTGTCTGGCATACATGGAATTTACCGGGCTCAGGTATTGTCTTTTCAGCCGGTTGATGACGTCCTCGTATGTTTTAAGGTCCCGGATGAGTGCGAATACTTTAGGGCTCAGTTGGGCGGTCAGAACTCTTAGCATGGATTTCTGAGGCACGCCGGATTCTCCCAGGTAGGACTCGAAACAGCTCAGCCAGTGTTCGAAGTCGAGGGCTGAGTTTGCTGCCTGTGGGTTTAGATCCAGGTACGGTGGTCTGAGGGCTCGCAGCCAAGCTGGCTGCTGTGGCTGTTGTAGCTGGGCGTCTGGCTGGTCGTTTTGCTGCTCGCTTTGCTGCTCAGGGAACGACATTTTAAAATTTAGCCAATAAAATTGATATACCTATCAATTCATCCAATGAAAAGCGACGAGTTAGGAAAGTAACTATAGGTTTTTATTGGCTAAATAACAGAGCCCACCCTCGTGGGTGATCGGATACAACAAGGAGGAATACCAGCCAGTCGACCACCTTTATACCTGGGCAGGTAGGTGGAGTCATGGGCGGAGTCAGCAGTGGTCAGCCCAGGTATATCAGCGTGACAAGAGGCGACCTCGTATAGTGATACAACAGTGTGAACAGTGATAACAATAGAGTAACCATATAACAGTGATAACTATAGTGTAACGATAGTGAACGATAAAAGTGGTTTACCACACTACCAAAGTGAATAACCTCACATTTCCCTACATTATACTCCATCTGCCACTTTACTGCCCACTCACTTAGTCTATCTATATCCCTTTGCAGACTCTTTGGGGTCGATTCTCAGCGTGCCGTGCAGCGGGCTTTTAGGCGTGCAGGGGGCTAAAATCCCGAATTCGGGGGTCCCGACACCATCCCGCCCAAAACCCGCCTCCATGCCAGTTTCAAAGGAGGCGGGTACCCGCCCCGCACTGGGACCCGCCAACCCGAGGCGGGAAGGGATTAGTGCCAATTAACTGCCTGTTAACAGGTAGTTCACAGGCAGTTTTTAGCCTAATCCCTATTTTGAGGGGTGTCGTGTGGGATTCCCGACGGCTCCAAACCACGCCAGGTTAGAGGAGTCGGATTGAAGGACTTGGAGGGGTCGAGATGTCGGTGTTCAGGTGAGTGATGGGTGCATGAGTGCAAAGGTAAGTGTGTTTGGTGTGTCTAAACTGTGTAAAGAAATTTAAATTACCTGTACTTACCTTTACAGCCTCCCTTCCTCTGGGTTTCGGGAGTCCATCATTCAGCTGGCACTGAAAGCAGAATGGCTGCGATCTATCAAAAGTAACAGCCTGCAGCTTTCAGTGCCGGTGAGATTTCTAACTGAGTCTGCGTAGAAGGACTCAGGTTAGAAGTAAGACTGTCAATGTTTGACAGCTTCAAACAGCTGTGAAACACTGATATTTCATCTGTCAATGCGTCTTGACAGATGAAATTTCAGTCTGTGACGTCACCTGTTGCCGGGTGGCCCTTAATTGGCCTGCTGAGCCCGCTGGGCGGGCTCAACAAGGTCAATCAAGTGAAAATCACGTGGATTGGCCGCATCTCGATGGAGGCGGGACGACAACCCGAAAGTTGTAGTCCCGCCTCCTTCCCGACTTCTGAATGAAAATCCAGCCCTTTGTGTTCTCCTCACAGCCTACTGTCCCACCTAGCTTTGTATCATCAGCAAACTTTACACTTGGTCCCTTCATCTAGGTCATTGATATAGATTGTAAATAGCTGAGGCCCCAACACTGATCCTTGTGGTACTTCACTAGTTACACCCTGCCATCCTACTCTCTGTTTTCTGTCTGTTAACCAATCCTCAAACCATGCACTACCTGAAAGGATGGTGGAATCAGATTCCATGGGAACTTTCAAAAGGCAATTGGACATGTATTTGAAGAGAACTAATTTGCAGGTTTATGGGGAAAAAGCTGGGGTTTGGGACTAAATTGGACAGCTCTTTCAGAGAGCCAGCACAGGCACAAAGGGCTGAATGGCCTCCTTCTGTGCTGTAAGATTCTATGATTCCTTTCTTGTTAGGCTGGAGACATGCTGATCAAGGAAATTGTCCTGGACACATTTCAGGAATTTCTCCCCCTCCTTACCCTTTACACTGTTTGTTCCCCCAGTCTATATTAGGATAATTGAAGTCCCTTATTATCACTACTCTAAAGTACATTTTTCTGTTTGCTCCTCCATTTCCTTCCCATTATTTGGTGGCCTGTAGTATACATGCAACAGCGTAACAGCTCCTCTTCTGATCCTTAACTCTAACTCTAACCTTTGAACCTTCAAGCACATCATCCCTTTCTAGGGCTGTAACAGTATCTTTGATTAATGCTGCCACCGCCCACCGCTCCCCTCCCCCCTCCTTTTTTTTCCCTAATCCTCCTAAATACATTGTAGCCATTATTAAGTTCCCATTCCTGTCCTTGTTTGAGCCAGGTCTCCGTTATTGCCACTATATCATAATCCCATGTGGCAACTTGTGCCTGCAGCTCACCAACCTTATTAGGAACACAGGAACAGCAGTCAGCCATTCAGCCCCTCGAGCCTGTTCCACCATTCAACGAGATCATGGCTGATCTATGACCTAGCTCCATATACCCACCTTTGGCCCATATCCCTCAATACCTTTGGTTAACAAAAATCTATCAATCTCCAATTTAAAATTAACAATTGATCTAGCATCAATTGCCATTTGCAGAAGAGAGTTCCAAACTTCTACCACCCTTTGTGTGTAGAAGTGTTTCCTAATTTCACTCCTGAAAGGTCTGACTAATTGTTAGACTGTGCCCCCAGTCCTAGAATCCCCAACCAGCGGAAATAGTTTATCTCTATCTACCCTATCTGTTCCCCTTAATACCTGGAAAACTTCGATCAGATCACCCCTTACCCTTCTAAATTCTAGGGAATACAACCCTAATTTGTGTAATCTCTCCTCGTAACTTAACCCTTGAAGTCCGGGTATCATTCTGGTAAACCTACGCTGCACTCCCTCCAAGGCCAGTATATCCTTCTTAAGGTGTGGTGCCCAGAACTGCTCAGTACTCCAGGTGTGGTCTAACCAGGGCTTTGTACAGCTGCAGCATAACTTCTACCCCCTTGTATTCTAGTCCTCCAGATATAAAGGCCAGCATTCCATTAGCCTTTTTGATTATTTTCTGTACCTGTTCATGACATTTTAATGATCTATGTACCTGAACCCCCCAAGTCTCTTTGGACCTCCACTGTTTTTAGCTTTTCTCCATTTAGAAAGTACCCTGTTCTATCCTTTTTAGGTCCAAAGTGGATGACCTCACCTTTGCTTACACTGAAATCCATTTGCCACAGTTTTGCCCATTCACTTAATCTATCAATATCCCTTTGTAATTTTATGTTTTTACCTACACTGCCGCCTTTCTTTGTGTCATCGGCAAATTTGGATATATGACTTTCTATCCCATCATCTAAGTCATTAATAAATAGTGAGTAGTTGAGGCCTCAACACAGATCCCTGTGGGACACCACTAGTCACATCCTGCCAATTAGAGAACCTGCCCATCTACCTTAGGTAACAGTCTCTTATGTGGGACTTTATCAAATGCCTTCTGGAAGTCCATATAAATAACATCCATAGACATTCCCCTGTCAACTACTTTAGTCACCTCTTCAAAAAATTCAGTCAGGTTTGTCAGGCATGACCTACCTTTCACTGATCCATGCTGGCTCTCTGATCAGCTCAAAGTTTTTGAGGTGTTCAGTCACCCTATCGTTAATTGTAGACTCTAGCAATTTCCCGACAACAGATGTTAGGCTAACTGGTCTATAATTCCCTGGTTTCCCTCTCTCACCATTCTTAAATAGTGGAGTGACATGTGCAATTTTCCAACCTAAAGGAACGGTTCCTGAATTGAAAGAACTTTGGAAGATTATAGTTAGGGCATCTGCAATGTGCTCACCTACTTCCTTTAAACCCTGGGATGGAAACCATCTGGTCATGGGAATTCGTTACGCTTTAGTGCCATTATTTTCTTCATTACTGTTATTTTACTTACGTTAATTTTATTGAGTCCCTGTCCCCGATTCAATATTAGTTTCCTTGGGATTTCCAGCATGCTATCCTCTTCTTCTACTGTAAATACTGACGCAAAGTAATTGACAATATCACCACTTTCAGTTTTTAAGAGGCCAACATTGCTCCTGACCACCCTCTTTTTCCTAATGCAACTGTAAAAATTCTTCGTATTGATTTTGATATCCTTGCAAGTTTCTTTTCATACTCCCTTTTTGTAGCTCTTGCAGCTCTTACTATCTGTTTTGTGACCCTTTGCTGTTCTTTGTATCTTTCCTATTCATCAGGATCTGTGCTATTTTTTGCATTTTTGTATGCCCTTTCCTTTAGTTTTATGCTGTCCCTTACCTCTTTAATTGTCCATGGCTGTTTCTTTTGCCCCTCAGGGGTATAAACTGGTTCTGTATCACATTAAATTCTTTTTTAAACATCTTCCACTGATCTTCTGTCATTTTATCCATTAACAGATTCTCCCAGTTTACTGTGGACAGTCTCTGTCTCATCCCATTGAAATTGGCCTTATCTAAATCTAGAATCTTAGCCATTTCACGTTTCTCCCTTTCAAACGCTATGTTGAACTTGATCATGTTTTAATCGCTATTGGATAAATATTCATGCACAGTTAGGCTGTTACCTAAATCTGGCTCTTTGCTCATTACTAAATCTAATATGGCTTGCCTCCTTGTGGCCTCTAGGACATATTGTTGTAGAAAACTATCCCAGACACACTCAAGAAATTCACTACATTCCTGACAGGTGCTAGTCTGCTTTCCCCAATCTATATGAAAGTTAAAATCCCCCATTAAAACCACTCTGCCTTTGCTACACGCTTATCTAATCTCTGCGTTTATAGAATCTAGCACTTCACAGCTGCTACCTGGGGGCCTGTACACAACTCCCACTACAGTCTTAGATCCTTTCCTATTTCTTAATTCAACCCATAAGGCCTCCACTGGCTGCTTACCTCCCTTAAATCCTCTCTCATCATTGAAGTGATTTCATTCTTAATCACTAAGGCTACTCCTCCCTCTCTGCCATTTTCCCTATCTTTCCTGTAGACCTTATAACCTGGTATATTTAGTTCCCAGTCCTGACCATCTTGCAGCCATGTCTCAGTAATGGCTACCATGTCATACCCTCCAATTTGAATTCGTACCTGCAGTTCATTCAATTTATTCCTTATACTCCGTGCGTTTGTATAATGAACGCTTATTTGGGCCACATGTCCTAGCCTGTCCTTCAGCTCTGATGTTTTACTCACATGTTTCTTATTTCTCTCTCCTGGTTTAATTGCTTTACATCGTTTAGTTTTCCCTTTGCCTGTAGTGCCTAAAGCACAATTTCTGACTGTTACTCTATTCTTTTCCCTTTCGTTTGTTTTTGAACTACTATTTGTGTTATTTGTACTGCAATTTCCTCCTGAGCCCTTACCTCCCATTTACTAGTTTAAAGTCTTTGTGACTGTCCTATTTATCCTTTCCGTTTGGACCCTGGTCCCAGATCGGTTCAGGTGGAGCCCGTCCCAATGGTACAGTTCCTTCCTGTCCCAATACTGGTGCAGAGCCCCATGAAATGGAACCCCTCTTTCCCACACCACTCCTTTAGCCATGCGTTCACTTCCCTAATCAGCTTATTTCTACGCCAATTTGCACGTGGCTCAGGCAATAATCCAGAGATTATAACCCTTGAGGTCCTGTTCTTTAATTTCTGGTCCTAGTTCCTGGTACTCCCTGTTAAGTCTCAAGAGTTTATTAACCTTGCTTGTATAACAATTAAAAGAGTATGCAGGAGACAGAGTTCAGTTCACAGCCATTACTTCCAGAAGAATCTCTTCAACTCAATGCACTCTATTTCCCATAGTGCATTGCACATCACAACTACGGTAAGCTATGTGGGACAATTCAAATACAACATTCAAAATACACAACAGCTCCTCCCCTCTTACATTAGATGTCCCAATAGAACCACAAAATGTTTAAAACACAATAACCTGGGAGTGAGGGTAGACTTCTTCCAACCATGGCTATACCCATGGGGTTTATTCTGCCCCAGATAAAGGGTAAGCCTCTGAACTATAAGTTCAAATGTATAGGGGCCCGCCACTCTCTGGTAGGATACCGACGGTCAGCCTGGCTCTCCAGTTCATTGTCTCTCACAGGTGACGTCACCACAGGTGTAGGCGGCTGGGGTGCCTGTATACAGGTCTCCCTTGCTGATGAGATAGGGGCTGAAGCGGCTGCTTCCTCAGAAGGTGAGTCTCTCGGTGTAGAAGGTGGATGACCCACAGCGTCACCCAATGGCAGATAAACTGCTGTTGGTGGTTCAGTGAGTGCTGCTGCACTTTGTAGAAGCTGATCGGTGTGTCTCTTCCAGACAATGTCCTCGGGTGTCTGTACAGTGTAGGATACTGGACCAGTCTGTGCAATGACAGTAGCAGGAACCCACTAAGGCCCACCACTGTAGTTCCGTGCCAACACATGTTCACCTGGACTGAAGACTCTGTCTTTGGAGCGTTGTTCACGTCGCTTGATCTGCTTGTCCTGCTGATACTGTACCACGTCTTTCACCTTTGGCGGTTTCAGCAGGTCGAAGTTGATTCGTAGCTCTCTTTTGAGCAGTAGAGTGGCAGGTGATGCTTTTGTGGTTGCATGTGGTGTGTTCCTGTAACTCAACAGGAAACTATTCAGGTGCTGATGAAGCGTTCCCTGGCCTTGCGATGCCTTTAGAGAGTGTTTCATGGTCTGAACAAACCTCTCAGCTAGACCATTGGTCGCAGGGTGGTATGGTGCAGCCCTGATATGTAAGGGGTTCTCCTCTCTGGATCGCAGAGGTTTCTCTCTCTAGAGGCCTCTCTCTCCCTCTTGCACAGTAAAACCTTGAGTGGTTTGACCCACTCGCCCCTTAGGTTCTAGACACTGGACTTAGATGCAGGAACGACAATGCAGAGAATACTCTTATAGACCAAGTTTAATGAAATGAAATGAAATGTTATTGCATAAGGAAAACAAATCAAATGCAAGCAAATAAGAGGGTACGTGGGAGGGAAAAACAAATCAAAATACAATACTAACTAAAATAGATACAGGCATATTATACTTTACAAACGTCATCATGAAATGGGGAAACACACGGAACATCGAGGGACAACAACTCATGTTAATTATACCCAAAATGCCCACCCCCTTAACCTATCTAGATCCGATTATGAAGGGCCAGAAACATGCTCACCAATCCAGTTGGAAAAATATAGAGTTTTGAAACACGTCTGCGTTTTGATCCCCTCAGGCGTCCTGTTTCCGCGTGGTCAGTGGAGCCACAGCGAGCTGCGCCACACTTCTCTCTCTCTCTCTCTCTCTCTCTCAAGGTGAAGGTCACGGGCAGGCTGGACACTGGCAGGCCTGGACGTCGGCGGGGACAGAGACCATCTGTTTGACCACGGTTCGAGGGGTCTCTAGCTGGTTATCATTTTCATATGGGTTTTTTCTGTAGGGCTGTTGCCCTTTTGTCTCATCAGCAGCCCAGGGTTTGTTGACGATCTCCCGATGGTTACCCCGGGGCGGGACACAGACTCGAATCACCTTCTTGATGGCTGCCTCGTTCTTCTTCTTCTTCAATCCTTCCGAGCTGGTGATCTGTGAAGGAGGATGATGAGCCTCCTGATCGCCACCGATGGTTACCCCGGGACTCCAAATATACTTCTCAAGAAAAGCCTTTATCTCCTGCCAAATCAAGGTTAGTCTTTGTTTAACTTTTGGCGGGCTTGTATCACAACGGGGTAGTTATTATATTTAAACTGCTTTCGGTGATGGCCATCTCTGGTCTGGAATGACCCTGCATTGTTTTGAATGTCTTCTTGATGTCTTTAATGTGTCTTTGATGCTCTCCTTATGAATATAAAACTGTTTCCTTTTGTCTGGGTAAACATTTAGATGGCCTTTATCTACAGGCCGATCTGACTGGATCTGCATCCAATCCATATGTATGTGTTTGTGTCTGGTTTCGTTTACTCAAACGGCTTCCAGAACTTACTGTGGGTTGAATCCACAAAGACTGTCTGGGGACTGCAGGAACCATTTTAAAGTGTCCAGAAAGCTAGTCACGGGGTCTGGCGGCCATTTTATATGCCCCTTTTTCCTGGGTTTCTTTTTAAAACAGTCTTTAAAACAAGGCCTCTTCTGCCAATAGACCCTTATAATACAATGTTTAATTTTGCAGATCTTACAGATATGTTGTACGCCATTCACCTGCAGGAATGTAGCCATTTCTTGTGACACCCACTGCGGACCGTTGTCTGAGACAAGTTGCATCGGAGATCCAAATCGGCTGAACACCTCACCTAACTTCTCGATGGTCTTCTCAGCGGTGGTGGACCTCATTATAACAACCTCTGGCCACTTACTGTGCGCATCAACAGCCACCAGGAACATTCTCTCCTCGAATGGATCTGCAAAGTCTACATGAATGCGGTGCCATGCTTCCTCTGGAAAGTCCCAGGGGTGAAGAGGTACAAGCTGTGGCACATTACGAACTCTCTGACATGAGGAACAGGTTTTAGCTTTGTCCTCAATCTGTCCATCCATACCCGGCCACCAGAAGTAGCTCCTCGCTATTTCTTTCATACGAACCAGTCCGCAGTATCCGGAGTGTAGTTGCTGTAACACTGGTTTCCATAGCGATGGTGGAATAACCACTCTCCTCTCCCACAGCAAACATCCAGACTGCACCGACAGTTCGTTTCTCCTCAAGAGATATGGGCCTAGAAATTCGGTGGGCTGCGCCACCAGTTAGCACCCAAAGAGGGCACTTAGTGGCTTTAGCGCCACTGGCCATGCCCCCCGCGACATTTAGTGGGGCGCTAATGGCGGCGTTAGCCTGTAGCGCTGCGCTGCCACCGATGATGTCATCGGTGTGCGCAGCGCCCCGCTACCACCCCGATCGCGATATTGGGTCACGCCCCCCGCTGTAATGCCAGTCGCAATTTGCGACCGGTTCAGGGGGGCCGACCTGCGGCGGTAGTGGCGCTAATTAAAGGGGAGGTGCGGGGCAGCCATTTTTTTTGCTGGCCGCCTGCCAGCACCTCCTCGCGCCGCCGTCCCCGGCCTCCTGAGCCCCCCCCCCAGGCAGTGCCGGCTGTGTCCCAAGAGCCCGGCACCTCTCCTCGGTGCCGGTCTCTTCTGCCAGCACTCGCGATCTCTGATCGCGCTGGTGCAGGCCCCTCCTCTTTAAGAAGGGGAGGAAGGCCTGCAGTACTGCAGCGCACCGTGCCGCAGCGTGTGGCGCTGCGGCACGTTGCGCTGCGATATTCAGTTTCAGCACCCCAAGAGGGACGCTGGGTGCCTCGAGCAGCGCCCCGCTTCCGTTTGGGGTGCTGAAACTGAATATCGCGCTGGCACAATCGGCTCCTTCCGGGGCGGAACTTCCAGCGCCCAGTTGAGCTTGGTGCCCCAAACGGGGCGCCACCGAATTTCTAGGCCATGGTTTCAGGTTTGGGTCATCGCTGTCAAGCTTGCCCCTGACGCTAATATCCAGCACTGCAGACAACACTGGGTCGTTTCTGGTGTTTCATCGGACGTGTGTCGAAGTAACAGGCGCGTTCTCCACTTGCCTAAAATAGCAGATGTCCATGCTACGCGTCATAGGCTTGGTGACAGGCAGCGGCAACCTGGAAAGACCGTCGGCGTTGCCGTGCAGGTCAGACTTGCGATATCTAATGTCAAAGGTATGTGCAGACAACAGCAGCAAGTGATGGAATCCCTGTATGTGGCCCGAAGATGGTCGTGAGAGGGCAGTGATCTGTTAGTAGGGTGAACTGTCTCCCGTACAAATATTGGTGAAACTTGCGAATGCCAAAAACGATGCTCAGTGCTTCTCGTTCTATTTGGGCGTAGTTAGTTACAGCTCTGTTCAAAGTCCTAGATGCGAATGCTATTGGCTTCTCTTCTCCGTTTGGCATGATATGAGAAACGACCGCTCCCACACCATATGACGATGCATCACAAGCTAACTGTATTGGTAATGAAGGGTTAAAATGCGTCAAAGCCTTTGACTTCAGGAGCGTGTCCTTTGCTGTCATGAACGCCTTCTGGCACTTGTTAGTCCATTCCTACTTCTTGTCTTTACATAGCAACCAATGCAGCGGCCTCAGCATCGAGGCTAGGTTCGGTATGAACCATCCATAGTAGTTCAGTAACCCTAGAAAAGAACGCAGCTGGCTGATATTTTCAGGTGCTGGGGCATCCACGATTGCCTTGGTCTTGGATGGTGCCTTGTGAAGGCCTGTGGCATCAATCACATGATCGAGGTACTCAACTGATGCCCGAAAAAAATCACATTATCCCTGTGAACTCTGAGTCCATAATCCCTCAGTCTCTGTAGCGTTGCGTCCAAGTTACGCAGATGGTCTTGGTCATCACACCCAGTAACTAAGATATCATCTAAGTAGCACTGGACTCCAGGCAATCCACTAAGGATCTGGTCCATAGCACGTTGGAAAAGCGCTGGAGCTGATGTAATTCCGAAAGGAAGTCGATGATACCTAAATAGGCCCTTGTGCGTCACAATAGTCAGCATTTCTCGTGACTGTTCATCCACATGCATTTGCAGGTAGGCTTGACAGAGGTTGATTGTGCTAAACTTCTGGCCCCCAGCAAGTCCCACAAACAAATCATCAATATGGGGAAGCAGATATTGCTCCACTGACAATACAGGGTTAACAATTACTTTAAAATCTCCACATATCCTAACTCCACCCCCTTTCTTGAGCACTGGTACGATGGGTGTTGCCCATTCACTCACGCTGACTGGTTCTAGTACTCCGCTTTCAACTAGGGCTTCTGTGATATCCGAGTGGTATGGTCAGGAACTGAGAGAAGCGAGATATTAGGAACAAAACCCAACTGTTTATTTACCCGGTGTAGCAGAGAAACATCTCTTACAGGCTGCAAGCAAAGCACATAATTCTTACTGCATATGTCAAGATGGATGATTCACCTCTGAGTCATACCCATAATGCAATGCCACATTACCATATAAACTGGTGTACCAGGACATTGAATACATGACCCATTACCTTAAAAACTGGTGAATGTGAACCCTTAATATTTGGCTCCATCTGGTGGATAACTTAAACATTACATTCCAGATTACTATATCCCTCCCCTCTTAAGTTGAACAATAATTTCTTAACAACATTCTTAAAATGTCCCATAAAGAAACTCCTTTAATGATAGTCCATACTGAACGAATCTAGCAGGGTGTTATCAATCTCTCTGGCGGCTTGTGAGTCCTTGGTGAACGTCTTACAGTCAAGTCCCTGCTTGGTTGTGGTAGAGCCACCTGCTGCTCCTGTGCAGTACTCAAGAGTATCTGACTCTGCTACGATGGTTTCCTCTTGACGAAGGGGTCCAGGTGGAACTGGCCCTGTTCGTGATGGTGGTACCACCGAAGCATTTGGATAACTGGGGGCCAACTTGTCCTCCGACATCTCCTCTGGAACCTCCATTTCGATTTCCCCTTGTCTGGTCAGTATCTGATCTACATGTCTGCGTACTACCTGACCAGTTCCCACCATGACCATATATGATACTGGACCGGTCACTGAGTCTATGACGCCAGGAATCCATTTTGGACCATAACTGAAATTCCTGGTAAGGAGCGCATCCCCTTCTCCAAAACTGCAGCTCTTTGTCCTTCTGTCATGGTTCTCCTTTTGTTTGATTTGTCGGTTTTCCACCTTCCTTTTTAGATCTGGGTGAACCAGGTCAAGAGTGGAGCGCAGTCGATGTCCTAACAACAGCTCAGCAGGAGACAGTCCTGTGGTAGATTGAGGTGTTATTCTGTAGTTGAACAGAACTCGTGACACCTTGGCTGCCAAACTCCCTTCCGCACTTTTTTTCATCATCTCCTTAAATGTTTGTACGGCTCTCTCCGCAAGTCCATTTGAAGACGGATGATATGGAGTTGAGGTCACGTGCACTATGCCATTGTTTCTCATGAATTCTTTTGTTTCTGTACTCACAAAACACGTGGCATTGTCACTTACTACGATCTCCGGTAGCCCTTGATCACTAAAACTCCTACGCAGGCAGTCTATAGTAACAGTAGATGAAGCAGAATTTACAGGATAAACATCCATCCATTTGGAATGGGTATCAATGATTATGAGGAACATCTTTCCCATGAATGGACCTGCATAATCTACATGTAATCTTCTCCATGGTTTATCCGGCCACTCCCAGGGGTGGAGAGGAGCTGCTGCTGGTGCCTTCCGGTGTACTTGACAAGTGCTGCATGTCTTGACTAGATTTTCTATCTCCTCATCTAGCTTTGGCCACCACAAGTAACTCCTTGCCAAGGCTTTCATACGCGAAACCCCAGGATGACACTGATGTAGTTGCCCTAGGATAGACTGTCATGCTGGCTGTGGAATAATCACTCGTGCTCCCCACAACACGCAACCATCCTGCACACCCAGCTCTGTCTTCCTGACACTGTAAGGTATGAAATCAGTCCCTTCCGGATGCTGTGGCCAACCCCTCATCACATATTCTCGGACTCTAGACAGTACTGGATCTTTACCGGTCCATGTCCTTACTTGTTCTGCGGTCACAATTACCGTGTCAGTGTCCTCCAACATCAAAACTCTGTCCTCTGGAGCTGCACGGATAGGTGTACCTGGCAGTGGAAGATGACTCAAGGCATCTGCGTTCCCATGGTACTTGCCCGCCTTGTAAACGATGACATACTCATATGCCCTCAACGTCACTGCCCACCTCTGGATCCAGGGTGACACCATCTGTGCTACTGCTTTCATTTCATTAAAAAGAGATAGAAGAGGTTTATGATCGGTGCATATGGTGAATTTCCTGCCATATATGTACTTGTGAAACCTCTGTAACCCAAACATTACTGCTAACCCCTCTTTATCTAACTGGGAATAGTTTTTTTTTTGCTGGTGTCAGAGTTCGAGACATAAACCCTATTGGTCTTTCTGTTCCACCTTCCAAGCTGTGTGAAAGAACCGCCCCCACCCCGTAAGGTGAAGCATCACAAGAGAGAGTGATGTCTTTCTCTGCATTGTAGTGAACCAGCACATCCGAGGACAGCATCAGTTTCTTGGACTGTTCAAATGAAACCCTCTGTTCCTCTTCCCACTGCCACTGTGTCTCCTTGTGCAGAAGTTTGTGAAGAGATGCTAACACTGTTGCCAAGTTTGGTAAAAATCTGTTATAATAGTTTAGCAGTCCCAGGTAAGCTTTTAACTCAGTCACATTGGTAAGAGCTGGGGCCTCCTGCAGTGCTTGTACCTTCTCCTTGATTGGATGGAGCCCGGTGGCGTCCACTCTGTGTCCCAGGAACACGGCCTCATTCCCCAGGAAAGTGCACTTACTCCTCTTGAGCCATAACCCAGCCTCATCCAATCTTTGTAGTACCTCTCTCAGAGTGCTCAGATGCTCCTGGTCGGTTCTTCCCACCACCAGAATGTCATCCAGATAGATTGAAACATGTGGGATCCCTTGCAGTACACCCTCGATAGTCCTCTGGAAAATAGCTGGACTAGATGAGACACCGAATGGTAAGCGGTTATAGGTAAACAAACCCTTGTGTGTATTTATGGTTACATACTTCTTGGATTCCTCATCTAGTGTAATCTGAAAGTATGCATGACTCATATCCAGCTTCGTGAATTTCTTCCCTCCAGCCAGGTTTGCAAAGAGATCCTTTTTTTTGGGAATAGGATACTGTTCTAGTTTAGACACCCTATTTACTGTCAATTTATAATCTCCACAGAGTCTTACCGAATTGTCCGGTTTTAAAACAGGTACAATGGGAGCTGCCCATTCTGAATATTTCACGGGTTCCAGTATGTTCTCTCTCAAAAGACGGTCAAGCTCAACCTCTACCTTCGGTTTCATGGCATACGGCACAGGTCGTTGTTTAAAAAACCTTGGCAGTGCCTCCTTGTCTACATAAATCTTAGCTGGGGGGCCATTAAATGTGTCAAGTTCTTCCTTGAACACGTTCTCATGTTCAATCAACACTTCTTGCAAAGACAATTGTTTGCCTCCCTCTATTTGATTTATTGCTCCCCAATCTAATTTAAGTTCTTGTATCCAGCCCCGACCTAACAAGTTTGGTCCGGAACCCGATACTATGACTACAGGTAGCTGTTCCACTGTGTCCCTGTGTTGCACAGTTACAGTAGCTGTACCCAATGTCGCCACTCGTTCACCGGTATATGTTTTAAGCTGCATAGAGCAAGACTTTAACTCTGGAACTTTTGCATGGTTCCACAATTTTGAGTACTCCTCCCTGTTCATTATGGTTACGCCGCATCCTGTATCCACTTCAAAGTTGACCTCAGAGTAATTTATTGTCAGTTGCAAAGTGATAGGATCCACTTTTGGAATGTTCTCTACCATACTATGCATTACGAACAGATCGTCTTCTTTCTCAGCTTCTCCGCTGATGTGATGTGCTCCCTGTTTTTTCACTTCTCTTCCTAGGTTTTGCTTTCCTCCCCCTTTTGGTTTATTTTCCTCCACGATCGCTTTTGCCCTGCATGCACATTTTATGTGCCCTTTATTCCCACACTTGTGGCACATTTCCTCCAGAAACCTGCATTCCCTCGCCATGTGATCGCCATTGCATCTATAACATGCCTTTACATGCTCACGTTGTGGTTTCTGATGCATGTTTAACTTGTGCACAACAACCTGACCTGCAACTTGCTTTGTAGTAGCCCAGTCTGAACCTTGTATTTCTTTTACATCTCGGTTCGCTGTCTCTATGGCTTGAGCAAGTTCCAATGCTTTTTCATACGTAAGCCCAGTCTCGGACAATAATCTCCGCTGCATTCGATCATCCATTATCCCGCAAACTAGCTTATCTCTCAGCATGTCTTTCAGGTTGTTCCCGTAATTGCAATCGTGTGCCAATTTTCGCAACACCACTACATAATCCAATACAGTCTCTCCCGGTTTTCTGTTCCGTGAATTAAATTTGAAACGCTGTACAATCTCACTCGGTCTGGGATTGAAATGGTCCTTTAGAAAGTCCACTAAGTCAGCAAATGATCTGTCTCCAGGCTTTGCAGGACTGCATAAGTTTCTCATTAAACTATACGTCTGACTTCCCACGGAAGTGAGCAAAATAGCTCTCCTTTTCCCGATATCATTTATATCATTTGCTTCAAAGAAATGCATCAACACCTCGTAGTATTCATCCCAGGTCTGCGTCTGAACATCAAAAGCAGAGATCTTTCCTACCGTAGCAGCCATGATCCTCTATTCAGTGCTCTTTTTTGTTTCTTCTTCAAGATGTGATCTGTTTATCCTCATCGCCAATATGTGATATCCGAGTGGTAAGGTCAGGAACTGAGGGAAGCGAGATATTAGGAACAAAACCCAACTGTTTATTTACCCGGTGTAGCAGAGAAACATCTCTTACAGGCTGCAAGCAAAGCACACAATTCTTACTGCACGATGGCAAGATGGAGGATTCACCTGAGTCATACCCATAATGCAATGCCACATTACCGTATAAACTGGTGTACCAGGACATTGAATACATGACCCATTACCGTAAAAACTGGTGAATGTGAACCCTTAATATTTGGCTCCATCTGGTGGATAACTTAAACATTACATCCCAGATTACTATAGCTTCTAAGTCAGCCTCGACTTTTGGTCTGATGGCATAAGGTACGGGTCGTGCCTTCATGAACTTGGGTTTGCTATCCTGCTTAATACGAAGCTTCACAGTAATATCTTTCATGCTACCCAGTTCTCCATTAAAGACTTCTGCATGTTTCTTTAAGATGGCGGGTAAGCCTGGATCATTGTGTGACATCATGTAGACTGATGACCAGTCTAATTTTATTCTCTCCATCCACGAACGTCCCAGTAGGGAGGGGTAGTCTCTTTTAACTACGTAGAGTGGTAACTTCCTAGTTTGTCCATTCAACTGAACTGTGACCTCAGTGATACCTCTCATGGTTACTCTTTCACCGGTATATGTCTTTAACGCTAGGTTAGCTGGCTGAAGTGGAAGGTGCTTTAATGTCTTTTTGTAGACTGTCTGTGACATAAGAGATACTGCTGCCCCGGTATCGATCTGCATTTGCACAGGCTGCCCCTCTAACAAGGGTGAGACCCATAAGCCATGCAAATCCCCAGCTACAGTCAGCACGTTCAGTGATAGTTCCTCCTCTGAAGTGTCACTTGCCTCTGTTTTGTCCCGTTCTACAGAGCAGACATGCTTCTTTGTCTTTTGTCTGAATATTTTTTTTCTTCCTTCCGTCTTTGACATTTTCTCTGTGTCCTTTTTATTTCTGCATGCGTGCTGAATATGTCCCTTTTTACCATAGCTATGGCAATCCATGTCCACACACCAGCATGCAGATGCAAGATGTCCCGTTTTGCCACAACGGAAACATGGCCCTTGACTCTCTGTTCTTACTTTGTGCACTTTTTCTGTTGCACCCAATTGTTGAGCTTCCTTAGCTGCCAATTCCATGGAAATACTGATTTCAATGGCCTTTTGTAGTGTCAGATTACTCTCCGTTAATAGTCTCTTCTGTATGGCTTCAGTTCTCATACCACACACTAGCCTGTCTCTTACAGTATCATTTAGCACGTCATTAAACTCACAGTGCTCTGATAGTCTTTTTAGTGCAGCTGCAAACATGGTCACTGTTTCTCCTTCTTCCTGGTTACGCCTGTGGAACCTAAACCTCTCAGCTATGACTAGGGGTTTGGGTGAAAAATGCCCTTTTAGTATCTCCACAATTTCACTATATTGTTTAGTCCCTGGTTTATCTGGATGCACTAAAGCACGCAAAAGATTGAAAGTCTTTGGTCCCATCACACTTAACAATGTAGGTACTACTTTGTTCCCTCCAATGTCATTTGCTTGTGTGAAGTATTTAAATCGTTCTGTGTATGAGCTCCATTGTTCGACATTCTCATCAAACGGTCCAATGTTACCGATAATTCCAGCCATTTTCCTTCTCTCAGGCTCCTAATTATCATTCACTAAGGATCCTTCCAATGTTGAACTCAACTAAAATCACTATCAGTTATTTAGTGCTTCAATTCACAGATGGTTTCACAGTTGAATAAATGTCCTTCCCGATTTACTCACTGCTTTTCCTCCCCTTCCTCAAGTCGTTAGTACCTTATATGCTGTCTCGTCTTCCCGCCATTGCAAGCTCCTTTATCCTCAAGTCAGCCTCACTTTAATTAACTGTCCACGGCAAAAATAACAGTTTTAAACATGTAAAACCCGACTATCTTCCGCACAGCAGAGCCACGTAAGTTCAGACGTCCTCATCGCCACTTTTGTTAAGTCTCAAGAGTTTATTAACCTTGCTTGTATAACAATTAAAAGAGTACGCAGGAGACAGAGTTCAGTTCACAGCCATTACTTCCAGAAGAATCTCTTCAACTCAATGCACTCTATTTCCCATAGTGCATTGCACATCACAACTACGGTAAGCTATGTGGGACAATTCAAATACAACATTCAAAATACACAACACTCCCCAAACAGGACCTCTTGCCTACTCTTCCCTATGTTGTTGGTGCCAACATGGACCACAACGACTGGATCCTCCCCATCCCTCTCCAATATCCTTTAAAGCTGGTTCGAGATGTCCCTTATCCTGGTACCAGGTAGGCAACATACCATGTGGGACGCTCGATCTTGCTTACAAAGGATGCTATCTGTCCCCCTAATTCTAGAATCCCCTACAACTACCATATTACGTTTCCTTTCCTCCTCCCCCTTCCACCTTAGGACAGCCTCCTGCTCCAACATGCCATGGTCTGCATTCTGGCTGTCCTTCTGACTTTCTTTATCCTTATCCTCACAGGTAGTAAGTACATTGTACCTGTTGGACAGGATCGGTTTCTGTGGATCCTCGTTCCCTTTCTTACCTGGGTTCCCCTTACTCTGCACACTATTGGTCACACCAACCCCATTCTGATCCTGCACCTCTCTACGAGGTGTGACCGAAGTCTGGAGCAAACTGTTCAGATACTCATCCCCCTCCCTTATGTGTCGGAGTGTCTCCAACTCGCACTCCAGCTCAATGACTCTGAGCCAGAGAGATTCGAGACGGAGACATCTCCTGCAGACATGTTCGCTCAGGAGTCTCACTGTCCATAAACTCCCACATACTGCAGTCCAGACACGCAACCTGCTCTGTCTTAGTCTAACCTTGTTTTATTTATTTAATTCGTTAAAGTCTTTATTCAATGACTATTTATAGTTATATTAATTAGTTTAACTAGTTAAGTTATAAATTTAATGCAGTACGTTATGGTTTTCCGCTCCTAGTTTAAACCACTGTCCTAGGTTAGAGAGAAAAAACGTTAATACTCACCAACCAATCATCTACCTGCTGTCCTGTGATGTCACTCTTTGGTTTTTAGTGTTGTTGAAATTGTCAGAGGTGCTACTCAAGTCTGCGCTGCCTCTGCTCTCGCTGTTTAAATCTTGCCGCCTCCTCCGATGCTGCCACCGCTTATTTGTCATGCTCTGTGCATTTACGCATATGCACTCCAAACTCGCCTTAGTCTGCTTTGCATTTTTCCCATCTGATCCCTCCTCTTTCTGAACTACTTTTTATTCTAATACAGTTTGTCACTCCCAGTCCTCTACACACCTTGTTTCTCCTGATGCTTCATCCTGAATCCCCTCCTGCTGCCAAATTACTTTAAACCCTTCCCCCCACAGCACTGGTTAACCTCCCCATGAGGACATTGGTCCCAGCTTGTCCGGCCTGTACAGGTCCCTCCTGCCCCAGAACTACTTCCAATGCCCCAGGAATCTGAAGCCCTCCCTCCTGCACTATTTTTCCAGACACACGTTAACCTGTTATATCCTAGTGTTCCTATACTCATTAGCTTATGGCACTGGGAGTTATCCCGAGATTACCACCTTTGAGTTCCAGCTCTTCCAACTCCCCCATGGCACCCTCACCAGTAGTCAGCACTGAAAACTGGTTTGTGAGTGCCATACTCCCAGAGTTTTAAAGTCTTCACTCTGTTTACAGATCACTCTGTTTTACCAGTTCATTTACCCAGTTTATGCTCTGTGCTTGAGCTCTCAGCACAGACACATTCTGAGTATTAGTAATATTTATCCTAATTCTTACTGATATATATGCTGAGTATTGATAATTATCCTGATTGTTACTGATATATAAAGGCAAAATACTGCGGATGCTGGAAATCTGAAATAAAAACAGAAAATACTGGAGATACTCTGCAGGAACACCTCGGTTCAGTCACAGAAATCACAGAAACCACAGAAACCACACAGTGCAGATAGAGGCCATTTCGGCCCATCGAGCCTGCACCGACACATATCCCACCCGATCCCCGTAACCCCTACACCAACACATATCCCACCCTATCCCCATAACCCCACGTATTTAATCCCCCTAACACTAAGGGTCAATTTATCATAGCCAATCAACCTAACCCGCACATCTTTGGACTGTGGGAGGAAACCAGAGCACCCGGAGTAAACCCACGCAAACACGGGGAGAATGTGCAAACTCCACACAGACAGTCGCCCGAGGCCGGATTTGAACCCGGGTCCCTGGCGCTGTGAGGCAACAGTGCTAACCACTATGCCACCATGCTGCCATGAGGGTGACCCTGAGCTTCTGGTTGCCCGCCACTTTAATTCTCCACCCCACTCCCACTCTGACCTCGCTGTCCTCAACATCCTATACTGAATACTCAGTCTCTTGTTCCAATGAAGCTCAACGTAAACTTGAGGAACAGCACCTCATCTTTCGATTGGGTGTTTTACAACCTTCCGAAATCAACATCGAGTTCAACAAATTCAGATCATAACCTCTGCCCCCATTTTTTCGGACGACAGCTGTTGATGATTCTGCCATTACCATTTACACCTCATCTAGACTCATCTTTTGTTTCTTTACTTGTCCCATTAGCATCTCCTTTTGCCTTGCACCATCATCCTTTTTGTCATTTAATCTCTTCTGCCTTCCACCCTATCACAGACTTTACCATTTCTGACGAAAGGTCATTGTGATGAAATATATGCCTTCATGTGTTTTACCTGCATTGTATTGTGTACCGCCCCCTTTTTCCTATTGTGTGTATTGGCTCCGCCCCTGTCTTTTGTCATATAAAGGTCTCAAGAGCTGTAGGAGTCATTTCTGCCAGACGAATCCGATGTGGAAAGACATGCAATGTTCTTAGTGATTAAAAGCCTTCCGTTGAATCCTTTAATTCCTTGTCTTTGAGTTATTGATGGCACATCAATTTTAATCACTAAAACACCAAGATGGATCGGCTCCTGAAACCAGAGCGCTTGGATCTGGACCCCCATGCCTCAGACGCAGCCACACAGTTCGGACACTGGTTCCAATGCTTCGAATTTTTCATCGAAAGCTCAGCCACCGCCATAGCAGCCGCGATCGCCACCGGAGACGTGAAACTGGGAATCCTGCGAAACTGGGTGAGTCATCGGGTCTCCCCTCTCATCCGAGATGCCACCAGCTACGGGGATGCCTGCACCATTCTGAAGGCCCACTACGTGCGGCCAATAAACGAGGTGTACGCCAGGCATCTTCTGACTACTCGCACGCAGCGGCATGGTGAGTCACTAGAGGACTTCATGCTAAGCCTAAAAGTACTGGGCAGAGACTGTAACTGTAAGGCCGTGTCTGCCATCGTGTACACGGAGGAGCTGATCAGAGACTCCTTTATTGCGGGCCTCAGTTCAAATTACATTCGGCAGAAACTGTTTGAAAAGGAGGGACTGGACTTAAAACAGGCTATGGGCATAGCGCGATCGCTGGATATGGCCCAGAGGAACTCTGAATCCTGTTCCTCAGGCCACGCGGCCCACTCCACCTCATGTACGCCGTGGGGGCCGCCATCTTGGAAGCCATCTTCACCTCCCAGGTCTCAGGCCAGCCCAGCACCATCAGAGCCCCAGCCTCCACCCAGGAGCCCCACTACTGCCGCGATGCATCGGGGCCCGAAATGCTACTTCTGCGGCCAGGACAAACACTCTAGGCATCTGTGCCCAGTGAAGGGCACCACCTGTTTTAAATGCGGGAAGAAAGGACATTTCAACAAAGTCTGCAGAGGGAACCCCGCCTCCAACTCCGCCACCGCCGCGTGTGCACCGTGGGGGCAGCCATCTTGGACGCCATCTTGTCCACCCTCATGGAGTCCACCATCTTGTCCTGACTACATGGACCTCCAGGACCCACTGGTGGCCTCGATCACGGTGGATCAATCCAGGCCGCATCCGTTGTCTAGATCGATGATGGACATAGAGGTAAACGGGAACAAGGTTAAATGCTTGATTGACTGCGGGAGCACCGAAAGCTTTATTCATCCTAGCCTGGTAAAATGACTTTCACTAACGATAGTCCCTACACAAGGCAAAATCACCATGGCTGATAAGACCCATACCTCAAAAATTACAGATTTCTGCGCGGTTATGTTGTCGGTAAAAGGCACTGATTACAGAGATTTTAAACTATTGATAATGCCAGATCTCTGTGTGAGCGTGATCTTGGGTCTGGACTTCCAGTGCCACCACCAAAGTATCACGCTTACCTACAGTGGGTCCCAGCCGCCCCTCACAGTGTGCGGTCTGGCTACCCTGAAGGTCAAGCCGCCCTCTCTGTTCGCCAACCTCGCACCCAACTGTCGACCCATAGCGACCAAGAGTAGGCGGTACAGCTGGGAGGACAGATGGTTCATTGCATCGGAAGTAGAAAGACTCAAGCGGGAGGGTATCATTAAATGCAGTACCAGCCCGTGGCGCGCCCAGGTAGTAGTAGTTAAGGGTAGCGAAAAGAAGCGGATGGTGATAGATTATAGCCAGACGGTTAATCTATACACCCAGCTAGACGCCTACCCTCTGCCCCGCATAGCGGATATGGTTAACCAAATCGCGCAATACCGGGTGTTTTCCACCATCGACCTAAAATCGGCATACCACCAGCTCCCCATTAGGCCGGAGGACCGTCCATACACCGCCTTCGAGGCGAACGGACGCCTCTACCACTTCCTCAGAGTCCCCTTTGGGGTAACGAATGGGGTCTCGGTCTTCCAGTGGGAGATGGACCGCATGGTCGATGAGAACCAGTTAACAGCCACCTATCCATGCCTAGGCAACGTCCCCATCTACGGCCACAACCAGCAAGACCACGACTCGAGCCTCGCGAGATTTCTGAAAACCGCCCTCAGACTCAATCTCACCTACAATGAGGATAAGTGTGTCTTTAGCACCACGCGTCTCTGTATCCTGGGCTGCGTGGTGGAAAACGGAAATCGGTCTGGACCCCGACCGATTGCGCCCCCTACGGGAGCTACCCCTACCAAACACTCCCAAGGCCCTGAAAAGGTGCCTGGGGTTTTTCTCCTATTACGCCCAATGGGTCCCCAATTATTCCGACAAGGCCCGTCCCCTCCTGAAATCAACGTCCTTCCCGCTCACGGCCGAGGCCCACGCCGCCTTCAACAGCATTAAACACAACATTGAGAAGGCCGCGCTGCAGGCAGTGGACGAAAACATCCCTTTCCAGGTTGAAAGCGATGCATCCGACTTTACTTTAGCAGCCACCCTCAACCAGGATGGGCGGCCCGTAGCCTTTTTCTCAAGAACCCTCCAAGGGCCCGAGATCAGGCACTCCTCGGTAGAGAAGGAGGCCCAGGCCATAGTGGAGGCAGTGCGGTACTGGAGGCACTACCTAGCCGGCAAACGCTTCACCCTGCTTACCGACCAGCGGTCGGTAGCCTTCATGTTTAACAACAAACAGAGGGGGAAGATCAAGAACGACAAAATTCTCAGGTGGCGGATCGAACTCTCCACGTTTGAGTACGACATAATATATAGGCCGGGGGCCCTCAACGAATCCCCCGACGCCCTATCACGAGGGATGTGTGCCAGCATCCAGGGGGACAGGCTACAGGGCCTCCACAATGGCCTCTGCCACCCGGCTATTCCACTTTATAAAATCCTGTAACCTGCCCTATTCCATCGAGGAGGTCCGGTCTATGACCAGGGACTGCCGCACCTGTGCGGAATGCAAGCCCCGTTTTTTCAGGCCCGACCGAGCCCACCTGATCAAAGCTACATGGCCATTCGAGCACCTGAGCTTAGATTTCAAGGGACCACTCCCCTCCACCGACCGCAATGTGTACTTTCTCAACATTGTGGACGAGTACTCCCGCATCCCATTCGCCTACCCCTGCCCAGACATGACCAGTGCCACGGTCATCAAGTGCCTCGGCAGCCTGTTTTGCATGTTCGGCATGCCTAACTACATCCACACTGACAGGGGGGCGTCGTTCATGAGCGACGAACTGCGCCAATACCTGCTGTCGAAGGGGATAGCCACGAGTCGGACCACTAGTTATAACCCCCGGGGTAATGGGCAAGTGGAGAGGGAGAACGCGACGGTGTGGAAGGCGGTCACCTTAGCACTAAGGTCTAAAGGCCTCCCTACCTCCCGCTGGCAAGAAGTCCTCCCAGATGTACTCCACTCGATAAGGTCACTACTGTGTACTGCTACTAACGCCACTCCTCACGAGAAGATGTTTGTTTTTCCCCGCAAATCAACCTCAGGAGTATCCCTACCTTCATGGCTCTCCACCCCAGGGACAGTCCTATTACGGAAGCATGTGAGGGGCCACAAAACGGATCCCCTCGTGGAGGCAGTACACCTACTCCACGCAAACCCACAGTACGCGTACGCCAAGCACGCCGACGGGCGTGAGGACACCGTGTCCATAAAGGACCTCGCCTCGGCAGGAAGCGACGACAACCCATCCTCACCACCCCCAGGAGAACCTCCACCACCCCCAGAAGTACCTGCAACACCCCCAGCACAGGGGTATGCCCAGGAGGACACCACGGACTCCCGGTCGGAACCCGAGGTACTGTTGCGACGTTCAGGAAGGACTATCACACCCCCGGACAGACTAAATCTGTAGAAGGGGTGAATGTGATGAAATATATGCCTTCATCAGCCCCTGTTTTTTACCTGCATTGTATTGTGTGTACCGCACCCTTTTTCCTATTGTGTGTATTGGCTCCGCCCCTGTCTTTTGTCATATAAAGGTCTCAAGAGCTGTAGGAGTCATTTCTGCCAGACGAATCCGATGTGGAAAGACATGCAATGTTCTTAGTGATTAAAAGCCTTCAGTTGAATCCTTTAATTCCTTGTCTTTGAGTTATTGATGGCACATCAGTCATTGACCTGAATTGTTAATTCTGTTTCTCGCTCCACAGATGCTGCCTGACCTGCTGAGTATTTCCAGTATTTTCTGTTTTTGTTACTGATATATATCCTGATTATTGTTGATATACATTCTGTCTATTTATTATAGACATTTATCTTGATTATTACACATATAATGAATTTATTTTATTCATTCTCGGAATGTGGGCATCACTGTCAAGGTTGGCATTTATTGTCCATCCCTGGTTGGCCTGAGAAGATGGCAGTGAACCTTCCTAGAATGGTGTTAGGGAGGGAGTTCCAGGATTTTGACCCAGTAACAATGAAGGATCGGCGATATATTTCCGTGTCAGGATGGTGTGTGACTTGGAAGGGAACTCGGAGGTGGTGGTGTTCCCATACATCTGCTGCCCTTGTCCTTCTAGGCGGAAGAGGTTGCGGGTTTGGGAGGTGCTGCCGAAAAAGCCTTGGCGAGTTGCTGCAGTGCAAAGGGCTGCTTTGTCCTGGATGGTGTCGAGCTTCTTGAGTTTTGTTGGAGCTGCACTCATCCAGGCAAGTGGAGAGTAATCCATCACACTCCTTACTTGTGCCTTGTAGATGGTGGAAAGGCTTTGGGGAGTCAGGAGGTGAGACACTTGCTGCAGAATACCTAGCCTCTGAACTGCTCTTGTTGCCACGGCATTTATGTGGCTGGTCCAGTTGAGTTTCTGGTCAATGGTGACCCCCAGGATGTTGATGGTGGGGGATTTGGTGATGGTAATGCCATTGAATGTCATGGGGAGATGGTTAAACTCTTTCTTGTTGGAGATAGTCATTGCTCAGCACGTGTGGCATGAATGTTACTTGCTACTCATCAGCCCAAGCCTAGATGTTGTCCAGATCTTGCTGCATGTGGGCATGGACTGCTTCATTATCTGAGGAATTGAAAATGGAGCTGAACACTGCTATCATCAACAAACAGTCTGACCTTATGTTGGCGGGAAGGTCATTAATGAAGCAGCTGAAAGTAGTTGGGCCGAGGACACTGCCCTGAGGAACTCCTGCAGCGATGTCCTGGGGCTGACATGATTGGCCTCCAACAACCACAACCATCTTCCTTTGTGCTAGGTATGACTCCAGCCAGCGGAGTGCTTTCCCCCTGATTTCCATTGACTTCAGTTTAACTAGGGCTCCTTGATGCCACACTTGGTCGAATGCTGCCTTGATGTCAAGGGCAGTCACTCACATCTTTCCTATGGAATTCAGTTCTTTTGTCCATGGTTGGACCACGGCTGTAATGAGATCTGGAGTTGAGTGGTCCTGGCAGAACCCAAGCTGAGCATCGGTGAACAGGTTATTGGTGAGTAAGTGCCGCTTGATAGCACTGTTAACGACACCTTCCATCACTTTGCAGATGATTGAGATTGGCTGATAGGATGGTAATAGGATTGAATTTATCCTGCTTTGTGGACAGGAGGTACCTGGGTATTTCCACATTGCCCATGTTGTAGCTGTACTGGAGCAAAAGTCTTCAGCACTACAGCCGGGATGTTGGGACCCGTAGCCAGTGCACTCAGCCGTTTCTTTATATCACGTGGAATGAATTGAATTGGCTGGAGTCTGACATATGTGATAGTGGGGACCTCAGGAGAAGGCCAATATGGATCATCCACTTGGTACTTCTGGCTGAAGATGGTTGCAAATGTTTCAGCCTTGTGTTTTGCACTCACGTGCCGAGTGGATGATCCATATCGGCCTCCTCCTGGCTTGATGGCGATGGAGCAGTGAGGGATATGCCTAGCCATGATGTGGTGGAATGCAATTCTGCTGCTGCTGATAGCCCACAGCGCCTCATGAATGCCCAGTTTTGAGCAGCTAGATCTGTTCTGAGTCTATCCCACTTAGTATGGTAATAGTGCAACACAACACGATGAAGGGTGTCCTCAGTGTGAAGATGGGACTTAGGGGTAAAAATTGGGTAGTGCCCCCTACCTTCGCCGGGGCGCCTATTTTAGTTAATGCCCCCGCAGACGATTTTCCCAGGTAGCGCCCCAAGAGGGAGGAGGGTCCGCTACTGGAAGCGCCCCGTGTCCCTCTTGGGGCGCTGTGAACCAATGTCACACCGCAGTACTGCAGGCCTTCCTCCCCTTATTAAAGGGGAAGGTCTGGCGCAGTGCGTCCCGGCACCCAGCTAGGCCACCAGGGATCGGGAGTGTCGGTAAACAAGCCCGGCTCCCTCAAGAGGAGTGCTGGGTTCACGGAGAGCAGCCGGCACCCCACGGGGGCGGGGGGGGGCTTCACGGGGGGCGGGGACAGCAACGGG
This sequence comes from Somniosus microcephalus, assembly GCF_052327205.1. Taxonomy (NCBI): domain Eukaryota; kingdom Metazoa; phylum Chordata; class Chondrichthyes; order Squaliformes; family Somniosidae; genus Somniosus; species Somniosus microcephalus. The sequence goes on from NC_140994.1 coordinate 98,142,878, forward strand.
GGCAGGTGCTGGCAGGCGGCCAGCAACAAAAATGGCCACCCGCCACCTCCCCTTTAACTAGCGCCGCCCCCACCGCAGGTAGGCCCCCCCTGACCACGTCGGACATAGCGTCAGTGGTAAGTCGGGGGGCGTCACCCCGTATTACAGCTGGGGCGCGAGCAGGGTGCTGCACACGGCAATTATGTCATCGCTGGCGGCGCAGTGCCGCCACTAACCTCCCACTGAATTTCGCAGGAGGCGTTAGCGGCGCCGCACCCAGTCGCTAGTTGATTTGTGCCCCGTTAGCACCCTCTTAGGGCGTTAATGGGAGGTGCAAATCAACTGAATTTAGCCCCCTTAGTCTCCACAAGGACTATGTGGTGGTCACTCCTAACAATACTGTTATGGGCAGATGCATCTGTGACTGGTAGATTGGTGAGGACAAGGTGAAGTAGGTTATACTGTTGTGTTGATTCTCTCACCACCTGCTGCAAGCCCAGTTGACCAGTTAAGTCCTTCAGGACTCGACCAGCTCGGTCAGTAGTGGTGGTACCGAGCCACTCTTGGTGATGGACATTGAAGTCCCTCATCCAGAGTACATTCTGTGTCCTTGCAACCCTCAGTCCTTCCTTAAAGTGGTGTTAGCTGTGGCTCAGTGGGTAGCACTCTCGCACCTCAGTCAGAAGGTTGTGGGTTCATAGACCCACTCCAGGGACTTGAGCAGATAATCTAGGCTGATACTCCAGTACAGTGCTGAGGGAGTGCTGCACTGTCGGAGATGCCGTCTTTCAGATGACAGTTAAACCGAGGTCCTGTCTGCTCTCTCAGGTGGACGTAAAAGATCCCATGGCACTATTTTGAAGAGGAGCAGGGGGGTTATCCCTGGTGTCCTGGGCCAATATTTATCCCTCAATCAACATCACTAAAACAGATTATCTGACCATTATCACATTGCTGTTTGTGGGAGCTTGCTGTGCACAAATTGGCTGCCGCATTTCCTACATTACAACAGTGACTACATTCCAAAAAGTACTTAATTGGCTGTAAAGCGCTTTGAGATGTACGGTGGTCGTGAAAGGCACTATATAAATGCAAGGCACCATATGAATGCAAGTCTCTCCTTTCCTTTCAACATGGAGGAGTACTGATTCATCAGCTGAGGGAGGGCGGTAGGTGGTAATCAGCAGGAGTTTTCCTTGCCCATGTTTGACCTGAAGCCATGAGACTTCATGGGATTCAAAGTCAACGTTGAGGACTTCCAGGACCACCTCCCACCACCACCCCCGCATGAGTGTATACCACTGTGCCCCTAACTCTGGAGGGTTTGTCCCGCCTGGGGCAGGACATATCCAGGGCTGGTGATTATGCATATTATTACTATACATCTTTATTGTTATTGATACTGACCTTGATTATCAGTGCAAATTATCCTAATTGGCCATGAATATGGTGCTAAGGCTAATAACATTCTACTGAATGAAATTATTTTGTGGGTTATTATTATATTATAAATTATCCACACACAGACCCACAGTCCCGGGTCTCCACACACAGACCCACAGTCCCGGGACTCCACACACACAGACCCACAGTCCCGGGTCTCCACACACAGACCCACAGTCCCGGGACTCCACACACACAGGCCCACAGTCCCGGGTCTCGGGTCTCTGTTGTGTATGTAACCTGTTCCACCTTAAGAGAGCTTAAGCCTGTTCCACCTTAAGAGATGTACTACTTTCTCAGGCTGCTGTAGACGTAATACCGGGGGTGAACACACCGGTATATAAGCACTGTGCAGTAATCTTGTATTCAGTGTAATCCCTACCTCCAACCAGTAAAGACCTGTTTTATTGTTACTGATCAAGTCTGAGTATTAATTACTTGAACAACTCACAGACTTAACGGTCTCCACACACACACAGGCCCACAGTCCCGGGTCTCCACACACACACAGGCCCACAGTCCCGGGACTCCACACACACAGGCCCACAGTCCCGGGACTCCACACACACAGACCCACAGTCCCGGGTCTCCGCACACAGACCCACAGTCCCGGGTCTCCGCACACAGACCCACAGTCCCGGGTCTCCGCACACAGACCCACAGTCCCGGGTCTCCGCACACAGACCCACAGTCCCGGGTCTCCGCACACAGACCCACAGTCCCGGGTCTCCGCACACAGACCCACAGTCCCGGGTCTCCGCACACAGACCCACAGTCCCGGGTCTCCGCACACAGACCCACAGTCCCGGGTCTCCGCACACAGACCCACAGTCCCGGGTCTCCGCACACAGACCCACAGTCCCGGGTCTCCGCACACAGACCCACAGTCCCGGGTCTCCGCACACAGACCCACAGTCCCGGGTCTCCGCACACAGACCCACAGTCCCGGGTCTCCGCACACAGACCCACAGTCCCGGGTCTCCGCACACAGACCCACAGTCCCGGGTCTCCGCACACAGACCCACAGTCCCGGGTCTCCGCACACAGACCCACAGTCCCGGGTCTCCGCACACAGACCCACAGTCCCGGGTCTCCGCACACAGACCCACAGTCCCGGGTCTCCGCACACAGACCCACAGTCCCGGGTCTCCGCACACAGACCCACAGTCCCGGGTCTCCGCACACAGACCCACAGTCCCGGGTCTCCGCACACAGACCCACAGTCCGGGGTCTCCGCACACAGACCCACAGTCCGGGGTCTCCGCACACAGACACACAGTCTAGGGTCTCCACACACACAGAACCACAGTCCCGGGTCTCCACACACATACCCACAGTCCCGGGTCTCCACAAAGAGACCCACAGTCCCGGGCCTCCACACGCAGACCCACAGTCCCGGGTTTCCACACACACAGACCCACAGTCCCGGGTCTCCACACACAGGCCCACAGTCCCGTGTCTCCACACACAGGTCCACAGTCCCGGGTCTGCAAACACAGACCATAGTCCCGGGTCTCCACACACACAGACCCACAGTCCCGGGTCTCCACACACAGACCCACAGACCCGGGTCTCCACACACAGACCCACAGTATCGGGTCTCCACACACAGACCCACAGTATCGGGTCTCCACACACACACCCACAGTCCCGGGTCTCCACACACGCAGACCCACAGTCCCGGGTCTCCCCACACGCAGACCCACAGTCCGGGGTCTCCATACACAGACCCACAGTCCCGGGTCTCCACACACAGACCCACGTCTCCACACACAGACCAACAGTCCCTGGTCTCCACACACAGACCCGCAGTCCCGGGTCTCCACACACAGACACGCAGTCCCGGGTCTCCACACACAGACACGCAGTCCCGGGTCTCCACACGCAGTCCCGGGTCTCCACACACAGACCCGGGTCTCCACACAGAGACCCACAGTCCAGAGTCTCCACACACACAGATCCACAGACCCGGGTCTCCACACACAGACCCACAGTCCTGGGTCTCCACACACACACAGTCCCGGGTCTCCACACACAGACCCACAGTCCCGGGTCTCCACACACAGACCCGGGTCTCCACACACAGACCCACACTCCCGGGTCTCCACACACACCAACCCACAGTCCTGGGTCTCCTCACACACAGACCCACAGTCCCGGGTCTCCACAGACACACTGACCCACAGTCCCGGGTCTCCACACACACGCAGACACAATCCCGCGTCTCCACAATCAGACCTACAGTTCCGGGTCTCCACACACACAGACCCACAGTCCCGGGTCTCCACACACATACCCACAGTCCCAGGTCTCCAGACACACAGACCCACAGTCCCGGTTCTCCAGACACACAGACCCACAGTCCCGGGTCCCCACACACAGACCCACAGTCCCGGGTCTGCACACACAGACCCACAGTCCTGGGTCTGCCGACACAGACCCACAGTCCTGGGTCTCCACACACACAGACCCACAGTCCCGGGCCTCCACACACAGACCTACAATCCCGGGTCTCCACAAACACAGACCCACAGTCCAGGGTCTCCAAACACACAGACCCGGGTCTCCACACACAGACCCGCAGTCCCGGTTCTCCACACACACAGACCCACAGTCCCGGGTCTCCAAACACAGACCCGGGTCTCCACACACAGACCCACAGTCCTGAGTCTCCACACACGCAAACCCACTTTCCCAGGTCTCCACACACACAGACCCACAGTCCCGGGTCTCCACACACAGGCCCACAGTCCCGGGTCTCCACACACAGGCCCACAGTCCCGGGTCTCCACACACAGGCCCACAGTCCCGGGTCTCCACACACAAGCCCACAGTCCCGGGTCTCCACACACAGGCCCACAGTCCCGGGTCTCCACACACAGGCCCACAGTCCCGGGTCTCCACACACAGGCCAACAGTCCCGGGTCTCCCCACACAGGCCCACAGTCCCGGGTCTCCTCACACACAGACCCACAGTCCCGGGACTCCACACACACAGACCCGGGTCTCCACACACATAGGCCCACAGTCCTGGGTCTCCACACACGGACACACAGTCCCGGGTCTCCACACGCAGACCCACAGTCCCGGGTCTCCACACACACAGACCCACAGTCCCGGGTCTCCACACATGCAGACCCACAGTCCCGGGTCTCCACACACAGACCCACAGTCCCGGGTCTCCACACACTGACCCACAGTCCCGGGTCTCCACACACAGGCCCACAGTCCCGGGTCTCCACACACAGGCCCACAGTCCCGTGTCTCCACACACAGGTCCACAGTCCCGGGTCTCCACACATGCAGACCCACAGTCCCGGGTCTGCAAACACAGACCATAGTCCCGGGTCTCCACACACAGACCCACAGTATCGGGTCTCCACACACAGACCCACAGTCCCGGGTCTCCACACATGCAGACCCACAGTCCCGGGTCTCCACACACGCAGACCCACAGTCCTGGGTCTCCATACACAGACCCACAGTCCCGGGTCTCCACACACAGACCCACGTCTCCACACACAGACCAACAGTCCCTGGTCTCCACACAGACCCGCAGTCCCGGGTCTCCACACACAGACAACAGTCCCGGGTCTCCACACACAGACACGCAGTCCCGGGTCTCCACACACACAGATCCACAGACCCGGGTCTCCACACACAGACCCACAGTCCCGGGTCTCCACACACAGACCCACAGTCCCGGGTCTCCACACACAGACCCGGGTCTCCACACACAGACCCACAGTCCCGGGTCTCCACACACACCAACCCACAGTCCTGGGTCTCCTCACACACAGACCCACAGTCCCGGGTCTCCACAGACACACTGACCCACAGTCCCGGGTCTCCACACACACGCAAAGACAATCCCGCGTCTCCACAATCAGACCTACAGTTCCGGGTCTCCACTCACACAGACCCACAGTCCCGGGTCTCCACACACAGACCCACAGTCCCGGGTCTGCACACACAGACCCACAGTCCTGGGTCTGCCGACACAGACCCACAGTCCTGGGTCTCCACACACACAGACCCACAGTCCCGGGTCTCCACACACAGACCTACAATCCCGGGTCTCCACAAACACAGACCCACAGTCCAGGGTCTCCAAACACACAGACCCGGGTCTCCACACACAGACCCGCAGTCCCGGTTCTCCACACACACAGACCCACAGTCCCGGGTCTACACACACAGACCCACAGTCCTGAGTCTCCACACACGCAAACCCACTTTCCCAGGTCTCCACACACACAGACCCACAGTCCCGGGTCTCCACACACAGGCCCACAGTCCCGGGTCTCCACACACAGACCCACAGTCCCGGGTCTCCACACACAGACCCACAGTCCCGGGTCTCCACACACAGACCCACAGTCCCGGGTCTCCACACACAGACCCACAGTCCCGGGTCTCCACACACACAGACCCGGGTCTCCACACACACCCACAATCCCGGGTCTCCACACACACACCCACAGTCCCGGGTCTCCACACACAGACCCACAGTCCAGAGTCTCCGCTCACACAGATCCACAGTCCTGGGTCTCCACACACAGGCCCACAGTCCCGGGTCTCCACACACAGGCCCACAGTCCCGGGTCTCCACACACAAGCCCACAGTCCCGGGTCTCCACACACAGGCCCACAGTCCCGGGTCTCCACACACAGGCCCACAGTCCCGGGTCTCCACACACAGGCCAACAGTCCCGGGTCTCCCCACACAGGCCCACAGTCCCGGGTCTCCTCACACACAGACCCACAGTCCCGGGACTCCACACACACAGACCCGGGTCTCCACACACATAGGCCCACAGTCCTGGGTCTCCACACACGGACACACAGTCCCGGGTCTCCACACGCAGACCCACAGTCCCGGGTCTCCACACACACAGACCCACAGTCCCGGGTCTCCACACATGCAGACCCACAGTCCCGGGTCTCCACACACTGACCCACAGTCCCGGGTCTCCACACACAGGCCCACAGTCCCGGGTCTCCACACACAGGCCCACAGTCCCGTGTCTCCACACACAGGTCCACAGTCCCGGGTCTCCACACATGCAGACCCACAGTCCCGGGTCTGCAAACACAGACCATAGTCCCGGGTCTCCACACACAGACCCACAGTATCGGGTCTCCACACACAGACCCACAGTCCCGGGTCTCCACACACGCAGACCCACAGTCCCGGGTCTCCACACACGCAGACCCACAGTCCTGGGTCTCCATACACAGACCCACAGTCCCGGGTCTCCACACACAGACCCACGTCTCCACACACAGACCAACAGTCCCTGGTCTCCACACAGACCCGCAGTCCCGGGTCTCCACACACAGACAACAGTCCCGGGTCTCCACACACAGACACGCAGTCCCGGGTCTCCACACACACAGATCCACAGACCCGGGTCTCCACACACAGACCCACAGTCCCGGGTCTCCACACACAGACCCACAGTCCCGGGTCTCCACACACAGACCCGGGTCTCCACACACAGACCCACAGTCCCGGGTCTCCACACACACCAACCCACAGTCCTGGGTCTCCTCACACACAGACCCACAGTCCCGGGTCTCCACAGACACACTGACCCACAGTCCCGGGTCTCCACACACACGCAAACACAATCCCGCGTCTCCACAATCAGACCTGCAGTTCCGGGTCTCCACACACACAGACCCACAGTCCCGGGTCTCCACACACAGACCCACAGTCCCGGGTCTGCACACACAGACCCACAGTCCTGGGTCTGCCGACACAGACCCACAGTCCTGGGTCTCCACACACACAGACCCACAGTCCCGGGTCTCCACACACAGACCTACAATCCCGGGTCTCCACAAACACAGACCCACAGTCCAGGGTCTCCAAACACACAGACCCGGGTCTCCACACACAGACCCGCAGTCCCGGTTCTCCACACACACAGACCCACAGTCCCGGGTCTACACACACAGACCCACAGTCCTGAGTCTCCACACACGCAAACCCACTTTCCCAGGTCTCCACACACACAGACCCACAGTCCCGGGTCTCCACACACAGGCCCACAGTCCCGGGTCTCCACACACAGACCCACAGTCCCGGGTCTCCACACACAGACCCACAGTCCCGGGTCTCCACACACAGACCCACAGTCCCGGGTCTCCACACACAGACCCACAGTCCCGGGTCTCCACACACACAGACCCGGGTCTCCACACACACCCACAATCCCGGGTCTCCACACACACACCCACAGTCCCGTGTCTCCACACACACAGACCCACAGTCCCGTGTGTCCACACACACAGACCCACAGTCCCGTGTCTCCACACACACAGACCCACAGTCCTGGGTCTCCACACACACACCCACAGTCCTGGGTCTCCACACACAGACCCACAGTCCCGGGTCACCACACACAGACCCACAGTCCCGGGTCTCCACACACACAGAACCACAGTCCCGGGTCACCACATACAGACCACAGACCCGGGTCTCCACACACACCCACAGTCCCGGGTCTCCACACACACAACCACAGTCCCGGGTCTCCACACACACACCCACAGTCCCGGGTCTCCAGACACACACCCACAGTCGCGGGTCTCCAGACACACACCCACAGTCGCGGGTCTCCACACAGACAGACCCACAGTCCCGTGTGTCCACACACAGACCCACAGTCCCGGGTCTCCACACGCAGACCCACAGTCCCGGGTCTCCACACACGCAGACCCACAGTCCCGGGTCTCCCCACACGCAGACCCACAGTCCTGGGTCTCCACACACAGACGCAGAGTCCCGGGTCTCCACACACAGACACGCAGTCCCGGGTCTCCACACACAGACACGCAGTCCCGGGTCTCCACACACAGACACGCAGTCCCGGGTCTCCACACACAGACACGCAGTCCCGGGTCTCCACACACAGACACGCAGTCCCGGGTCTCCACACACAGACACGCAGTCCCGGGTCTCCACACACAGACCCACAGTCCCGGGTCTCCACACAGACCCACAGTTCCGGGTCTGCAAACACAGACCATAGTCTCGGGACACCACACACAGTGACCCACAGTCCTGGGTCTCCACACTGTCGAAGTTTCGACTGTTCATTAAGACTCTGTGAAACAAAGTGATCGTCAAAGGCAGACTTTACTTAACTACTTGCTAGCAAGGGGAGCTTCATGTCGGCAATGGCTATCGTGACTTCTCCGAATACATGGACAAAAACACCTCTTTTTATACACAAAGATCAAAACCTTTTATCACATGGTATGGTATTGAGACACAATTAATAACATTAAGAAAGAGATGAGTAAGGAATATTTAAGGTCAACAAGAAGATGACTAAAGGGTCAGCAGAGCCTCAGTGTCTTAAGTTAAGGTTAGTCAATAGATAATCAAAAGTCATGATGCAGGAATACCTTTAGATAAAGTTAATTAATTTTATACAATGGAGACGGTTTGTCTCTCACTTTGGTTCTGGACATTCATACGAATGTTTACAGTACATGTCCTTCGGTTATCATGCTTTTGTTCTACTAGGCTTATCTTGTTTACTGGAACTGCTTAGCCTGCAAGCTACAAAGGAGTCACATCCTCTTCCTTAAACCGCTTCCTAATATGGGCCTGCCCGTTTCCCCTTATGTTATACTGTGTGAAGCCATTTTGGCCTGTTGAAACAGTTCCAGACTCCATTTTAATGAGAGTATGTGTGCTTATTTTATACTAATTTTATGTGGATATATATTTCTATGATGATGCACTTCTACATTCCCCCATTTTGTCTTACCTAGGACAATATAGCCCACATTAATTCTTTCAGTCCCTTTTGTTGGTTCTCGTGCCAAATTTAAATTTTGGCCTAAGGATACCGACTTCATTTCCGTTTTGACCATCCCCGGGATAATACCTGTATTGATGGCTGACCTTATCTAAGATCGTCTCTCCTCTCTTGTCTATCCTAATTGTTGAAATCGTATTTTGTCCAACCGTATCATCTCTTCACGAAAGGGATTGTCCTGATCTCCCTCCATAAGCGGAAAGCATCGCCAGCCCATAGCAACTTACTGGTTTGATTAAACACCTTGGTCCATTCTAGTAAAAACGTTCCCTGCTTGGTCAGACCAGGAATAGGTGGTTGCCACGTGACTGTTTGATTGCAAGAACTCTCTCCTATTCTCTGTCCAACCTTCCTCCCTACCTTGACCTCCTTTTTAAGGCACAACGACCCTTGCGGTCTGCCAACTCCTGAGGTGTTAGTTAAGGAGAGGAAGGGGGCGCTCGAGTATGGTTATAATTGGGTTGATACCATCCCTGGAAGGTGGTCAGATTATAACCTGCTGATCTCCACTGAATCATATCCATGGTTCTGTCTGTGTTGCCTGAACTATTTCGCCTTATGATCCATCCTGCTGTTTCAGAAATATTAAAGGGAATAGATCTTAGTGGGATTCCTCCTGTGGTGTGAATGGGTATATGGGCACAGACCCAGCAACTAGATCTACCACTATCCTTAGCATGCTCGTAAGCCATATACAGAAAAGTGTTAACATGTAATTCTCGTTTCTTTCGGGGTTCTTCAATATATCTCTGACAGTTTACGTATACCATCTCAATGAGCACATACAGCGTAAACAATAATTTCATCGTCTCAAGTCTTTTTTTTTTTATAAATGTCCCCGTCTGGTGCTTTCTTGCAATGGGATGCGTGTATCCAGGTCGGTCTTTCCTTGATTTTAACAGCTGTGTTCGTTGTCAGGAGTACTTGGTATGGCCCTTCAAAGCGTGGCTGTAGTCCGTTCTTTCTTTTGAAGACCTTTACGTATACGTTATCTCCTGGTTCCAAGTTATGGCACCTTCCTTCCGCTGGTTTTGTTTGCGCCTCTTTAACCTGCTGGTGAAAGCTGGAAATACATCTCGTTAATGCAATACAATAATTTAACATGTTCTCATCCATTTTATGGATGTCCATTTGCTTAACCGTAAGTGGCGCTGAAAATGGCCGTCTTAGGGGTCGTCCCATAACAATCTCTTGTGGCGATAGTCCGGTTGTCCTGTTAGTTGCTGCTCGCATTATCATCAATGCTAGGGGTAATAGTTCGACCCATTTAAGTCCAGTTTCATTGCAGAGTTTAGAAAGTTTATTCTTCAGCATACCATTATATTTTTCTACCAGTCCCGCTGACTGTGGATGATAGCTGCAGTAGAAGTCCATTGTCACTTGAAAGTTGTGCAGGTATACCAAATCGTGGTACAATTTCTTTTAACAAACATTTTGCAACAGTAACTGCATCATTTTTTTTTTTTTTTACATGGAAAGGCTTCAATCCATCGTGAAAACACATCTACAATAACTAATACATACTTAAATCCTAAACATACCGGTAATTCAATAAAATCCATCTGTAAATGTACAAAGGGTCCTGTTGGATTTGGGTGGGAGGCAGCCTGTACCTTTTCCGTTTTACCTGGATTCATTGTTTGGCAGGTAATGCATTGTTCACTAATTTGTTTTGTAATTGTCACTGCCTGGTGAATACCAAGTTTGTGTGATATAGTCTGCCATCCCCCCTTTGCCTGCATGTGAACATGTGGACACATCAGGCAATCCATGGGAGTATTGACTTGGTAGCCACCATGCAGCCGTCATGGTAGACCCATACTCCTTCAGGTGTTTTAAAACAAGAATCATTCACCCAAGCTAACACTTCGTCCGGACTGGCCTGTAATTGATAGGCCAAAACGTCATCAATTGTGGGTGGGGGATTGTCTGGATCTTGATTTCCAAGAACATATGCAGACACTTGTGACCCTGTATCAGAAAGAGCAGCAGCCTTAGCTGCTCGATCCGCCTTATCATTGCCCAAAGAAGCCTGGTCTTGATTGCCTGTATCTGCTTTGCATTTAATAACAGCAATTTTTTTTTTTTTAGGACACTGGAGAGCCTTTAAAAGGTTATCAATTTGTTCAGCATTTTTAACTGTAGATCCTGAAGAAGTCAGGAATCCTCTAAGTTTCCAAATTTGACCATAATTATGAGTGACTCCAAATGCATACCGAGAGTCAATATAAATATTCACTGATTTTCCTGTAGCTAAAATACATGCTCTTGTAACGACAAACAGTTCTGCTTGTTGTGCTGAAAAGAAAGATGGTAGTGTGGCGACACGCCACCACTGGACATAATCCGCTCACGGCGGCAGTCACGGTTAAATTACCAGACTTTTGGGAGAACCTCGCCGAAGCCTGGTTCGTTCAAGCTGAGTCCAGATTCTGGCTGAAAGGCATTACAGTCGACGCCACGAAGTACGACTACCTCGTCGCCTCGCTCACCTACGCTACAGTCCCCAAGGTTTGGGCAGTGCTGCAGAATCCACCAACGGAGGGCAAGTACGAACATCTGAAGGCTGCACTACTTAAAAAATTTCAAACGTCCTCTTACCAGCGCCACTGCCAACTCCTGGACCTCCCCGGCCTTGGTGACGCTTCACCATCAGACCTGCTTTCCCACATGCTGTCCCTCTCAGATGACAAAAATCCCGGCGCCCTTTTTCGCACGCTTTTCATTCGGCAGCTCCCCGCCAGCATCCGCCCGCTCATTGTGGAGTCTGACTCCACGGACCTGAATGATATAGCCGAAAAGGCCGACCGGCTGCTCTCTGCACAGGCCGCTCGCGACGTCGCGCCCGACCTCACGGCAACGACCACGCGGTCTTCCCGGGCCGCTAGGCCCGACCGCCCTACCACTCCGGGTCACTGCTACTACCACACCCGTTTTGGCGCTAGGGCTCAACGCTGCACGCCACCGTGTACCTTCAAACCCCCCCCCGCACCGGCCCCCGCGATGGCCGCGGGGCAGAAGGAGCCCCTACTGTACGTCACTGACGACAGAACCAACCGCCGATTTCTGTGCGACACAGGGGCCCAGCACAGCATCACCCCCGCCTCCGCCCTCGAGATCCAACACGGCACACGGGGTATCACACTGGCTGCAGCCAACGGCTCTGAAATCCGCACATATGGCACCCGCATGGTCACGCTCGACCTCGCGGGCCGCCGCTACCGCTGGGAGTTCCTCACAGCCAAGGTCCTCTGCCCACTCATCGGCGCCGACTTCCTACGCGCCCACGGCCTCCTTGTCGACATTCCGAGGCACCGCCTCGTCGACATCAACACTATGGCCCCCATCCCCGGCGCCTTTACCCCGGCCCGTTCGGCCGGCCTGACGACCTACTGCCTCGGAGCCACGGACGACTACTCGGCACTCCTAGCTGAGTTTCCCGCCCTCACTAACCCGACCTTTTCGGCCAAAGCCGCCAAGCACGGTGTGGAACACTATATCCCCACCACCGGCCCCCCAGTTTCTGCTCACGCCCGCAGACTCAACCCGGCCAAGCTGGAAATCGCGCGGGCCGAGTTCACCACCATGGAACAACTCGGCATCATCTGCCGCTCCAGCAGCCCTTGGGCCTCGCCCCTCCACATCGCCCCCAAGCCCGGAGGCTGGCGCCCTTGCAGCGACTACCGCCGCCTCAACCACGCCACCACCCCCGATCGATACCCGGTGCCACACATCCAGGACTTCTCGGCCCGACTGGCCGGACGAACCGTCTTTTCCAAAGTCGACCTGGTGCGCGGTTACCACCAAGTCCCCGTACACCCCGCGGACATCCCCAAAACGGCCGTCATCACCCCATTCGGCCTGTTCGAGTTCCTGAGGATGCCCTTCGGCCTCAAGAATGCAGCACAGGCTTTCCAGCGCCTTATGGACTCAGTCCTCCGGGACCTGAACTTCCTATTCGTCTATCTAGATGACATTCTCGTGGCCAGCTCCTCCAAACAGGAACACCTCGAACACCTTCGCATCCTGTTCGGGCACCTAGCCCAACACGGGCTCATCCTCAGCCCGGCGAAGTGCCAATTCAGCCTAACCGAGATTGATTTTCTCGGTCACCACATCACCCCTGCTGGGGCCGTCCCCCTGCCCAACAAGGTGCAGGCCGTCCAGCAATTCCCCTGCCCCACAACCATCAAGGGCCTCCAGGAGTTCCTCGGGATGGTGAACTTCTACAACAGGTTCATCCCCAGAGCCGCAGCCCTCATGAAGCCCCTATACGACTCCCTCCGAGGAAAATCCGGCAAGATGGACGTAGCCTGGACCACTGACACGGCAGCCGCCTTCGACGCCACCAAAAACGCGCTCGCCGACGCCACTCTGCTCGCGCACCCGAGGGCCGATGCCCGGGTCGCGCTCACCACCGACGCCTCCGACCACGCGGTCGGGGCCGTGTTCGAGCAGTGGGTCAATGGCGCGTGGCAGCCACTTGCCTTCTACAGCCGCCAACTGCGCCCCCCCGGAGGTCAAATACTCCACTTTCGACCGCGAGCTTCTCGCACTCCACCTGTCGGTCCGCCATTTCAGGTTCCTCCTGGAAGGCCGCCCCTTCACCGCGTATGTGGACCACAAGCCACTCACATACGCGATGGCCAAGCACACCGAACCCTGGTCCGCTAGGCAGCAACGCCAGCTCGCGGCCGTCTCCGAGTTTACTACGGACATTCAGCACGTCTCCGGTAGAGACAACGTGGTCGCCGACTGCCTTTCCCGTCCCGCCGTCTGTGCGAATCACCTCGCGGTCGACTGCGCACAACTAGCAGCAGCCCAGCTCACAGACCCAGACCTCCTCTCGGCGGCTACCAGCCTGCCAGGGCTACGCCTAGCCAAGGTCGTGCATGGGCCCGAAGCCACGGCAGTCACGTGCGACGTCTCACTCGGCCAACCCAGGCCGGTCGTCCCTGAGACCTGGCGCCGCCGCGTTTTTGACGCGCTCCATGGGCTCTCTCACCCGGGTTCCCACGCATCCGTCAAACTCCTCTCCAAGCGCTTCGTCTGGCGCGGCCTCAGCAGAGATGTTCGGACTTGGGCCACCTCCTGCCTCGCCTGCCAACGGGCTAAGGTACAGCTGCACACCAAAGCACCCCTGGGGGACTTCGAGGTACCCAGCCGCCGCTTCGACCACGTACACGTCGACATCGTCGGTCCCCTGCCGCCATCGCAAGGCCAAACTTATCGCCTCACGATGGTCGACCGCTACACACGCTGGCCTGAGGCAGTGCCGCTGACCTCCACCACCACAGCCAACATCGCCAGGGCGTTCGTTAACACCTGGGTTGCGAGGTTCGGCGTACCGGCCGACATAACCTCCGACAGAGGCGCCCAGTTCACCTCCGAACTCTGGACAGCCACAGCACGCAACCTCGGGGTGATGCTCCACCGCACCACGGCGTACCACCCGCAGGCCAACGGACTTTGTGAACGCTTCCACAGGTCACTCAAGGCCTCACTCCGCGCCGGCCTGCAGGACAGTACCTGGACTGACCGCCTACCGTGGGTGCTACTCGGCCTACGCACCGCGGTCAAGGAAGACCTCCAGTCCTCGGCAGCGGAGTTAGTCTACGGACAACCGCCGCGCGTCCCAGGCGAATTCCTTCCGGAGCCTACCAAGCCTTGGTCGGCCGAACAGCAGCGGCTCGACTCTTTCTCTCCCGCTCAGCAGTTCGCCCCACTTCCGGTCAACCGACACGGCGAACTCGCACCTCACGTCCCGCCAAATTTACAGCAGGCGCGCTTCGTCTTCGTGCGACACGACGCGCACCGCGGGCCCCTGCGACCCCCGTACGACGGTCCGTACGAGGTACTACAAACCGGGGACAAGGTCTTCAAGCTGCGACTCGGCGACAGGGTCGAGACAGTCTCCATCGACCGGCTCAAACCAGCACACACAGAACCAGGGGAACAGGTCCCCGTGGCCCAGCCTCCAACTAGAGGCCGTCCCCCCGGCAAGCCAGCACAGCCGGCGGCGAACCGCCCGACCCAACCAGCCAGACCGGCGACCACTCAGAGCCGCTGCGGCAGAACCATTAGACCACCGTCACGACTCGTCCACTCCTCCTAAGCGGATTCTGGGGGGAGCTCTGTGGCGACACGCCACCACTGGACATAATCCGCTCACGGCGGCACAGACAGTCTAAGCAGAAGCCCCCAGCCGGGGGCCCTTTCCTCCAGCAACTTGTTTCCCGCAGGGACAGGCTGCCGGGAGCACTTCCTGTCTGGGAAGTATTTAAGTGGATGCGCGGGCTTTTCTAGTTCCTGTTTGTCATGTGGTTGGAATAAAGCAGTTGTGTTTTCAATAGCTCTGGTCTCGACTCCCACGTTTGCCGCGGTATCTCAACAGTAGTCAGCATACTTGGATAATTGAATGATCATCGGAAATGGCATATGCACTTTTTGGCGAGCCCTTTTCGTCTCTGAGGGCTGATCCATCCACATAAAATATAAAATCGCTATTGTCCAGAGGAGTTTCTACAATGTCTATACGAGGCTTAGTGATAAGCTGAGTCACTGATTCACAATGCCTCTTGGGTAGGTGATGCAATTAGCAGGTCGTCTACTTACTGTATGAGGGTTAACCCATCGGTTAAGACAATGTTCTGTAAATCATGTTTGAGGCACTGCGAAAAGAGAGTTGAGCTTTCTGTATAGCCTTGTGGCAGCCTGGTCCATGTGTATTGGGTTCCTTTGAACGTGAAGGCAAACAGGAACTGGGAATCTTGGTGAATAGGAATGCTGAAGAAGGCTGAGCAGAGATCAATGACCGTATAATACCTTGAATTAGGAGGTATACTGGTCAGGATGGTGGCTGGGTTTGGGACCACCGGGTAGGCAGGGACAACAGACTCGTTAACTGCTCTTAGGTCTTGAACCAACCCTGACTTATTCTCCACTCCTGTTGAACTGCAGCTTTTGATAGGCGTAGGACCATCTGTCCTAGATCAGAAGATTTGAATTCATACACCACTGCTAGTGTACAGTGTGGCTTAGAGTCTTTTACCCTGAATAATTCCCATGCTGTTTGGGTCAACAAGATTGGTGACGCTATTCCTTCTTGCCCAATTAAAATTCTTCGGATCTTAAGTGAATATTTCTGATGCAGAAAGGGCTTGTAATTAATTGCCACTTCTAGATCTTCTCCCGTTTTGTCATAATAGGCTATACAGTGCAATTTATCATGCCAATGTCCCAAATTAAACTGCTTCTGGTATTCTGATACTGATCTTGTGGCATACTGCAATGCTCCCACAGCCATCAGTAATTGTTTACTGAGGTTGTCATCATGATTAGTCCAACAATACAAAATAGGAGAATTGTGGACCTGCAATGGGTACATCCCACATCTGTCAGTTGGAACATATACCTTCAGTCCTTTTTCCGTACATGATATCACTGCTTTCATTTTACACAACAAATCTCTTCCTAATAAGTTGATGGGAACGTCTTCAGATAATAAGAATGCATGCTGTTCATGAAAGTCTTTCATCTGTACATCCAATGGAGTGGGCCATACCATAGTCTGGGTTGTTCCTGAAAGTCCTACACACTTGACACTCTGATTGGTACAAGGTGCTCCTACTGCATATTGTTTAGTCAAGACCGAATTAGTTGCTCCAGTGTCTACCAAAAAATGGAACTTGTGTTCCATTCATATTTAAATTTATAAATGGCTCTTCTTTAGAATTTACTGATACTGCAGGCAATTGTACCACAGCCTGTTGTTCCTGGGTAATGTCTGGGGTGGGCTCTAAGTAACGTCATGCTGAACAATTTGGATTTTGTCCAAACTCTTCGTTTGGGCCACTTTGATTTCCCCAGGGATTGCTAGTTGTCCAATTAGTCTGTGGACGAGTGTGAACCTGGGCTTGGGTATTTCTGTTTCCGGATAAATTTTGTGGACCCTGCCAACCCTGATTTGTTTAACTTTTTGTTGTTTATTCTGTTCCTGATTAATCTCATCCCTCTTTTTATTATGTTTACTAACTTCTATACTTCGTTCGCGTCGCCTCTCTGCTTCCTTTTTCCAATCTGAGAAGGCTGACCAATTTACTTCCTTTTTTTTTTCCCTTTTCTCTGCGGGTCTCTAGTTACGAGGCAATTCTCTAGACATGTTATTCTGTCTAAATTAAAGGTTCCGTCTATAGGGAATGGGTATTTGTCATTCTTGGTCCAATTAGACCATTTAGGTAAATCATTTGTGGCTGATCGGCCACAATTTTGAAAAATATGGAAAGCTGGGGTTCCCCTTTCGGGGACCTTGCTTTGTGCAGCTCCCATCCTAGTTAGTTCTCAATTTCCACTAGCTGCACTTGTTCTGGGTCGCAAGTTTTACCCTCAACCCTCTTACGACCCCTACAGGATGACCAAAGTGCTGAGAGCGATGAACAATAACATACAATAATAACAATCAAGAAAAATACTAAGGAATAACTTGAAGGTCCAAACAGATACACAAAAGAACACAGACATGAAATAACGTAGGTACAGTTATGCAGGCTTTCTACAAAAGCTAAATTACAATCCGACAGTTTTCTCGATCTGCGTGATACGCTCTACAGATCGAGGCCTTATTTTACAAGCTTTTGACAACTAATGACTGAGTATCATGATCCTAAGTGCCTTTATGCCTCTCCGCCCACTTCAGGGTCCTGACCTTCGCGTGGGGGATTTCCCCTCTTAACAACCGGTCTAAGGCTGCGCGTTTGAGACAGGCACTTCCTTGTCCTAGTCGATCAACTCAGTCACTAACAGTTTTTTTTTAAATCTTTACAATTTTACATATGCATATAACATATAAGCGTTATCTTACAAAACAGTTGTGTTCTATTCCTGAATCCTTATGCTATGCTTATCCTTATTCTAACTACCAATCTATCCTTCGGGATTACTAGGTAGTCCCTTCACAGATTTACGTCACTGTGCACTCTCTGCCTATCCTTCGAGCTAGTCTCTTCACAGGCCCTCTGGTACCCTTATTTCTTTCTTTCTGTGTCTATCCTTCAGGCTAATCCCTTCACAGTACACTCACATATATTCCGGAACTCAACCTGGTCGCGACCTTTCTGCTGTCTCCCTTTGTCCGACAGTTTTGAAACCTGAACCGGCAGTATCCTCCTCCTTTTAATGTCAAGATAAAAGAAGCAAAAGGTTACACAAGTTAACTCAAGTTCCAAACACACATGAGTCTTAACAGATCGCAGTGCTCCCGTCGGAAGTAACAGACTACACCAACTATGTATCTAAAGAGAAATCCTTTTCTGTGAGAAAACCTCACTTATGGCCATTCAGGATTTGTCGTTAGCAAAGTATGGTGTCCTCGTCCGTGACTTACCGAAAGGCAGCAAGCGATCTCGGTGGAACCTCCAAGAAAACTGTCGAAGTTTCGACTGTTCAATAAGACTCTGTGAAACAAAGTGATCGTCAAAGGCAGACTTTATTTAACTACTTGCTAGCAAGGGGAGCTTCACGTAGGCAATGGCTATCATGACTTCTCTGAACACATGGACAAAAACACCTCTTATACACAAAGATCAAAACCTTTTACCACATGGTATGGTATTGAGACACAATTAATAACATTAAGAAAGAGATGAGTAAGGAATGTTTAAGGTCAACAAGATGACTAAAGGGTCAGCAGAGCCTCACTGTCTTAAGTTAAGATTAGTCAACAGATAATCAAAAGTCATGATGCAGGAATACCTTTAGATAAAGTTAATTAATTTTATACAATGGAGACGGTTTGTCTCTCACTTTGGTTCTGGACATTCATACGAATGTTTACAGTACATGTCCTTCGGTTATCATGCTTTTGTTCTACTAGGCTTATCTTGTTTACTGGAACTGCTTAGCCTGCAAGCTACAAAGGAGTCACATCCTCTTCCTTAAACCGCTTCCTAATATGGGCCTGCCCGTTTCCCCTTATGTTATACTGTGTGAAGCCATTTTGGCCTGTTGAAACAGTTCCAGACTCCATTTTAATATAAGAGAGTATGTGTGCTTATTTTATACTAATTTTATGTGGATATATATTTCTATGATGATGCACCTCTACAACACACGCAGACCCACAGTCCCGGATCTCCACACACACAGACCCACAGTCCCGGGTCTGCAAACACAGACCCACAGTCCCGGGTCTCCACACACACAGACCCACAGTCCCGGGTCGCCACACACAGACCCACAGTCCCGGGTCTCCACACACAGACCCACAGTCCCGGGTCTCCACACACACAGACCCACAGTCCCGGATCTCCACACACACACCCACAGTCCCGGGTCTCCACACACACACCCACAGTCCCGGGTCTCCACTCTCAGACCCACAGTCCCGGGTCTCCACACACAGACCCACAGTCCCGGGTCTCCACACACAGGCCCACAGCCCGGGTCCGCAAACACAGACCATAGTCCCGGGTCTCCACACACACAGACCCACAGTCGTGGGTCTCCACACACACAGACCCACAGTCCCGGGTTTCCACACACACAGACCCACAGTCCCGGGTCTCCTCACACACAGACCCACAGTCCCGGGTCTCCACAGACACGCTGACCCACAGTCCCGGGTCTCCACACACACGCAGACACAATCCCGGGTCTCCACAATCAGACCTACAGTCCCGGGTCTCCAGACACGCAGACCCACAGTCCCGGGTCTGCAAACACAGACCACAGTCCCGGGTCACCGCACACAGACCCACGTCTCCACACACAGAACCACAGTCCCGGGTCTCCACACACAGACACACAGTCCCGGGTCTCCACACACAGACCCACAGTCCCGGGTCTCCACACACAGACCCACAGTCCCGGGTCTCCACACACAGACCCACAGTCCCGGGTCTCCACACACAGACCCACAGTCCCGGGTCTCCACACACAGAACCACAGTCCCGGGTCTCCACACACAGAACCACAGTCCCGGGTCTCCAAACACCGACCCACAGTCCCGGGTCTCCACACACCGACCCACAGTCCCGGGTCTCCACACACCGACCCACAGTCCCGGGTCTCCACACACCGACCCACAGTCCCGGGTCTCCACACACCGACCCACAGTCCCGGGTCTCCACACACAGACCCACAGTCCCGGGTCTCCACACACCGACCCACAGTCCCGGGTCTCCACACACCGACCCACAGTCCCGGGTCTCCACACACCGACCCACAGTCCCGGGTCTCCACACACAGACCCACAGTCCCGGGTCTCCACACACAGACCCACAGTCCCGGGTCTCCACACACAGACCCACAGTCCCGGGTCTCCACACACAGACCCACAGTCCCGGGTCTCCACACACAGACCCGGGTCTCCACACACAGACCCACAGTCCCGGGTCTCCACACACAGACCCACAGTCCCGGGTCTCCACACACAGACCCACAGTCCCGGGTCTCCACACACAGACCCACAGTCCCGGGTCTCCAAACACAGACCCACAGTCCCGGGTCTCCACACACAGACCCACAGTCCCGGGTCTCCACACACAGACCCACAGTCCCGGGTCTCCACACACAGACCCGGGTCTCCACACACAGACCCACAGTCCCGGGTCTCCACACACAGACCCACAGTCCCGGGTCTCCACACACAGACCCACAGTCCCGGGTCTCCACACACAGACCCACAGTCCCGGGTCTCCACACACAGACCCACAGTCCCGGGTCTCCACACACAGACCCACAGTCCCGGGTCTCCACACACAGACCCACAGTCCCGGGTCTCCACACACAGACCCACAGTCCCGGGTCTCCACACACAGACCCACAGTCCCGGGTCTCCACACACAGACCCACAGTCCCGGGTCTCCACACACAGACCAACAGTCCCGGGTCTCCACACACAGACCCACAGTCCCGGGTCTCCACACACAGACCCACAGTCCCGGGTCTCCACACACAGACCCACAGTCCCGGGTCTCCACACACAGACCCACAGTCCCGGGTCTCCACACACTGACCCACAGTCCCGGGTCTCCACACACAGACCCACAGTCCCGGGTCTCCACACACAGACCCACAGTCCCGGGTCTCCACACACAGACCCACAGTCCCGGGTCTCCACACACAGACCCACAGTCCCGGGTCTCCACACACAGACCCACAGTCCCGGGTCTCCAAACAAAGACCCACAGTCCCGGGTCTCCACACACAGACCCACAGTCCCGGGTCTCCACACACAGACCCGGGTCTCCACACACAGACCCAGAGTCCCGGGTCTCCGCACACAGACCCAGAGTCCCGGGTCTCCACACACAGACCCACAGTCCCGGGTCTCCACACACAGACCCACAGTCCCGGGTCTCCACACACAGACCCACAGTCCCGGGTCTCCACACACAGACCCACAGTCCCGGGTCTCCACACACAGACCCGGGTCTCCACACACAGACCCGGTTCTCCACACACAGACCCGGGTCTCCACACATAGACCCACAGTCCCGGGTCTCCACACACAGACCCACAGTCCCGGGTCTCCACACACAGACACACAGTCCCGGGTCTCCACACACAGACCCGGGTCTCCACACACAGACCCGGGTCTCCACACACAGTCCCGGGTCTCCACACACAGACCCATAGTCCCGGGTCTCCACACACAGACCCACAGTCCCGGGTCTCCACACACAGACCCACAGTCCCGCGTCTCCACACACAGACCCACAGTCCCGGGTCTCCACACACAGACACACAGTCCCGGGTCTCCACACACAGACCCACAGTCCCGGGTCTCCACACACAGACCGACAGTCCCGGGTCTCCACACGCAGACACACAGTCCCGGGTCTCCACACGCACACACACAGTCCCGGGTCTCCACACGCAGACCCACAGTCCCGGGTCTCCACACTCAGACCCACAGTCCCGGGTCTCCACACTCAGACCCACAGTCCCGGGTCTCCACACACAGACCCACAGTCCCGGGTCTCCACACACAGACCCACAGTCCCGGGTCTCCAAACACAGACCCAGTGTCCCGGGTCTCCACACACAGGTCCACAGTCCCGGGTTTCCACACACGCAGAGCCACAGTTCCGGGTCTGCAAACACAGACCATAGTCCCGGGTCTCCACACACAGACCCACAGTCCCGGGTCTCTACACACAGACCCACAGTCCCGGGTCTCCACACACAGACCCACAGTCCCGGGTCTCCACACACAGACCCACAGTCCCGGGTCTCCACACACAGACCCGGGTCTCCACACGCAGACTCGGTTCTCCACACACAGACCCGGGTCTCCACACATAGACCCACAGTCCCGGGTCTCCACACACAGACCCACAGTCCCGGGTCTCCACACACAGACCCACAGTCCCGGGTCTCCACACACAGACCCGGGTCTCCACACACAGACCCACAGTCCCGGGTCTCCACACACAGACCCACAGTCCCGGGCCTCCACACACAGACCCACAGTCCCGGGTCTCCACACACAGACCCACAGTCCCGGGGCTGCACACACAGACCCACAGTCCCGGGTCTCCACACACAGACCCACAGTCCCGGGTCTCCACACACAGACACACAGTCCCGGGTCTCCACACACAGACCCACAGTCCCGGGTCTCCACACACAGACCGACAGTCCCGGGTCTCCACACACAGACCCGGGTCTCCACACACAGACACACAGTCCCGGGTCTCCACACACAGACCCACAGTCCCGGGTCTCCACACACAGACCCACAGTCCCGGGCCTCCACACACAGACCCACAGTCCCGGGTCTCCACACACAGACCCACAGTCCCGGGTTTCCACACACAGACCCACAGTCGCGGATCTCCACACACAGACCCACAGTCCCGGGTCTCCACACACAGACCCAGAGTCCCGGGTCTCCACACACAGACCCACAGTCCCGGGTCTCCACACACAGACCCAGAGTCCCGGGTCTCCACACACAGACCCACAGTCCCGGGTCTCCACACACAGACCCACAGTCCCGGGTCTCCACACACAGTCCCAGGTCTCCACACACAGACCCGGGTCTCCACACACAGACCCACAGTCCCGGGTCTCCACACACCGACCCACAGTCCCTGGTCTCCACACACAGACCCACAGTCCCGGGTCTCCACACACAGACCCACAGTCCCGGGTCTCCACACACAGACCCACAGTCCCGGGTCTCCACACACAGACCCACAGTCCCGGTTCTCCACACACAGACCCACAGTCCCGGGTCTCCACACACAGACCCACAGTCCCGGGTCTCCACACACAGACCCACAGTCCCGGGTCTCCACACACAGACCCACAGTCCCGGGTCTCCACACACAGACCCACAGTCCCGGGTCTCCACACACAGACCCACAGTCCCGGGTCTCCACACACAGACCCACAGTCCCGGGTCTCCACACACAGAACCAATGTCCCGGGTCTCCACACACAGACCCACAGTCCCGGGTCTCCAAACACAGACCCACAGACCCGGGTCTCCACACACAGACCCACAGTCCCGGGTCTCCACACACAGACCCACAGTCCCGGGTC
Source organism: Somniosus microcephalus (assembly GCF_052327205.1). Classification (NCBI taxonomy): domain Eukaryota; kingdom Metazoa; phylum Chordata; class Chondrichthyes; order Squaliformes; family Somniosidae; genus Somniosus; species Somniosus microcephalus. Next base: position 98,166,688 of record NC_140994.1, read on the forward strand.
TCCACACACAGACCCACAGTCCCGGGTCTCCACACACAGACCCACAGTCCCGGGTCTCCACACACAGACCCACAGTCCCTGGTCTCCACACACAGACCCACAGTCCCGGGTCTCCACACACAGACCCACAGTCCCGGGTCTCCACAAAACGACCCACAGTCCCGGGTCTCCACACACAGACCCACAGTCCCGGGTCTCCACAAAACGACCCACAGTCCCGGGTCTCCACACACAGACCCACAGTCCCGGGTCTCCACACACAGACCCAGTGTCCCGGGTCTCCACACACAGACCCACAGTCCCGGGTCTCCACACACAGACCCACAGTCCCGGGTCTCCACACACAGACCAACAGTCCCGGGTCTCCACACACAGACCCACAGTCCCGGGTCTCCACACACAGACCCACAGTCCCGGGTCTCCACACACAGACCCACAGTCCCGGGTCTCCACACACAGACCCACAGTCCCGGGTCTCCACACACAGACCCACAGTCCCGGGTCTCCACACACAGACCCACAGTCCCGGGTCTCCACACACAGACCCACAGTCCCGGGTCTCCACACACAGACCCACAGTCCCGGGTCTCCACACACAGACCCACAGTCCCGGGTCTCCACACACAGACCCACAGTCCCGGGTCTCCACACACAGACCCACAGTCCCGGGTCTCCACACACAGACCCACAGTCCCGGGTCTCCACACACAGACCCACAGTCCCGGGTCTCCACACACAGACCAACAGTCCCGGGTCTCCACACACAGACCCACAGTCCCGGGTCTCCACACACAGACCCACAGTCCCGGGTCTCCACACACAGACCCACAGTCCCGGGTCTCCACACACAGACCCACAGTCCCGGGTCTCCACACACTGACCCACAGTCCCGGGTCTCCACACACAGACCCACAGTCCCGGGTCTCCACACACAGACCCACAGTCCCGGGTCTCCACACACAGACCCACAGTCCCGGGTCTCCACACACAGACCCACAGTCCCGGGTCTCCACACACAGACCCACAGTCCCGGGTCTCCAAACAAAGACCCACAGTCCCGGGTCTCCACACACAGACCCACAGTCCCGGGTCTCCACACACAGACCCGGGTCTCCACACACAGACCCAGAGTCCCGGGTCTCCGCACACAGACCCAGAGTCCCGGGTCTCCACACACAGACCCACAGTCCCGGGTCTCCACACACAGACCCACAGTCCCGGGTCTCCACACACAGACCCACAGTCCCGGGTCTCCACACACAGACCCACAGTCCCGGGTCTCCACACACAGACCCGGGTCTCCACACACAGACCCGGTTCTCCACACACAGACCCGGGTCTCCACACATAGACCCACAGTCCCGGGTCTCCACACACAGACCCACAGTCCCGGGTCTCCACACACAGACACACAGTCCCGGGTCTCCACACACAGACCCGGGTCTCCACACACAGACCCGGGTCTCCACACACAGTCCCGGGTCTCCACACACAGACCCATAGTCCCGGGTCTCCACACACAGACCCACAGTCCCGGGTCTCCACACACAGACCCACAGTCCCGCGTCTCCACACACAGACCCACAGTCCCGGGTCTCCACACACAGACACACAGTCCCGGGTCTCCACACACAGACCCACAGTCCCGGGTCTCCACACACAGACCGACAGTCCCGGGTCTCCACACGCAGACACACAGTCCCGGGTCTCCACACGCACACACACAGTCCCGGGTCTCCACACGCAGACCCACAGTCCCGGGTCTCCACACTCAGACCCACAGTCCCGGGTCTCCACACTCAGACCCACAGTCCCGGGTCTCCACACACAGACCCACAGTCCCGGGTCTCCACACACAGACCCACAGTCCCGGGTCTCCAAACACAGACCCAGTGTCCCGGGTCTCCACACACAGGTCCACAGTCCCGGGTTTCCACACACGCAGAGCCACAGTTCCGGGTCTGCAAACACAGACCATAGTCCCGGGTCTCCACACACAGACCCACAGTCCCGGGTCTCTACACACAGACCCACAGTCCCGGGTCTCCACACACAGACCCACAGTCCCGGGTCTCCACACACAGACCCACAGTCCCGGGTCTCCACACACAGACCCGGGTCTCCACACGCAGACTCGGTTCTCCACACACAGACCCGGGTCTCCACACATAGACCCACAGTCCCGGGTCTCCACACACAGACCCACAGTCCCGGGTCTCCACACACAGACCCACAGTCCCGGGTCTCCACACACAGACCCGGGTCTCCACACACAGACCCACAGTCCCGGGTCTCCACACACAGACCCACAGTCCCGGGCCTCCACACACAGACCCACAGTCCCGGGTCTCCACACACAGACCCACAGTCCCGGGGCTGCACACACAGACCCACAGTCCCGGGTCTCCACACACAGACCCACAGTCCCGGGTCTCCACACACAGACACACAGTCCCGGGTCTCCACACACAGACCCACAGTCCCGGGTCTCCACACACAGACCGACAGTCCCGGGTCTCCACACACAGACCCGGGTCTCCACACACAGACACACAGTCCCGGGTCTCCACACACAGACCCACAGTCCCGGGTCTCCACACACAGACCCACAGTCCCGGGCCTCCACACACAGACCCACAGTCCCGGGTCTCCACACACAGACCCACAGTCCCGGGTTTCCACACACAGACCCACAGTCGCGGATCTCCACACACAGACCCACAGTCCCGGGTCTCCACACACAGACCCAGAGTCCCGGGTCTCCACACACAGACCCACAGTCCCGGGTCTCCACACACAGACCCAGAGTCCCGGGTCTCCACACACAGACCCACAGTCCCGGGTCTCCACACACAGACCCACAGTCCCGGGTCTCCACACACAGTCCCAGGTCTCCACACACAGACCCGGGTCTCCACACACAGACCCACAGTCCCGGGTCTCCACACACCGACCCACAGTCCCTGGTCTCCACACACAGACCCACAGTCCCGGGTCTCCACACACAGACCCACAGTCCCGGGTCTCCACACACAGACCCACAGTCCCGGGTCTCCACACACAGACCCACAGTCCCGGTTCTCCACACACAGACCCACAGTCCCGGGTCTCCACACACAGACCCACAGTCCCGGGTCTCCACACACAGACCCACAGTCCCGGGTCTCCACACACAGACCCACAGTCCCGGGTCTCCACACACAGACCCACAGTCCCGGGTCTCCACACACAGACCCACAGTCCCGGGTCTCCACACACAGACCCACAGTCCCGGGTCTCCACACACAGAACCAATGTCCCGGGTCTCCACACACAGACCCACAGTCCCGGGTCTCCAAACACAGACCCACAGACCCGGGTCTCCACACACAGACCCACAGTCCCGGGTCTCCACACACAGACCCACAGTCCCGGGTCTCCACACACAGACCCACAGTCCCGGGTCTCCACACACAGACCCACAGTCCCGGGTCTCCACACACAGACCCACAGTCCCTGGTCTCCACACACAGACCCACAGTCCCGGGTCTCCACACACAGACCCACAGTCCCGGGTCTCCACAAAACGACCCACAGTCCCGGGTCTCCACACACAGACCCACAGTCCCGGGTCTCCACAAAACGACCCACAGTCCCGGGTCTCCACACACAGACCCACAGTCCCGGGTCTCCACACACAGACCCAGTGTCCCGGGTCTCCACACACAGACCCACAGTCCCGGGTCTCCACACACAGACCCACAGTCCCGGGTCTCCACACACAGACCCACAGTCCCGGGTCTTCACACACAGACCCACAGTCCCGGGTCTCCACACACAGACCCACAGTCCCGGGTCTCCACACACAGACCCACAGTCCCGGGTCTCCACACACAGACCCACTGTCCCGGGTCTCCACACACAGACCCACAGTCCCGGGTCTCCACACACAGACCCACAGTCCCGGGTCTCCACACACAGACCCGTGTCTCCACACACAGACCCACAGTCCCGGGTCTCCACACACAGACCCACAGTCCCGGGTCTCCACACACAGACCCACAGTCCCGGGTCTCCACACACAGACCCACAGTCCCGGGTCTCCACACACACACCCACAGTCTTGGGTCTCCACACACACACCCACCGTCCCGGGTCTCCACTCACGCAGACTCACAGTCCCGGGTCACCACACACGCAGGCCCACAGTCCTGGGTCTCCACACACGCAGACCCACAGTCCCGGGTCTCCACACACGCAAACCCACAGTCCCGGGTCTCCACACACGGAAACCCACAGTCTCGGGTCTCCACACACAGACCCACAGTCCCGGGTCTCCACACACAAAGCAACAGTCCCGGGTCTCCAGACACAGGCCCACAGACCCGGGTCTCCACACACAGGCCCACAGTCCCGAGTCTCCACACACGCAGACACACTTTCCCAGGTCTCCACACACACAGACCGCAGTCCCGGGTCTCCACACACACAGACCCACAGTCTCGGGTCTCCCCACACAGACCCACAGTCCCGGGTCACCAGACACACAGACCCACAGTCCCGGGTCTCCACACACACGCAGACACAATCCCGGGTCTCCACAATCAGACCTACAGTCCCGGGTCTCCACACACACAGACCCACAGTCCCGGGTCTGCAAACACAGACCCACAGTCCCGGGTCTCCACACACAGACCCACAGTCCCGGGTCACCAGACACACAGACCCACAGTCCCGGGTCTCCACACACACGCAGACACAATCCCGGGTCTCCACACACAGACCCACAGTCCCGGGTCTCCACACACAGACCCACAGTTCCGGGTCTCCACACACAGACCCACAGTCCCGGGTCTCCACACACAGATCCACAGTCCCGGGTCTCCACACACAGACCCACAGTCCCGGGTCTCCACACACAGACCCACAGTCCCGGGTCTCCACACACACAGACCCACAGTTGCGGGTCTCCACACACACAGACCCACAGTTCCGGGTCTGCAAACACAGACAATAGTCCCGGGTCTCCACACACACTGACCCACAGTCCCGGGTCTCCACACACGCAAACCCACAGTCCCGGGTCTCCACACACGGAAACCCACAGTCTCGGGTCTCCACACACAGACCCACAGTCCCGGGTCTCCACACACAGACCCACAGACCCGGGTCTCCACACACAGGCCCACAGTCCCGAGTCTCCACACATGCAGACCCACAGTCCCGGGTCTCCACACACACAGACCCACAGTCCCGGGTCTCCACACACAGATCCACAGTCCCGGGTCTCCACACACAGACCCACAGTCCCGGGTCTCCCCACACAGACCCACAGTCCCGGGTCTCCACACACACAGACCCACAGTCCCGGGTCTCCACACACACAGACCCACAGCCCCGGGTCTCCACTCACACAGACCCACAGTCCCGGGTCTCCACACACACAGACCCACAGTCCCGGGTCTCCACACACAGACCCACAGTCCCGGGTCTCCACACACAGACCCACAGTCCCGGGTCTCCTCACACACAGACCCACAGTCCCGGGACTCCACACACACAGACCCGGGTCTCCACACACATAGGCCCAAAGTCCTGGGTCTCCACACACGGACACACAGACCCGGGTCTCCACACACAGACCCACAGTCCCGGGTCTCCACACACAGACCCACAGTCCCGGGTCTCCACACACACAGACCCACAGTCCCGGGTCTCCACACACAGACCCACAGTCCCGGTTCTCCACACACAGACCCACAGTCCCGGGTCTCCACACACAGACCCACAGTCCCGGGTCTCCACACACAGACCCACAGTCCCGGGTCTCCACACACACAGACCCACAGTCCCGGGTCTCCACACACACAGACCCGGGTCTCCACACACACAGACCCACAGTCCCGGGTCACCACACACAGACCCACAATCCCGGGTCTCCACACACAGACCCACAGTCCCGGTTCACCACACACACAGACGCACCGTCCCGGGTCTCCACACACACAGACCCACAGTCCCGGGTCTCCACACATGCAGATCCACAGTCCCGGGTCTGCAAACACAGACCATAGTCCCGGGTCTCCACACACACTGACCCACAGTCCTGGGCCTCCACACACAGACCCACAATCCCGGGTCTCCACACACGCAGACCCAGTTTCCCGGGTCTCCACACAGACAGACCACTGTCCCGGGTCTCCACACAGACAGACCCACAGTCCCGGGTCTCCACACACAGACCCACAGTCCCGTGTCTCCACACACGCAGACCCACAGTCCCGAGTCTCCACACATGCAGACCCACTTTCCCAGGTCTCCACACTCACCAACCCACCGACCTGGGTCTCCTCACACACAGACCCACAGTGTCGGGTCTCCACACACAGACCCACAGTCCCGGGTCTCCACACACAGACCCACAGTCCCGGGTCTCCACACACAGACCCACAGTCCCGGGTCTCCACACACACAGACCCACAGTCCCGGGTCTCCACACACACAGACCCACAGTCCCAGATCTCCTCACACACAAACCCGGGTCTCCACAGACACACTCACCCACAGTCCCGGGTCTCCACACACAGACCCACAGTCCCGGGTCTCCTCACACAGACCCACAGTCCCGGGTCTCCACACACAGACCCACAGTCCCGGGTCTCCACACACAGACCCACAGTCCCGGGTCTCCACACACAGACCCACAGTCCCGGGTCTCCACACACAGACCCACAGTCCCGGGTCTCCACACACAGACCCACAGTCCCGGGTCTCCACACACAGACCCACAGTCCCGGGTCTCCACACACAGACCCACAGTCCCGGGTCTCCACACACAGACCCACAGTCCCGGGTCTCCACACACAGACCCACAGTCCCGGGTCTCCACACACAGACCCACAGTCCCGGGTCTCCACACACAGACCCACAGTCCCGGGTCTCCACACACAGACCCACAGTCCTGGGTCTCCACACACAGACCCGGGTCTCCACACACAGACCCACAGTCCCGGGTCTCCACACACACACCCACAGTCCCGGGTCTCCACACACAGACCCACAGTCCCGGGTCTCCACACACAGACCCACAGTCCCGGGTCTCCACACACAGACCCACAGTCCCGGGTCTCCACACACAGACCCACAGTCCCGGGTCTCCACACACAGACCCACAGTCCCGGGTCTCCACACACACAGACCCACAGTTGCGGGTCTCCACACACACAGACCCACAGTCCCGGGTCTGCAAACACAGACAATAGTCCCGGGTCTCCACACACACTGACCCACAGTCCCGGGTCTCCACACACGCAAACCCACAGTCCCGGGTCTCCACACACGGAAACCCACAGTCTCGGGTCTCCACACACAGACCCACAGTCCCGGGTCTCCACACACAGACCCACAGACCCGGGTCTCCACACACAGGCCCGAGTCTCCACACACGCAGACCCACAGTCCCGGGTCTCCACACACACAGACCCACAGTCCCGGGTCTCCACACACAGATCCACAGTCCCGGGTCTCCACACACAGACCCACAGTCCCGGGTCTCCACAATCAGACCTACAGTCCCAGGTCTCCACACACACAGACCCACAGTCCCGGGTCTCCACACACAGACCCACAGTCCCGGGTCTCCACACACACAGACCCGCAGTCCCGGGTCTCCACACACACAGACCCACAGTCCCGGGTCTCCACACACAGATCCACAGTCCCGGGTCTCCACACACAGTCCCACAGTCCCGGGTCGCCCCGCACACAGACCCACAGTCCCGGGTCTCCCCACACAGACCCACAGTCCCGGGTCTCCCCACACAGACCCACAGTCCCGGGTCTCCACACACACAGACCCACAGTCCTGGGTCTCCACACACACAGACCCACAGTCCCGGGTCTCCACACACAGAGACCCACAGTCCCGGGTCTCCACACACACAGACCCACAGTCCCGGGTCTCCACACACACAGACCCACAGTCCCGGGTCTCCACACACACAGACCCGGGTCTCCACACACAGACCCACAGTCCCGGGTCTCCACACACAGACCCACAGTCCCGGGTCTCCTCACACACAGACCCACAGTCCCGGGACTCCACACACACAGACCCGGGTCTCCACACACATAGGCCCACAGTCCTGGGTCTCCACACACGGACACACAGTCCCGGGTCTCCACACACAGACCCACAGTCCCGGGTCTCCACACACAGACCCGGGTCTCCACACACACAGACCCACAGTCCCGGGTCTCCACACACAGACCCACAGTCCCGGTTCTCCACACACAGACCCACAGTCCCGGGTCTCCACACACAGACCCACAGTCCCGGGTCTCCACACACAGACCCACAGTCCCGGGTCTCCATACACACAGACCCGGGTCTCCACACACACAGACCCACAGTCCCGGGTCACCACACACAGACCCACAATCCCGGGTCTCCACACACACAGACGCACCATCCCGGGTCTCCACACACACAGACCCACAGTCCCGGGTCTCCACACACGCAGATCCACAGTCCCGGGTCTGCAAACACAGACCATAGTCCCGGGTCTCCACACACACTGACCCACAGTCCTGGGCCTCCACACACAGACCCACAATCCCGGGTCTCCACACACGCAGACCCAGTTTCCCGGGTCTCCACACAGACAGACCACTGTCCCGGGTCTCCACACAGACAGACCCACAGTCCCGGGTCTCCACACACAGACCCACAGTCCCGTGTCTCCACACACGCAGACCCACAGTCCCGAGTCTCCACACACGCAGACCCACTTTCCCAGGTCTCCACACTCACCAACCCACCGACCTGGGTCTCCTCACACACAGACCCACAGTGTCGGGTCTCCACACACAGACCCACAGTCCCGGGTCTCCACACACAGACCCACAGTCCCGGGTCTCCACACACAGACCCACAGTCCCGGGTCTCCACACACACAGACCCACAGTCCCGGGTCTCCACACACACAGACCCACAGTCCCAGATCTCCACACACACCAACCCACAGTCCTGGGTCTCCTCACACACAAACCCGGGTCTCCACAGACACACTGACCCACAGTCCCGGGTCTCCACACACAGAACCACAGTCCCGGGTCTCCTCACACAGACCCACAGTCCCGGGTCTCCACACACAGACCCACAGTCCCGGGTCTCCACACACAGACCCACAGTCCCGGGTCTCCACACACTGACCCACAGACCCGGGTCTCCACACACTGACCCACAGTCCCGGGTCTCCACACACAGACCCACAGTCCCGGGTCTCCACACACAGACCCACAGTCCCGGGTCTCCACATACAGACCCACAGTCCCGGGTCTCCACACACAGACCCACAGTCCCGGGTCTCCACACACAGACCCACAGTCCCGGGTCTCCACACACAGACCCACAGTCCCGGGTCTCCACACACAGACCCACAGTCCCGGGTCTCCACACACAGTCCCACAGTCCCGGGTCTCCACACACAGACCCACAGTCCCGGGTCTCCACACACAGTCCCGGGTCTCCACACACAGACCCGGGTCTCCACACACAGACCCGGGTCTCCACACACAGACCCGGGTCTCCACACACAGACCCACAGTCCCGGGTCTCCACACACAGACCCACAGTCCCGGGTCTCCACACACAGACCCACAGTCCCGGGTCTCCACACACAGACCCACAGTCCCGGGTCTCCACACACAGACCCACAGTCCCGGGTCTCCACACACACAGACCCACAGTTGCGGGTCTCCACACACACAGACCCACAGTCCCGGGTCTGCAAACACAGACAATAGTCCCGGGTCTCCACACACACTGACCCACAGTCCCGGGTCTCCACACACGCAAACCCACAGTCCCGGGTCTCCACACACGGAAACCCACAGTCCCGGGTCTCCACACACAGACCCACAGACCCGGGTCTCCACACACAGGCCCACAGTCCCGAGTCTCCACACACGCAGACCCACAGTCCCGGGTCTCCACACACACAGACCCACAGTCCCGGGTCTCCACACACAGATCCACAGTCCCGGGTCTCCACACACAGTCCCGGGTCTCCACAATCAGACCTACAGTCCCAGGTCTCCACACACACAGACCCACAGTCCCGGGTCTCCACACACAGACCCACAGTCCCGGGTCTCCACACACACAGACCCACAGTCCCGGGTCTCCACACACACAGACCCACAGTCCCGGGTCTCCACACACAGATCCACAGTCCCGGGTCTCCACACACAGTCCCGGGTCTCCGCACACAGTCCCACAGTCCCGGGTCGCCCCGCACACAGACCCACAGTCCCGGGTCTCCACCACACAGACCCACAGTCCCGGGTCTCCACACACAGACCCACAATCCCGGGTCTCCACACACACAGACCCACAGTCCCAGGTCTCAACACACACAGACCCTCAGTCCCGGGTCTCCACACACAGAGACCCACAGTCCCGGGTCTCCACACACACAGACCCACAGTCCCGGGTCTCCACACACACAGACCCACAGTCCCGGGTCTCCACACACACAGACCCACAGTCCCGGGTCTCCACACACACAGACCCACAGTCCCGGGTCTCCACACACACAGACCCACAGTCCCGGGTCTCCACACACACAGACCCACAGTCCCGGGTCTCCACACACAGACCCACAGTCCCGGGTCTCCACACGCAGACCCACAGTCCCGGGTCTCCTCACACACAGACCCACAGTCCCGGGACTCCACACACACAGACCCGGGTCTCCACACACATAGGCCCACAGTCCTGGGTCTCCACACACGGACACACAGTCCCGGGTCTCCACACACAGACCCACAGTCCCGGGTCTCCACACACAGACCCACAGTCCCGGGTCTCCACACACACAGACCCACAGTCCCGGGTCTCCACACACAGACCCAAAGTCCCGGTTCTCCACACACAGACCCACAGTCCCGGGTCTCCATACACAGACCCACAGTCCCGGGTCTCCACACACAGACCCACAGTCCCGGGTCTCCACACACACAGACCCACAGTCCCGGGTCACCACACACAGACCCACAATCCCGGGTCTCCACACACACAGACGCACCATCCCGGGTCTCCACACACGCAGATCCACAGTCCCGGGTCTGCAAACACAGACCATAGTCCCGGGTCTCCACACACACTGACCCACAGTCCTGGGCCTCCACACACAGACCCACAATCCCGGGTCTCCACACACGCAGACCCAGTTTCCCGGGTCTCCACACAGACAGACCACTGTCCCGGGTCTCCACACAGACAGACCCACAGTCCCGGGTCTCCACACACAGACCCACAGTCCCGTGTCTCCACACACGCAGACCCACAGTCCCGAGTCTCCACACACGCAGACCCACTTTCCCAGGTCTCCACACTCACCAACCCAGCGACCTGGGTCTCCTCACACACAGACCCACAGTCCCGGGTCTCCACACACAGACCCACAGTCCCGGGTCTCCACACACAGACCCACAGTCCCGGGTCTCCACACACAGTCCCGGGTCTCCACACACAGACCCGGGTCTCCACACACAGACCCACAGTCCCGGGTCTCCACACACAGACCCACAGTCCCGGGTCTCCACACACAGACCCACAGTCCCGGGTCTCCACACACAGACCCACAGTCCCGGGTCTCCACACACAGACCCACAGTCCCGGGTCTCCACACACAGACCCACAGTCCCGGGTCTCCACACACAGACCCGGGTCTCCACACACAGACCCACAGTCCCGGGTCTCCACACACAGACCCACAGTCCCGGGTCTCCACACACAGACCCACAGTCCCGGGTCTCCACACGCAGACCCACAGTCTCGGGTCTCCCCACACAGACCCACAGTCCCGGGTCTCCACACACAGACCCACAGTCCCGGGTCTCCACACACACCAACCCACAGTCCTGGGTCTCCTCACACACAAACCCGGGTCTCCACAGATACACTGACCCACAGTCCCGGGTCTCCACGCAGACACAATACCGGGTCTCCACAATCAGACCTACAGTCACGGGTCTCCACACACACAGACCCACAGTCCCGGGTCTCCACACACACAGACCCGCATCTCCACACACAGACCCACAATCCCGGGTCTCCACACACAGACCCGGGTCTCCACACACACAGACCCACGTCACCACACACAGACCCACAATCCCGGGTCTCCACACACAGAGACGCACCATCCCGGGTCTCCACACACACAGACCCACAGTCCCGGGTCTCCACACACGCAGATCCACAGTCCCGGGTCTGCAAACACAGATCATAGTCCCGGGTCTCCACACACACTGACCCACAGTCCTGGGCCTCCACACACAGACCCACAATCCCGGGTCTCCACACACGCAGACCCAGTTTCCCAGGTCTCCACACAGACAGACCACTGTCCCGGGTCTCCACACAGACAGACCCACAGTCCCGGGTCTCCACACACAGACCCACAGTCCCGTGTCTCCACACACGCAGACCCACAGTCCCGAGTCTCCACACACGCAGACCCACTTTCCCAGGTCTCCACACTCACCAACCCACCGACCTGGGTCTCCTCACACACAGACCCACAGTGTCTGGTCTCCACACACAGACCCACAGTCCCGGGTCTCCACACACAGACCCACAGTCCCGGGTCTCCACACACAGACCCACAGTCCCGGGTCTCCACACACACAGACCCACAGTCCCGGGTCTCCACACACACAGACCCACAGTCCCAGATCTCCACACACACCAACCCACAGTCCTGGGTCTCCTCACACACAAACCCGGGTCTCCACAGACACACTGACCCACAGTCCCGGGTCTCCACACACAGAACCACAGTCCCGGGTCTCCTCACACAGACCCACAGTCCCGGGTCTCCACACACAGACCCACAGTCCCGGGTCTCCACACACAGACCCACAGTCCCGGGTCTCCACACACAGACCCACAGTCCCGGGTCTCCACACACAGACCCACAGTCCCGGGTCTCCACACACAGTCCCGGGTCTCCACACACAGACCCACAGTCCCGGGTCTCCACACACAGACCCACAGTCCCGGGTCTCCACACACAGACCCACAGTCCCGGGTCTCCACACACAGACCCACAGTCCCGGGTCTCCACACACAGACCCACAGTCCCGGGTCTCCACACACAGACCCACAGTCCCGGGTCTCCACACACAGACCCACAGTCCCGGGTCTCCACACACAGACCCACAGTCCCGGGTCTCCACACACAGTCCCGGGTCTCCACACACAGACCCACAGTCCCGGGTCTCCACACACAGACCCACAGTCCCGGGTCTCCACACACAGACCCACAGTCCCGGGTCTCCACACACAGACCCACAGTCCCGGGTCTCCACACACAGACCCACAGTCCCGGGTCTCCACACACAGACCCACAGTCCCGGGTCTCCACACACAGACCCACAGTCCCGGGTCTCCACACACAGACCCACAGTCCCGGGTCTCCACACACAGACCCACAGTCCCGGGTCTCCACACACAGACCCACAGTCCCGGGTCTCCACACACAGACCCACAGTCCCGGGTCTCCACACACAGACCCACAGTCCCGGGTCTCCACACACAGACCCACAGTCCCGGGTCTCCACACACAGACCCACAGTCTCGGGTCTCCCCACACAGACCCACAGTCCCGGGTCTCCACACACAGACCCACAGTCCCGGGTCTCCACACACAGACCCACAGTCTCGGGTCTCCCCACACAGACCCACAGTCCCGGGTCTCCACACACAGACCCACAGTCCCGGGTCTCCACACACACCAACCCACAGTCCTGGGTCTCCTCACACACAAACCCGGGTCTCCACAGATACACTGACCCACAGTCCCGGGTCTCCACACACACGCAGACACAATACCGGGTCTCCACAATCAGACCTACAGTCATGGGTCTCCACACACACAGACCCACAGTCCCGGATCTCCACACACAGACCCACAGTACCGGGTCTCCCCACACAGTCCCACAGTCCCGGGTCTCCGCACACAGACCCACAGTCCTGGGTCTCCGCGCACAGAGACCCACAGTCCCGGGTCTCCACACACACACCCACAGTACCGGGTCTCCACACACAGACCCGGGTCTCCACACACAGACCCACAGTCCAGGGTCTGCACACACAGTCCCACAGTCCCGGGTCTCCCCACACACAGACACGCAGTCCCGGGTCTCCACACACAGACCCGCAATCCCGGGTCTCCACACACAGACCCACAGTCCCGGGTCTCCACACACACACCCACAGTCCCGGGTCTCCACACAGAGACCCACAGTCCCGGGTCTCCACACACAGACCCACAGTCCCGGGTCTGCACACACAGACCCACAGTCCCGGGTCTCCACACACAGACCCACAGTACCGGGTCTCCCCACACACAGACCCACAGTCCCGGGTCTCCACACACAGACCCGGGTCTCCACGCACAGACCCACTGTCCCGGGTCTGCACGCACAGACCCACAGTCCCGGGTCTCCCCACACGCAGACCCGCATTCCCGGATCTCCACACACAGACCCACAGTCCCGGGTCTCCACACACAGACCCACAATCCCGGGTCTCCACACACACACCCACAATCCCGGGTCTCCACACACACAGACCCACAGTCCCGGGTCACCACACACAGACCCACAGTCCCGGGTCTCCACACACAGACCCGGGTCTCCACACACAGACCCACAGTCCCGGGTCTGCACGCACAGACCCACAGTCCCGGGTCTCCACGCACAGACCCACAGTCCCGGGTCTCCCCACACACAGACACAGTGTCCCGGGTCTCCACACACAGACACGCAGTCCCGGGTCTCCACACACAGACATGAAGTCCCGGGTCTCCACACACAGACACGAAGTCCCGGGTCTCCACACACACAGACCCACAATCCCGGGTCTCCACACACACAGACCCACAGTCCCGGGTCTCCACACACAGATCCACATTCCCGGGTCTCCAGACACAGTCCCACAGTCCCGGGTCTCCAGACACAGACCCACAGTCCCGGGTCTCCAGACACAGACCCACAGTCCCGGGTCTCCAGACACAGACCCACAGTCCCGGGTCTCCACACACAGACCCTCAGTCCCGGGTCTCCACACACACACACCCACAATCCCGGGTCTCCACACACAGACCCACAGTCCCGGGTCGCCACACACAGACCCACAGTCGGGGGTCTCCACACACAGACCCGCAGTCCTGGGCCTCCACACACACAGACCCACAGTCCCGGGTCCCCACACACAGACCCACAGTCCCGGGTCTCCACACACACAGACCCACAGTCCCGGGTCACCACACACAGACCCACAATCCCGGGTCTCCACACACAGACCCACAGTCCCGGTTCACCACACACACAGACGCACCGTCCCGGGTCTCCACACACACAGACCCACAGTCCCGGGTCACCACACACGCAGATCCACAGTCCCACAGTCCCGGGTCTCCACACACGCAGATCCACAGTCCCGGGTCTGCAAACACAGACCATAGTCCCGGGTCTCCACACACACTGACCCACAGTCCTGGGTCTCCACACACAGACCCACAATCCCGGGTCTCCACACACGCAGACCCAGTTTCCCGGGTCTCCACACAGACAGACCACAGTCCCGGGTCTCCACACAGACAGACCCACAGTCCCGGGTCTCCACACACAGACCCACAGTCCCGTGTCTCCACACACGCAGACCCACAGTCCCGAGTCTCCACACACGCAGACCCACTTTCCCAGGTCTCCACACACACCAACCCACCGACCTGGGTCTCCTCACACACAGACCCACAGTGTCGGGTCTCCACACACAGACCCACAGTCCCGGGTCTCCACACACAGACCCACAGTCCCGGGTCTGCAAGCACAGACCATAGTCCCGGGTCTCCACACACACGGACCCACAGTCCCGGGTCTCCACACACGCAAACCCACAGTCCCGGGTCTCCACACACAAAGCAACAATCCCGGGTCTCCACACACAAAGCAACAGTCCCGGGTCACCATACACAGGCCCACAGACCCGGGTCTCCACACACAGGCCCACAGTCCCGAGTCTCCACACACGCAGACCCACTTTCCCAGGTCTCCACACACACAGACCACAGTCCCGGGTCTCCACACACACAGACCCACAGTCTCGGGTCTCCACACACACAGACCCAGAGTCCCGGATCTCCACACACACAGACCCACCGACCTGGGTCTCCTCACACACAGACCCACAGTCCCGGGTCTCCACAGACACACTGACCCACAGTCCCGGGTCCCCACACACACGCAGACACAATCCCGGGTCTCCACAATCAGACCTACAGTCCCGGGTCTCCACACACACAGACCCACAGTCCCGGGTCTCCACACACAGACCCACAGTCCCGGGCCTCCACACACACAGACCCACAGTCCCGGGTCTCCACACACACAGACCCACAGTCCCGGGTCTCCACACACAGATCCACAGTCCCGGGTCTCCACACACAGACCCACAGTCCCGGGTCTCCACACACAGACCAACAATCCCAGGTCTCCACACACTGACCCACAATCCCGGGTCTCCACAAACACAGACCCACAGTTCCGGGTCACCACACACAGACACACAGTCCCGGGTCTCCACACACACAGACCCACAGTCCCGGATCTCCAAACACAGACCCACAGTCCCGGGTCTCCCCACACAGTCCCGGGTCTCCGCACACAGTCCCACAGTCCCGGGTCGCCCCGCACACAGACCCACAGTCCCGGGTCTCCCCACACAGACCCACAGTCCTGGGTCTCCACACATAGACCCACAGTCCCGGGTCTCCACACACAGACCCACAGTCCCGGGTCTCCACACACAGACCCACAGTCCCGGATCTCCACACACAGACCCACAGTCCCGGGTCTCCACACACAGACCCGGGTCTCCACACACAGACCCACAGTCCCGGGTCCCCACACACAGACCCACAGTCCCGGGTCTCCACACACAGACCCACAGTCCCGGGTCTCCACACACAGACCCACATTCCCGGGTCTCCACACACAGACCCACAGTCCCGGGTCTCCACACACAGACCCACAGTCCCGGGTCTCCACACACAGACCCACAGTCCCGGGTCTCCACACACAGACCCACAGTCCCGGGTCTCCACACACAGACCCACAGTCCCGGGTCTCCACACACACAGACCCACAGTTGCGGGTCTCCACACACACAGACCCACAGTCCCGGGTCTGCAAACACAGACAATAGTCCCGGGTCTCCACACACATTGACCCACAGTCCCGGGTCTCCACACACGCAAACCCACAGTCCCGGGTCTCCACACACGGAAACCGCAGTCTCGGGTCTCCACACACAGACCCACAGTCCCGGGTCTCCACACACAGACCCACAGACCCGGGTCTCCACACACAGGCCCACAGTCCCGAGTCTCCACACACGCAGACCCACAGTCCCGGGTCTCCACACACACAGACCCACAGTCCCGGGTCTCCACACACAGATCCACAGTCCCGGGTCTCCACACACAGACCCACAGTCCCGGGTCTCCCCACACAGTCCCGGGTCTCCACAATCAGACCTACAGTCCCAGGTCTCCACACACACAGACCCACAGTCCCGGGTCTCCACACACAGACCCACAGTCCCGGGTCTCCACACACACAGACCCACAGTCCCGGGTCTCCACACACACAGACCCACAGTCCCGGGTCTCCACACACACAGACCCACAGTCCCGGGTCTCCACACACAGATCCACAGTCCCGGGTCTCCACACACACAGACCCACAGTCCCGGGTCTCCAAACACAGACCCACAGTCCCGGGTCTCCCCACACAGTCCCGGGTCTCCGCACACAGTCCCACAGTCCCGGGTCGCCCCGCACACAGACCCACAGTCCCGGGTCTCCCCACACAGACCCACAGTCCCGGGTCCCCACACACAGACCCACAATCCCGGGTCTCCACACACACAGACCCACAGTCCCGGGTCTCCACACACACAGACCCACAGTCCCGGGTCTCCACACACACAGACCCACAGTCCCGGGTCTCCACACACACAGACCCACAGTCCCGGGTCTCCACACACACAGACCCACATTCCCGGGTCTCCACACACACAGACCCACAGTCCCGGGTCTCCACACACACAGACCCACAGTCCCGGGTCTCCTCACACACAGACCCACAGTCCCGGGACTCCACACACACAGTCCCGGGTTTCCACACACAGACCCACAGTCCCGGGTCTCCACACACAGACCCACAGTCCCGGGTCTCCACACACACGGACCCACAGTCCCGGGTCTCCACACACAGACCCACAGTCCCGGTTCTCCACACACAGACCCACAGTCCCGGGTCTCCACACACAGACCCACAGTCCCGGGTCTCCACACACAGACCCACAGTCCCGGGTCTCCACACACACAGACCCACAGTCCCGGGTCTCCACACACACAGACCCGGGTCTCCACACACACAGACCCACAGTCCCGGGTCACCACACACAGACCCACAATCCCGGGTCTCCACACACAGACCCACAGTCCCGGTTCACCACACACACAGACGCACCGTCCCGGGTCTCCACACACACAGACCCACAGTCCCGGGTCTCCACACACGCAGATCCACAGTCCCGGGTCTGCAAACACAGACCATAGTCCCGGGTCTCCACACACACTGACCCACAGTCCTGGGCCTCCACACACAGACCCACAATCCCGGGCCTCCACACACGCAGACCCAGTTTCCCGGGTCTCCACACAGACAGACCACTGTCCCGGGTCTCCACACAGACAGACCCACAGTCCCGGGTCTCCACACACAGACCCACAGTCCCGTGTCTCCACACACGCAGACCCACAGTCCCGAGTCTCCACACACGCAGACCCACTTTCCCAGGTCTCCACACTCACCAACCCACCGACCTGGGTCTCCTCACACACAGACCCACAGTGTCGGGTCTCCACACACAGACCCACAGTCCCGGGTCTCCACACACAGATCCACAGTCCCGGGTCTCCACACACACACCCACAGTCCCGGGTCTCCACACACACAGACCCACAGTCCCGGGTCTCCACACACACAGACCCACAGTCCCAGATCTCCACACACACCAACCCACAGTCCTGGGTCTCCTCACACACAAACCCGGGTCTCCACAGACACACTGACCCACAGTCCCGGGTCTCCACACACAGACCCACAGTCCCGGGTCTCCTCACACAGACCCACAGTCCCGGGTCTCCACACACAGACCCACAGTCCCGGGTCTCCACACACAGACCCACAGTCCCGGGTCTCCACACACAGACCCACAGTCCCGGGTCTCCACACACAGACCCACAGTCCCGGGTCTCCACACACAGACCCACAGTCCCGGGTCTCCACACACAGACCCACAGTCCCGGGTCTCCACACACAGACCCACAGTCCCGGGTCTCCACACACAGACCCACAGTCCCGGGTCTCCACACACAGACCCACAGTCCCGGGTCTCCACACACAGACCCACAGTCCCGGGTCTCCACACACAGACCCACAGTCCCGGGTCTCCACACACAGACCCGGGTCTCCACACACAGACCCACAGTCCCGGGTCTCCACACACAGACCCACAGTCCCGGGTCTCCACACACAGACCCACAGTCCCGGGTCTGCAAACACAGACAATAGTCCCGGGTCTCCACACACACTGACCCACAGTCCCGGGTCTCCACACACGCAAACCCACAGTCCCGGGTCTCCACACACGGAAACCCACAGTCTCGGGTCTCCACACACAGACCCACAGACCCGGGTCTCCACACACAGGCCCACAGTCCCGAGTCTCCACACACGCAGACCCACAGTCCCGGGTCTCCACACACAGATCCACAGTCCCGGGTCTCCACACACAGACCCACAGTCCCGGGTCTCCCCACACAGTCCCGGGTCTCCACAATCAGACCTACAGTCCCAGGTCTCCACACACACAGACCCACAGTCCCGGGTCTCCACACACAGACCCACAGTCCCGGGTCTCCACACACACAGACCCACAGTCCCGGGTCTCCACACACAGACCCACAGTCCCGGGTCTCCACACACACAGACCCACAGTCCCGGATCTCCAAACACACAGACCCACAGTCCCGGGTCTCCACACACACAGACCCACAGTCCCGGGTCTCCCCACACAGTCCCGGGTCACCCCGCACACAGACCCACAGTCCCGGGTCTCCCCACACAGACCCACAGTCCTGGGTCTCCACACATAGACCCACAGTCCCGGGTCTCCACACACAGACCCACAGTCCCGGGTCTCCACACACAGACCCACAGTCCCGGGTCTCCACACACAGACCCACAGTCCCGGGTCTCCACACACAGACCCACAGTCCCGGGACTCCACACACACAGTCCCGGGTCTCCGCACACAGTCCCGGGTCGCCCCGCACACAGACCCACAGTCCCGGGTCTCCCCACACAGACCCACAGTCCTGGGTCTCCACACATAGACCCACAGTCCCGGGTCTCCACACACAGACCCACAGTCCCGGGTCTCCACACACAGACCCACAGTCCCGGGTCTCCACACACAGACCCACAGTCCCGGGACTCCACACACACAGACCCGGGTCTCCACACACAGACCCACAGTCCCGGTTCACCACACACACAGACGCACCGTCCCGGGTCTCCACACACACAGACCCACAGTCCCGGGTCACCACACACGCAGACCCACAGTCCCACAGTCCCGGGTCTCCACACACGCAGATCCACAGTCCCGGGTCTCCACACACAGACCCACAATCCCGGGTCTCCACACACGCAGACCCAGTTTCCCGGGTCTCCACACAGACAGACCACTGTCCCGGGTCTCCACACAGACAGACCCACAGTCCCGGGTCTCCACACACGCAGACCCACAGTCCCGAGTCTCCACACACGCAGACCCACTTTCCCAGGTCTCCACACACACCAACCCACCGACCTGGGTCTCCTCTCACACAGACCCACAGTGTCGGGTCTCCACACACAGACCCACAGTCCCGGGTCTCCACACACAGACCCACAGTCCCGGGTCTCCACACACAGACCCACAGTCCCGGGTCTCCACACACAGACCCACAGTCCCGGGTCTCCACACACAGACCCACAGTCCCGGGTCTCCACACACAGACCCACAGTCCCGGGTCTCCACACACAGACCCACAGTCCCGGGTCTCCACACACAGACCCACAGTCCCGGGTCTCCACACACAGACCCACAGTCCCGGGTCTCCACACACAGACCCACAGTCCCGGGTCTCCACACACAGACCCAGTGTCCCGGGTCTCCACACACAGACCCACAGTCTCGGGTCTCCATACGCAGACCCACAGTCCCGGGTCTCCACACACACAGACCCACAGTCCCGGGTCTCCACACACACAGACCCACAGTCCCGGATCTCCACACACACCAACCCACAGTCCTGGGTCTCCTCACACACAAACCCGGGTCTCCACAGATACACTGACCCACAGTCCCGGGTCTCCACACACACGCAGACACAATACCGGGTCTCCACAATCAGACCTAGTCACGGGTCTCCACACACACAGACCCACAGTCCCGGGCCTCCACACACACAGACCCACAATTCCGGGTCTCCACACACACAGACCCGCATTCCCGGATCTCCACACACAGACCCACAATCCCGGGTCTCCACACACAGACCCACAATCCCGGGTCTCCACACACACAGACCCACAGTCCCGGATCTCCACACACAGACCCACAGTACCGGGTCTCCCCACACAGTCCCGGGTCACCCCACACAGACCCACAGTCCCGGGTCTCCCCGCACAGAGACCCACAGTCCCGGGTCTCCACACACACACCCACAGTACCGGGTCTCCACACACAGACCCGGGTCTCCACACACAGACCCACAGTCCAGGGTCTGCACACACAGTCCCACAGTCCCGGGTCTCCCCACACAGACATGCAGTCCTGGGTCTCCACACACAGACACGCAGTACCGGGTCTCCACACACAGACACGCAGTCCCGGGTCTCCACACACACAGACCCACAGTCCCGGGTCTCCACAGACACACAGACCCACAATCCCGGGTCTCCACACACACAGACCCACAGTCCCGGGCCTCCACACACAGATCCACATTCCCGGGTCTCCAGACACAGTCCCGGGTCTCCACACACAGACCCACAGTCCCGGGTCTCCACACACACACCCACAGTCCCGGGTCTCCACACAAAGACACGCAGTCCCCGGTCTCCACACACACAGACCCACAGTCCCCGGTCTCCACAGACCCACAGTCCCGGGCCTCCACACACAGATCCACATTCCCGGGTCTCCAGACACAGTCCCGGGTCTCCACACACAGACCCACAGTCCCGGGTCTCCACACACAGACCCACAGTCCCGGGTCTGCACACACAGACCCACAGTCCCGGGTCTCCACACACAGACCCACAGTCCCGGGTCTCCCCACACACAGACCCACAGTCCCGGGTCTCCACACACAGACCCGGGTCTCCACGCACAGACCCACTGTCCCGGGTCTGCACGCACAGACCCACAGTCCCGGGTCTCCCCACACGCAGACCCGCATTCCCGGATCTCCACACACAGACCCACAGTCCCGGGTCTCCACACACAGACCCACAATCCCGGGTCTCCACACACAGACCCACAGTCCCGGGTCACCACACACAGACCCACAGTCCCGGGTCTCCACACACAGACCCGGGTCTCCACACACAGACCCACAGTCCCGGGTCTGCACGCACAGACCCACAGTCCCGGGTCTCCACGCACAGACCCACAGTCCCGGGTCTCCCCACACACAGACCCAGTGTCCCGGGTCTCCACACACAGACACGCAGTCCCGGGCCTCCACACACAGACATGAAGTCACGGGTCTCCACACACACAGACCCACAATCCCGGGTCTCCACACACACAGACCCACAGTCCCGGGTCTCCACACACAGATCCACATTCCCGGGTCTCCAGACACAGTCCCACAGTCCCGGGTCTCCAGACACAGACCCACAGTCCCGGGTCTCCAGACACAGACCCACAGTCCCGGGTCTCCACAGACACAGACCCACAGTCCCGGGTCTCCACAGACACAGACCCACAGTCCCGGGTCGCCCCACACAGACCCACAGTCGGGGGTCTCCACACACAGACCCACAGTCGGGGGTCTCCACACACAGACCCGCAGTCCTGGGCCTCCACACACACAGACCCACAGTCCCGGGTCTCCACACACACAGACCCACAGTCCCGGGTCACCACACACAGACCCACAATCCCGGGTCTCCACACACAGACCCACAGTCCCGGTTCACCACACACACAGACGCACCGTCCCGGGTCTCCACACACACAGACCCAGTTTCCCAGCTCTCCACACACACAGACCCACAGTCCCGGGTCTCCACACACACAGACCCACAGTCCCGGGTCTCCACACACACACAGACCCACAGTCCCGAGTCTCCACACACAGACCCACAGTCCCGGGTCTCCACACACAGACCCACAGTCCCGGGTCTCCACACACAGACCCACAGTCCCGGGTCTCCACACACAGACCCGGGTCTCCACACACAGACCCAGAGTCCCGGGTCTCCACACACAGTCCCAGAGTCCTGGGTCTCCGCACACAGACCCACAGTCCCGGGTCTCCGCACACAGACCCACAGTCCCGGGTCTCGGCACACAGACACGGGTCTCGGCACACAGACCCGGGTCTCCACACACAGACTGACTGTCCCGGGTCTCCACACACGCAGAACCACAGTCCCGGGTCTCCACACACGCAGACCCACAGTCCCGGGTCTCCACACACAGACCCACAGTCCCGGGTCTCCACACACAGACCCACAGTCCCGGGTCTCCACACACAGACCCACAGTCCCGGGTCTCCACACACAGACCCACAGTCCCGGGTCTCCACACACAGACCCACAGTCCCGGGTCTCCACACACAGACCCACAGTCCCGGGTCTCCACACACACAGGCCCACAGTCCCGGGTCTCCACACACACAGACCCACAGTCCCGGGTCTCCACACACACAGGCCCACAGTCCCGGGTCTCCACACACACAGACCCACAGTCCCGGGTCTCCACACACACAGACCCACAGTCCCGGGTCTCCACACACACAGACCCACAGTCCCGGGTCTCCACACACACAGACCCACAGTCCCGGGTCTGCAAACACAGACCATAGTCCCGGGTCTCCACACACAGACCCACAGTCCCGGGTCTCCACACACACAGACCCACAGTCCCGGATCTCCACACACACCAACCCACAGTCCTGGGTCTCCTCACACACAAACCCGGGTCTCCACAGATACACTGACCCACAGTCCCGGGTCTCCACACACACGCAGACACAATACCGGGTCTCCACAATCAGACCTAGTCACGGGTCTCCACACACACAGACCCACAGTCCCGGGCCTCCACACACACAGACCCACAATTCCGGGTCTCCACACACACAGACCCGCATTCCCGGATCTCCACACACAGACCCACAATCCCGGGTCTCCACACACAGACCCACAATCCCGGGTCTCCACACACACAGACCCACAGTCCCGGATCTCCACACACAGACCCACAGTACCGGGTCTCCCCACACAGTCCCGGGTCACCCCACACAGACCCACAGTCCCGGGTCTCCCCGCACAGAGACCCACAGTCCCGGGTCTCCACACACACACCCACAGTACCGGGTCTCCACACACAGACCCGGGTCTCCACACACAGACCCACAGTCCAGGGTCTGCACACACAGTCCCACAGTCCCGGGTCTCCCCACACAGACATGCAGTCCTGGGTCTCCACACACAGACACGCAGTACCGGGTCTCCACACACAGACACGCAGTCCCGGGTCTCCACACACACAGACCCACAGTCCCGGGTCTCCACAGACACACAGACCCACAATCCCGGGTCTCCACACACACAGACCCACAGTCCCGGGCCTCCACACACAGATCCACATTCCCGGGTCTCCAGACACAGTCCCGGGTCTCCACACACAGACCCACAGTCCCGGGTCTCCACACACAGACCCACAATCCCGGGTCTCCACACACACAGACCCACAGTCCCGGGCCTCCACACACAGATCCACATTCCCGGGTCTCCAGACACAGTCCCGGGCCTCCACACACAGATCCACATTCCCGGGTCTCCAGACACAGTCCCGGGTCTCCACACACAGACCCACAGTCCCGGGTCTCCACACACAGACCCACAGTCCCGGGTCTGCACACACAGACCCACAGTCCCGGGTCTCCACACACAGACCCACAGTCCCGGGTCTCCCCACACACAGACCCACAGTCCCGGGTCTCCACACACAGACCCGGGTCTCCACGCACAGACCCACTGTCCCGGGTCTGCACGCACAGACCCACAGTCCCGGGTCTCCCCACACGCAGACCCGCATTCCCGGATCTCCACACACAGACCCACAGTCCCGGGTCTCCACACACAGACCCACAATCCCGGGTCTCCACACACAGACCCACAGTCCCGGGTCACCACACACAGACCCACAGTCCCGGGTCTCCACACACAGACCCGGGTCTCCACACACAGACCCACAGTCCCGGGTCTGCACGCACAGACCCACAGTCCCGGGTCTCCACGCACAGACCCACAGTCCCGGGTCTCCCCACACACAGACCCAGTGTCCCGGGTCTCCACACACAGACACGCAGTCCCGGGCCTCCACACACAGACATGAAGTCACGGGTCTCCACACACACAGACCCACAATCCCGGGTCTCCACACACACAGACCCACAGTCCCGGGTCTCCACACACAGATCCACATTCCCGGGTCTCCAGACACAGTCCCACAGTCCCGGGTCTCCAGACACAGACCCACAGTCCCGGGTCTCCAGACACAGACCCACAGTCCCGGGTCTCCACAGACACAGACCCACAGTCCCGGGTCTCCACAGACACAGACCCACAGTCCCGGGTCGCCCCACACAGACCCACAGTCGGGGGTCTCCACACACAGACCCACAGTCGGGGGTCTCCACACACAGACCCGCAGTCCTGGGCCTCCACACACACAGACCCACAGTCCCGGGTCTCCACACACACAGACCCACAGTCCCGGGTCACCACACACAGACCCACAATCCCGGGTCTCCACACACAGACCCACAGTCCCGGTTCACCACACACACAGACGCACCGTCCCGGGTCTCCACACACACAGACCCACAGTCCCACAGTCCCGGGTCTCCACACACGCAGATCCACAGTCCCGGGTCTGCAAACACAGACCATAGACCCGGGTCTCCACACACACTGACCCACAGTCCTGGGTCTCCACACACAGACCCACAATCCCGGGTCCCCACACACAGACCCACAGTCCCGGGTCTCCACACACACAGACCCACAGTCCTGGGTCACCTCACACACAGACCCGGGTCTCCACACACACCAACCCACAGTCCTGGGTCTCCTCACACACAGACCCGGGTCTCCAGAGACACACTGACCCACAGTCCCGGGTCTCCACGCACACGCAGACACAATCCCGGGTCTCCACAATCAGACCTACAGTCCCGGGTCTCCACAGACACAGACCCACAGTCCCGGGTCTCCACACACACAGACCCGCATTCCCGGGTCTCCACACACAGACCCAAAGTCCCGGGTCTCCACACACAGACCCACAATCCCGGGTCCCCACACACAGACCCACAATCCCGGGTCTCCACACACACACACCCACAGTCCCGGGTCTCCACACACAGTCCCGGGTCTCCACACACACACCCGCAGTCCTGGGTCTCCACACACAGACCCACAATCCCGGGTCTCCACACACACACATCCACAGTCCCGGGTCTACACACACAGTCCCGGGTCTCCACACACACACCCGCAGTCCTGGGTCTCCACACACAGACCCGCAGTCCCGGGTCTCCACACACAGACCCGCAGTCCCGGGTCTCCACACCCAGACACGCAGTCCCGCGTCTCCACACCCAGACACGCAGTCCCGGGTCTCCACACCCTGACACGCAGCCCCGGGTCTCCACACACAGACCCGCAGTCCCAGGTCTCCACACACACACGCAGACACAATCCCGGGTCTCCACACACACAGACCCACAGTCCCGGGTCTCCACACACAGAACCACAGTCCCGGGTCTCCACACACAGACCCATAGTCCCGGGTCTCCACACACAGACCCACAGTCCCGGGTCTCCACACACACAGACCCACAGTCCCGGGTCTCCACACACAGACCCACAGTCCCGGTTCTCCACACACAGACCCACAGTCCCGGGTCTCCACACACAGACCCACAGTCCCGGGTCTCCACACACAGACCCACAGTCCCGGGTCTCCACACACACAGACCCACAGTCCCGGGTCTCCACACACACAGACCCACAGTCCCGGGTCACCACACACAGACCCACAATCCCGGGTCTCCACACACAGACCCACAGTCCCGGTTCACCACACACGCAGATCCACTGTCCCGGGTCTGCAAACACAGACCACAGTCCCGGGTCTCCACACACACTGACCCACAGTCCTGGGTCTCCACACACGCACACCCAGTTTCCCGGGTCTCCACACAGACAGACCACAGTCCCGGGTCTACACACAGACAGACCCACAGTCCCGGGTCTCCACACACACACACACAGTCCCGTGTCTCCACACACGCAGACCCACAGTCCCGAGTCTCCACACACGCAGACCCACTTTCCCAGGTCTCCACACACACCAACCCACCGACCTGGGTCTCCTCACACACAGACCCACAGTGTCGGGTCTCCACACACAGACCAACAGTCCCGGGTCTCCACACACAGACCCACAGTCCCGGGTCTCCACACACACAGACCCACAGTCCCGGGTCTCCACACACACAGACCCACAGTCCCAGATCTCCACACACACCAACCCACAGTCCTGGGTCTCCTCACACACAAACCCGGGTCTCCACAGACACACTGACCCACAGTCCCGGGTCTCCACACACAGACCCACAGTCCCGGGTCTCCACACACAGACCCACAGTCCCGGGTCTCCACACACAGACCCACAGTCCCAGGTCTCCTCACACAGACCCACAGTCCCGGGTCTCCACACACAGACCCACAGTACCGGGTCTCCACACACAGACCCACAGTCCCGGGTCTCCACACACTGACCCACAGACCCGGGTCTCCACACACAGACCCACAGTCCCGGGTCTCCACACACAGACCCACAATCCCGGGTCTCCACACACAGACCCACAGTCCCGGGTCTCCACACACAGACCCACAGTCCCGGGTCTCCACACACAGACCCACAGTCCCGGGTCTCCACACACAGACCCACAGTCCCGGGTCTCCACACACAGACCCACAGTCCCGGGTCTCCACACACAGACCCACAGTCCCGGGTCTCCACACACAGACCCACAGTCCCGGGTCTCCACACACAGACCCACAGTCCCGGGTCTCCACACACAGACCCACAGTCCCGGGTCTCCACACACAGACCCACAGTCCCGGGTCTCCACACACAGACCCACAGTCCCGGGTCTCCACACACAGACCCACAGTCCCGGGTCTCCACACACAGACCCACAGTCCCGGGTCTCCACACACAGACCCGGGTCTCCACACACAGACCCACAGTCCCGGGTCTCCACACACAGACCCACAGTCCCGGGTCTCCACACACAGACCCACAGTCCCGGGTCTCCACACACAGACCCACAGTCTCGGGTTTCCCCACACAGACCGACAGTCCCGGGTCTCCACACACAGACCCACAGTCCCGGGTCTCCATACGCAGACCCACAGTCCCGGGTCTCCACACACACAGACCCACAGTCCCGGGTCTCCACACACACAGACCCACAGTCCCGGAACTCCACACACACCAACCCACAGTCCTGGGTCTCCTCACACATAAACCCGGGTCTCCACAGATACACTGACCCACAGTCCCGGGTCTCCACACACACGCAGACACAATACCGGGTCTCCACAATCAGACCTACAGTCACGGGTCTCCACACACACAGACCCACAGTCCCGGGTCTCCACACACACAGACCCACAGTTCCGGGTCTCCACACACACAGACCCGCATTCCCGGATCTCCACACACAGACCCACAATCCCGGGTCTCCACACACAGACCCACAATCCCGGGTCTCCACACACACAGACCCACAGTCCCGGATCTCCACACACAGACCCACAGTACCGGGTCTCCACACACAGTCCCGGGTCTCCGCACACAGACCCACAGTCCCGGGTCTCCCCGCACAGAGACCCACAGTCCCGGGTCTCCACACACACACACCCACAGTCCCGGGTCTCCACACAGAGACACGCAGTCCCGGGTCTCCACACACAGACACGCAGTCCCGGGTCTCCACACACACAGACCCACAGTCCCAGGTCTCCACAGACACACAGACCCACAATCCCGGGTCTCCACACACACAGACCCACAGTCCCGGGCCTCCACACACAGATCCACATTCCCGGGTCTCCACACACAGTCCCGGGTCTCCACACACAGACCCACAGTCCCGGGTCTCCACACACACACCCACAGTCCCGGGTCTCCACACACAGACCCGGGTCTCCACACACAGACCCACAGCCCCGGGTCTCCATACACAGACCCACAGTCCCGGGTCTGCACACACAGACCCACAATCCCGGGTCTACACACACAGACCCACAGTACCGGGTCTCCCCATACACAGACCCACAGTCCCGGGTCTCCACACACAGACCCGGGTCTCCACGCACAGACCCACTGTCCCGGGTCTGCACGCACAGACCCACAGTCCCGGGTCTCCCCACACGCAGACCCGCATTCCCGGATCTCCACACACAGACCCACAGTCCCGGGTCTCCACACACAGACCCACAATCCCGGGTCTCCACACACAGACCCACAATCCCGGGTCTCCACACACACAGACCCACAGTCCCGGGTCACCACACACAGACCCACAGTCCCGGGTCTCCACACACAGACCCGGGTCTCCACACACAGACCCACAGTCCCGGTTCTGCACGCACAGACCCACAGTCCCGGGTCTCCACGCACAGACATGAAGTCCCGGGTCTCCACACACACAGACCCACAATCCCGGGTCTCCACACACACAGACCCACAGTCCCGGGTCTCCACACACAGATCCACATTCCCGGGTCTCCAGACACAGTCCCACAGTCCCGGGTCTCCAGACACAGACCCACAGTCCCGGGTCTCCAGACACAGACCCACAGTCCCGGGTCTCCAGACACAGACCCACAGTCCCGGGTCTCCACACACAGACCCTCAGTCCCGGGTCTCCACACACACACACCCACAATCCCGGGTCTCCACACACAGACCCACAGTCCCGGGTCGCCACACACAGACCCACAGTCGGGGGTCTCCACACACAGACCCACAGTCCTGGGCTTCCACACACACAGACCCACAGTCCCGGGTCTCCACACACACAGACCCACAGTCCCGGGTCACCTCACACACAGACCCGGGTCTCCACACACACCAACCCACAGTCCTGGGTCTCCTCACACACAGACCCGGGTCTCCAGAGACACACTGACCCACAGTCCCGGGTCTCCACGCACACGCAGACACAATCCCGGGTCTCCACAATCAGACCCACAGTCCCGGGTCTCCACACACACAGACCCGCATTCCCGGATCTCCACACACAGACCCACAGTCCCGGGTCTCCACACACAGACCCACAGTCCCGGGTCTCCACACACAGACCCACAATCCCGGGTCCCCACACACACAGACCCACAATCCCGGGTCTCCACACACACACCCACAGTCCCGGGTCTCCACTCACAGACCCACAGTCCCGAGTCTCCACACACAGACCCACAATCCCGGGTCCCCACACACAGACCCACAATCCCGGGTCTCCACACACACACACCCACAGTCCCGGGTCTCCACACACAGTCCCGGGTCTCCACACACATACCCGCAGTCCTGGGTCTCCACACACAGACCCGCAGTCCCGGGTCTCCACACACAGACCCGCAGTCCCGGGTCTCCACACCCAGACACGCAGTCCCGCGTCTCCACACCCAGACACGCAGTCCCGGGTCTCCACACCCAGACACGCAGTCCCGGGTCTCCACACACAGACCCGCAGTCCCGGGTCTCCACACACAGAACCACAGTCCCGAGTCACCACACACAGAACCACAGTCCCAGGTCTCCACAGACACACTGACCCACAGTCCCGGGTCTCCACACACACACGCAGACACAATCCCGGGTCTCCACACACACAGACCCACAGTCCCGGGTCTCCGCACACACAGACCCACAGTCCCGGGTCTCCACACTCAGACCCACAGTCCCGGGTCTCCACACACACAGACCCACAGTCCCGGGTCTCCACTCACAGACCCACAGTCCCGCGTCTCCACACACACAGTCCCGAGTCTCCACACACAGAGACCCAGTTTCCCAGCTCTCCACACACACAGACCCACAGTCCCGGGTCTCCACACACACAGACCCACAGTCCCGGGTCTCCACACACACACAGACCCACAGTCCCGATCTCCACACACACACAGACCCACAGTCCCGAGTCTCCGCACACAGACCCACAGTCCCGGGTCTCCGCACACAGACCCAGAGTCCCGGGTCTCCGCACACAGACCCAGAGTCTCGGGTCTCCGCACACAGACCCAGAGTCCCGGGTCTCCGCACACAGACCCAGAGTCCCGGGTCTCCGCACACAGACCCAGAGTCCCGGGTCTCCGCACACAGACCCAGAGTCCCGGGTCTCCGCACACAGACCCAGAGTCCCGGGTCTCCGCACACAGACCCAGAGTCCCGGGTCACCGCACACAGACCCAGAGTCCCGTGTCTCCGCACACAGACCCAGAGTCCCGGGTCTCCGCACACAGACCCAGAGTCCCGGGTCTCCGCACACAGACCCAGAGTCCCGGGTCTCCGCACACAGACCCAGAGTCCCGGGTCTCGGCACACAGACCCACAGTCCCGGTTCTCCACACACAGATCCACAGTCCCGGGTCTCCACACGCAGACCCACAGTCGCGGGTCTCCACACGCAGACCCACAGTCCCGGGTCTCCACACACACAGACCCACAGTCCCGGATCTCCACACACAGACCCACAGTCCCGGGTCTCCACACACACAGACCCACAGTCCCGGATCTCCACACACAGACCCACAGTCCCGGGTCTCCACACACAGAACCACAGTCCCGGGTCTCCACACACAGGCCCAGAGTCCCAGGTCTCCACACACAGACCCACAGTCCCGGGTCTCCACACACAGTCCCAGAGTCCCGGGTCTCCACACACACAGACCCAGTGTCCCGGGTCTCCACACACAGACCCACAGTCCCGGGTCTCCACACACAGACCCACAGTCCCGGGTCTCCACACACAGACCCACAGTCTCGGGTCTCCACACACAGACCCACAGTCCCGGGTCTCCACACACAGACCCACAGTCCCGGGTCTCCACACACAGACCCACAGTCCCGGGTCTCCACACACAGACCCACAGTCCCGGGTCTCCACACACAGAGACCCACAGTCCCGGGTCTCCACACACAGACCCACAGTCCTGGGTCTCCACCCACAGACCCACAGTCCCGGGTCTCCATACACACAGACCCACAGTCCCGGGTCTCCGCACTCAGACCCACAGTCCTGGGTCTCCACACACAGACCCACAGTCCCGGGTCTCCACACACAGACCCACAGTCCCGGGTCTCCACACACACAGACCCACACTCCCGGGTCTCCACACACAGACCCACAGTCCCGCATCTCCACACACAGACCCACTGTCCCGGGTCGCCACACACACAGACACACAGTCCAGCGTCTCCACACACGCAGACCCACATTCCCAGGTCTCCACGCACGCAGACCCACAGTCCCGGGTCTCCACACACACCAACCCACAGTCCCGGGTCTCCACACACACAGACCCACAGTCCAGGGTGTCCATACACACAGACCCACAGTCCCGGGTCTCCACACACAGACCTGGGTCTCCACACACAGACCCACAGTCCCGGGTCTCCACACACAGACCTGGGTCTCCACACACAGACCCACAGTCCCGGGTCTCCACACACACAGACCAACAGTCCCGGGTCTCCACACACACAGACCCACAGTCACAGGTCTCCACACACACAGACCCACAGTCCCGGGTCTCCACACACACAGACCCACAGTCCAGAGTCTCCACACACACAGACCCACAGTCCTGGGTCTCCACACACAGACCCACAGTCCCGGGTCTCCACACACAGACCCACAGTCCCGGGTCTCCACACACATATCCACAGTCCCGGGTCTCCACACACAGGCCCGGGTCTCCACACACAGACCCAGAGTCCCGGGTCTCCACACACAGACCCACAGTCCCGGGTCTCCGCACACAGACCCACAGTCCCGGGTCTCCGCACACAGACCCACAGTCCCGGGTCTCCGCACACAGACCCACAGTCCCGGGTCTCCGCACAGAGACCCACAGTCCCGGGTCTCCGCACAGAGACCCACAGTCCCGGGTCTCCGCACAGAGACCCACAGTCCCGGGTCTCCGCACAGAGACCCACAGTCCCGGGTCTCCGCACACAGACCCACAGTCCCGGGTCTCCGCACACAGACCCACAGTCCCGGGTCTCCGCACACAGACCCACAGTCCCGGGTCTCCACTCACAGACCCACAGTCCCGAGTCTCCACACACAGACCCACAGTCCCGGGTCTCCGCACACAGACCCACAGTCCCGGGTCTCCACTCACAGACCCACAGTCCCGGGTCTCCGCACAGAGACCCACAGTCCCGGGTCTCCGCACAGAGACCCACAGTCCCGGGTCTCCGCACAGAGACCCACAGTCCCGGGTCTCCGCACACAGACCCACAGTCCCGGGTCTCCGCACACAGACCCACAGTCCCGGGTCTCCGCACACAGACCCACAGTCCCGGGTCTCCACTCACAGACCCACAGTCCCGAGTCTCCACACACACAGACCCAGTTTCCCAGCTCTCCACACACACAGACCCACAGTCCCGGGTCTCCACACACACAGACCCACAGTCCCGGGTCTCCACACACACACAGACCCACAGTCCCGAGTCTCCACACACAGACCCACAGTCCCGGGTCTCCACACACAGACCCACAGTCCCGGGTCTCCACACACAGACCCACAGTCCCGGGTCTCCACACACAGACCCGGGTCTCCACACACAGACCCAGAGTCCCGGGTCTCCACACACAGTCCCAGAGTCCTGGGTCTCCG
Source organism: Somniosus microcephalus (assembly GCF_052327205.1). NCBI lineage: Eukaryota > Metazoa > Chordata > Chondrichthyes > Squaliformes > Somniosidae > Somniosus > Somniosus microcephalus. The sequence goes on from NC_140994.1 coordinate 98,201,095, forward strand.
CACACAGACCCACAGTCCCGGGTCTCCGCACACAGACCCACAGTCCCGGGTCTCGGCACACAGACACGGGTCTCGGCACACAGACCCGGGTCTCCACACACAGACTGACTGTCCCGGGTCTCCACACACGCAGAACCACAGTCCCGGGTCTCCACACACGCAGACCCACAGTCCCGGGTCTCCACACACAGACCCACAGTCCCGGGTCTCCACACACAGACCCACAGTCCCGGGTCTCCACACACAGACCCACAGTCCCGGGTCTCCACACACAGACCCACAGTCCCGGGTCTCCACACACAGACCCACAGTCCCGGGTCTCCACACACAGACCCACAGTCCCGGGTCTCCACACACACAGGCCCACAGTCCCGGGTCTCCACACACACAGACCCACAGTCCCGGGTCTCCACACACACAGGCCCACAGTCCCGGGTCTCCACACACACAGACCCACAGTCCCGGGTCTCCACACACACAGACCCACAGTCCCGGGTCTCCACACACACAGACCCACAGTCCCGGGTCTCCACACACACAGACCCACAGTCCCGGGTCTGCAAACACAGACCATAGTCCCGGGTCTCCACACACAGACCCACAGTCCCGGGTCTCCACACACAGACCCAGTGTCCCGGTTCTCCACACATAGACCCACAGTCCCGGGTCTCCACACACAGACCCACAGTCCCGGGTCTCCACACACAGACCCACAGTCCCGGGTCTCCACACGCAGAACCACAGTCCCGGGTCTCCACACACAGACCCACAGTCCCGGGTCTCCACACACACAGACCCACAGTCCCGGGTCTCCACACACACAGACCCACAGTCCCGGGTCTGCAAACACAGACCATAGTCCCGGGTCTCCACACACAGACCCAGTGTCCCGGTTCTCCACACAGAGACCCACAGTCCCGGGTCTCCACACACAGACCCACAGTCCCGGGTCTCCACACACAGACCCACAGTCCCGGGTCTCCACACACAGACCCAGTGTCCCGGTTCTCCACACAGAGACCCACAGTCCCGGGTCTCCACACACAGACCCACAGTCCCGGGTCCCCATACACAGACCCACAGTCCCGGGTCTCCACACACAGACCCACAGTCCCGGGTCTCCACACACAGACCCACAGTCCCGGGTCTCCACACACAGAACCACAGTCCCGGGTCTCCACACACAGACCCACAGTCCCGGGTCTCCACACACAGACCCACAGTCCTGGGTCTCCACACACAGACCCACAGTCCCGGGTCTCCACACACAGACCCACAGTCCTGGGTCTCCACACACAGACCCACAGTCCCGGGTCTCCACACACAGACCCACAGTCCCGGGTCTCCACACACAGACCCACAGTCCTGGGTCTCCACACACAGACCCACAGTCCCGGGTCTCCACACGCAGACCCACAGTCCCGGGTCTCCACACGCAGACCCACGGTCCCGGGTCTCCACACACAGTCCCGGGTCTCCACACACAGACCCACAGTCCCGGGTCTCCACACGCAGACCCACAGTCCCGGGTCTCCACACGCAGACCCACAGTCCCGGGTCTCCACACACACAGACCCACAGTCCCGGGTCTCCACACACACAGACCCACAGTCCCGGATCTTCACACACAGACCCACAGTCCCGGGTCTCCACACACAGACCCACAGTCCTGGGTCTCCACACACAGACCCACAGTCCCGGGTCTCCACACACAGACCCACAATCCCGGGTCTCCGCACTCAGACCCACAGTCCCGGGTCTCCACACACAGACCCACAGTCCCGGGTCTCCACACACAGACCCACAGTCCCGGATCTCCACACACACAGACCAGCGTCTCCACACACGCAGACCCACAGTCCCGGGTCTCCACACACACCGACCCACAGTCCCGGGTCTCCACACACACAGACCCACAGTCCAGGGTGTCCATACACACAGACCCACAGTCCCGGGTCTCCACACACAGGCTCAGTGTCCCGGGTCTCCACACACAGACCTGGGTCTCCACACACAGACCCACAGTCCCGGGTCTCCGCACGCAGACCCACAGTCCCGGGTCTCCGCACGCAGACCCACAGTCCCGGGTCTCCGCACGCAGACCCACAGTCCCGGGTCTCCGCACGCAGACCCACAGTCCCGGTCTCCGCACGCAGACCCACAGTCCCGGGTCTCCGCACGCAGACCCACAGTCCCGAGTCTCCGCACGCAGACCCACAGTCCCGGGTCTCCGCACGCAGACCCACAGTCCCGGGTCTCCGCACGCAGACCCACAGTCCCGGGTCTCCGCACGCAGACCCACAGTCCCGGGTCTCCGCACGCAGACCCACAGTCCCGGGTCTCCGCACGCAGACCCACAGTCCCGGGTCTCCGCACGCAGACCCACAGTCCCGGGTCTCCGCACTCAGACCCACAGTCCCGGGTCTCCGCACACAGACCCACAGTCCCGGGTCTCCGCACACAGACCCACAGTCCCGGGTCTCCGCACACAGACCCACAGTCCCGGGTCTCCGCACACAGACCCACAGTCCCGGGTCTCCGCACACAGACCCACAGTCCCGGGTCTCCGCACACAGACCCACAGTCCCGGGTCTCCGCACACAGACCCACAGTCCCGGGTCTCCGCACACAGACCCACAGTCCCGGGTCTCCGCACACAGACCCACAGTCCTGGGTCTCCGCACACACACCCACAGTCCCCTGCCTGCACACACACAGACCCACAGTCCCGGGTCTCCACACAGACCCACAGTCCTGGGTCTCCAGAAACACACTGACCCACAGTCCCGGGTCTCCACACACACGCAGACACAATCCCGGGTCTCCACAATCAGACCTACAATCCCGTGTCTCCACACACAGACCCACAGTCCCGGGACTCCAGACACACAGACCAACAGTCCCGGGTCTCCAGACACACAGACCCACAGTCCCGCGTCTCCACAATCAGACCTACAATCCCGTGTCTCCACACACAGACCCACAGTCCCGGGACTCCAGACACACAGACCAACAGTCCCGGGTCTCCAGACACACAGACCCACAGTCCCGCGTCTCCACACACACCGACCCACAGTCCCGGGTCTCCAAACACACAGACCCACAGTCCCGGATCTCCACACACAGACCCACAGTCCCGGGTCTCCGCACACAGACCCACAGTCCCCGGTCTCCGCACACAGACCCACAGTCCCGGGTCTCCGCACACAGACCCACAGTCCCGGGTCTCCGCACACAGACCCACAGTCCCGGGTCTCCACACACACAGACCCACAGTCCCGGGTCTCCACACACACAGACCCACAGTCCCGGGTCTCCACACACACAGACCCACAGTCCCGGGTCTCCACACACACAGACCCACAGTCCCGGGTCTCCACACACACAGACCCACAGTCCCGGGTCTCCACACACACAGACCCACAGTCCCGGGTCTCCACACACACAGACCCACAGTCCCGGGTCTCCGCACACAGACCCACAGTCCTGGGTCTCCACACACAGACCCACAGTCCCGGGTCTCCGCACACAGACCCACAATCCTGGGTCTCCACACGCAGACCCACAGTCCTGGGTCTCCACACACAGACCCACAGTCCTGGGTCTCCACACACAGACCCACAATCCTGGGTCTCCACACGCAGACCCACAGTCCCGGGTCTCCACACACAGACCCACAGTCCCGGGTCTCCACACACACAGACCCACAGTCCCGGGTCTCCACACACACAGACCCACAGTCCCGGATCTTCACACACAGACCCACAGTCCCAGGTCTCTACACACAGACCCACAGTCCCGGGTCTCCACACACACAGACCCACAGTCCCGGGTGTCCACACACACAGACCCACAGTCCCGGGTCTCCACACACAGAACCACAGTCCCGGGTCACCACACACAGACCCACAGTCCCGGGTCTCCACACACAGACCCGGGTCTCCATACACACAGACCCACAGTCCCGGGTCTCCGCACTCAGACCCACAGTCCCGGGTCTCCACACACAGACCCACAGTCCCGGGTCTCCACACACAGACCCACAGTCCCGGATCTCCACACACACAGACCAGCGTCTCCACACACGCAGACCCACAGTCCAGGGTGTCCATACACACAGACCCACAGTCCCGGGTCTCCACACACAGGCTCAGTGTCCCGGGTCTCCACACACAGACCTGGGTCTCCACACACAGACCCACAGTCCCGGGTCTCCACACACACAGACCCACAGTCCCGGGTCTCCACACACACAGACCCACAGTCCCGGGTCTCCACACACACAGACCCACAGTCCCGGGTCTCCACACACACAGACCCACAGTCCCGGGTCTCCGCACACAGACCCACAGTCCTGGGTCTCCACACACAGACCCACAGTCCCGGGTCTCCGCACACAGACCCACAATCCTGGGTCTCCACACGCAGACCCACAGTCCTGGGTCTCCACACACAGACCCACAGTCCTGGGTCTCCACACACAGACCCACAATCCTGGGTCTCCACACGCAGACCCACAGTCCCGGGTCTCCACACACAGACCCACAGTCCCGGGTCTCCACACACACAGACCCACAGTCCCGGGTCTCCACACACACAGACCCACAGTCCCGGATCTTCACACACAGACCCACAGTCCCAGGTCTCTACACACAGACCCACAGTCCCGGGTCTCCACACACACAGACCCACAGTCCCGGGTGTCCACACACACAGACCCACAGTCCCGGGTCTCCACACACAGAACCACAGTCCCGGGTCACCACACACAGACCCACAGTCCCGGGTCTCCACACACAGACCCGGGTCTCCATACACACAGACCCACAGTCCCGGGTCTCCGCACTCAGACCCACAGTCCCGGGTCTCCACACACAGACCCACAGTCCCGGGTCTCCACACACAGACCCACAGTCCCGGATCTCCACACACACAGACCAGCGTCTCCACACACGCAGACCCACAGTCCAGGGTGTCCATACACACAGACCCACAGTCCCGGGTCTCCACACACAGGCTCAGTGTCCCGGGTCTCCACACACAGACCTGGGTCTCCACACACAGACCCACAGTCCCGGGTCTCCGCACGCAGACCCACAGTCCCGGGTCTCCGCACGCAGACCCACAGTCCCGGGTCTCCGCACGCAGACCCACAGTCCCGGGTCTCCGCACGCAGACCCACAGTCCCGGGTCTCCGCACGCAGACCCACAGTCCCGGTCTCCGCACGCAGACCCACAGTCCCGGGTCTCCGCACGCAGACCCACAGTCCCGGGTCTCCGCACGCAGACCCACAGTCCCGGGTCTCCGCACGCAGACCCACAGTCCCGGGTCTCCGCACGCAGACCCACAGTCCCGGGTCTCCACACACACAGACCCACAGTCCCGGGTCTCCACACACACAGACCCACAGTCCCGGATCTTCACACACAGACCCACAGTCCCGGGTCTCCACACACAGACCCACAGTCCTGGGTCTCCACACACAGACCCACAGTCCCGGGTCTCCACACACAGACCCACAATCCCGGGTCTCCGCACTCAGACCCACAGTCCCGGGTCTCCACACACAGACCCACAGTCCCGGGTCTCCACACACAGACCCACAGTCCCGGATCTCCACACACACAGACCAGCGTCTCCACACACGCAGACCCACAGTCCCGGGTCTCCACACACACCGACCCACAGTCCCGGGTCTCCACACACACAGACCCACAGTCCAGGGTGTCCATACACACAGACCCACAGTCCCGGGTCTCCACACACAGGCTCAGTGTCCCGGGTCTCCACACACAGACCTGGGTCTCCACACACAGACCCACAGTCCCGGGTCTCCGCACGCAGACCCACAGTCCCGGGTCTCCGCACGCAGACCCACAGTCCCGGGTCTCCGCACGCAGACCCACAGTCCCGGGTCTCCGCACGCAGACCCACAGTCCCGGTCTCCGCACGCAGACCCACAGTCCCGGGTCTCCGCACGCAGACCCACAGTCCCGGGTCTCCGCACGCAGACCCACAGTCCCGGGTCTCCGCACGCAGACCCACAGTCCCGGGTCTCCGCACGCAGACCCACAGTCCCGGGTCTCCGCACGCAGACCCACAGTCCCGGGTCTCCGCACGCAGACCCACAGTCCCGGGTCTCCGCACGCAGACCCACAGTCCCGGGTCTCCGCACGCAGACCCACAGTCCCGGGTCTCCGCACGCAGACCCACAGTCCCGGGTCTCCGCACGCAGACCCACAGTCCCGGGTCTCCGCACGCAGACCCACAGTCCCGGGTCTCCGCACGCAGACCCACAGTCCCGGGTCTCCGCACACAGACCCACAGTCCCGGGTCTCCGCACACAGACCCACAGTCCCGGGTCTCCGCACACAGACCCACAGTCCCGGGTCTCCGCACACAGACCCACAGTCCCGGGTCTCCGCACACAGACCCACAGTCCCGGGTCTCCGCACACAGACCCACAGTCCTGGGTCTCCACACACACACCCACAGTCCCCTGCCTGCACACACACAGACCCACAGTCCCGGGTCTCCACACAGACCCACAGTCCTGGGTCTCCAGAGACACACTGACCCACAGTCCCGGGTCTCCACACACACGCAGACACAATCCCGGGTCTCCACAATCAGACCTACAATCCCGTGTCTCCACACACAGACCCACAGTCCCGGGTCTCCAGACACACAGACCAACAGTCCCGGGTCTCCAGACACACAGACCCACAGTCCCGCGTCTCCACACACACCGACCCACAGTCCCGGGTCTCCAAACACACAGACCCACAGTCCCGGATCTCCGCACACAGACCCACAGTCCCGGGTCTCCGCACACAGACCCACAGTCCCGGGTCTCCGCACACAGACCCACAGTCCCGGGTCTCCGCACACAGACCCACAGTCCCGGGTCTCCGCACACAGACCCACAGTCCCGGGTCTCCGCACACAGACCCACAGTCCCGGGTCTCCACACACACAGACCCACAGTCCCGGGTCTCCACACACACAGACCCACAGTCCCGGGTCTCCACACACACAGACCCACAGTCCCGGGTCTCCACACACACAGACCCACAGTCCCGGGTCTCCACACACACAGACCCACAGTCCCGGGTCTCCACACACACAGACCCACAGTCCCGGGTCTCCACACACACAGACCCACAGTCCCGGGTCTCCGCATACAGACCCACAGTCCTGGGTCTCCACACACAGACCCACAGTCCCGGGTCTCCACACACAGACCCACAATCCTGGGTCTCCACACGCAGACCCACAGTCCTGGGTGTCCACACACAGACCCACAGTCCTGGGTCTCCACACACAGACCCACAATCCTGGGTCTCCACACGCAGACCCACAGTCCCGGGTCTCCACACACAGACCCACAGTCCCGGGTCTCCACACACACAGACCCACAGTCCCGGGTCTCCACACACACAGACCCACAGTCCCGGATCTTCACACACAGACCCACAGTCCCAGGTCTCTACACACAGACCCACAGTCCCGGGTCTCCACACACACAGATCCACAGTCCCGGGTGTCCACACACACAGACCCACAGTCCCGGGTCTCCACACACAGAACCACAGTCCCGGGTCACCACACACAGACCCACAGTCCCGGGTCTCCACACACAGACCCGGGTCTCCATACACACAGACCCACAGTCCCGGGTCTCCGCACTCAGACCCACAGTCCCGGGTCTCCACACACAGACCCACAGTCCCGGGTCTCCACACACAGACCCACAGTCCCGGATCTCCACACACACAGACCAGCGTCTCCACACACGCAGACCCACAGTCCCGGGTCTCCACACACACCGACCCACAGTCCCGGGTCTCCACACACACAGACCCACAGTCCAGGGTGTCCATACACGCAGACCCACAGTCCCGGGTCTCCACACACAGGCTCAGTGTCCCGGGTCTCCATACACAGACCCGGGTCTCCACACACAGACCCACAGTCCCGGGTCTCCGCACGCAGACCCACAGTCCCGGGTCTCCGCACGCAGACCCACAGTCCCGGGTCTCCGCACGCAGACCCACAGTCCCGGGTCTCCGCACGCAGACCCACAGTCCCGGTCTCCGCACGCAGACCCACAGTCCCGGGTCTCCGCACGCAGACCCACAGTCCCGGGTCTCCGCACGCAGACCCACAGTCCCGGGTCTCCGCACGCAGACCCACAGTCCCGGGTCTCCGCACGCAGACCCACAGTCCCGGGTCTCCGCACGCAGACCCACAGTCCCGGGTCTCCGCACGCAGACCCACAGTCCCGGGTCTCCGCACGCAGACCCACAGTCCCGGGTCTCCGCACGCAGACCCACAGTCCCGGGTCTCCGCACGCAGACCCACAGTCCCGGGTCTCCGCACGCAGACCCACAGTCCCGGGTCTCCGCACGCAGACCCACAGTCCCGGGTCTCCGCACGCAGACCCACAGTCCCGGGTCTCCGCACGCAGACCCACAGTCCCGGGTCTCCGCACGCAGACCCACAGTCCCGGGTCTCCGCACACAGACCCACAGTCCCGGGTCTCCGCACACAGACCCACAGTCCCGGGTCTCCGCACACAGACCCACAGTCCCGGGTCTCCGCACACAGACCCACAGTCCCGGGTCTCCGCACACAGACCCACAGTCCCGGGTCTCCGCACACAGACCCACAGTCCTGGGTCTCCACACACACACCCACAGTCCCCTGCCTGCACACACACAGACCCACAGTCCCGGGTCTCCACACAGACCCACAGTCCTGGGTCTCCAGAGACACACTGACCCACAGTCCCGGGTCTCCACACACACGCAGACACAATCCCGGGTCTCCACAATCATACCTACAATCCCGTGTCTCCACACACAGACCCACAGTCCCGGGTCTCCAGACACACAGACCAACAGTCCCGGGTCTCCAGACACACAGACCCACAGTCCCGCGTCTCCACACACACCGACCCACAGTCCCGGGTCTCCAAACACACAGACCCACAGTCCCGGATCTCCACACACAGACCCACAGTCCCGGGTCTCCGCACACAGACCCACAGTCCCGGGTCTCCGCACACAGACCCACAGTCCCGGGTCTCCGCACACAGACCCACAGTCCCGGGTCTCCGCACACAGACCCACAGTCCCGGGTCTCCGCACACAGACCCACAGTCCCGGGTCTCCACATACACAGACCCACAGTCCCGGGTCTCCACACACACAGACCCACAGTCCCGGGTCTCCACACACACAGACCCACAGTCCCGGGTCTCCACACACACAGACCCACAGTCCCGGGTCTCCACACACACAGACCCACAGTCCCGGGTCTCCACACACACAGACCCACAGTCCCGGGTCTCCACACACACAGACCCACAGTCCCGGGTCTCCACACACACAGACCCACAGTCCCGGGTCACCACACACAGACCCACAGACATGGGTCTCCACACACACAGAACCACAGTCCTGGGTCACCACACACAGACCCACAATCCCGGGTCTCCACACACACAGACCCACAGTCCTGGGTCTCCACACACACAGACCCACAGTCGCGGGTCTCCAGACACACAGACTCACCGTCCCGGGTCTCCACACACACATCCACAGTCCCGGGTCTCCACACACAGACCCACAGTCCCGGGTCTCCACACACAGACCCACAGTCCCGGGTCTCCACACACAGACCCACAGTCCCGGGTCTGCACACACAGACCCACAGTCCCGGGTCGCCACACACAGACCCACAGTCGGGGGTCTCCACACACAGACCCACAGTCCTGGGCTTCCACACACACAGACCCACAGTCCCGGGTCTCCCCACACACAGACCCACAGTCCCGGGTCACCACACAAACAGACCCGGATCTCCACACACACCAACCCACAGTCCTGGGTCTCCTCACACACAGACCCGGGTCTCCAGAGACACACTGACCCACAGTCCCGGGTCTCCACGCACACGCAGACACAATCCCGGGTCTCCACAATCAGACCCACAGTCCCGGGTCTCCACACACACAGACTCACCGTCCCGGGTCTCCACACACACATCCACAGTCCCGGGTCTCCACACACAGACCCACAGTCCCGGGTCTCCACACACAGACCCACAGTCCCGGGTCTCCACAATCAGACCCGCATTCCCGGATCTCCACACACAGACCCACAGTCCCGGGTCTCCACACACAGACCCACAGTCCCGGGTCTCCACACACAGACCCACAATCCCGGGTCCCCACACACACAGACCCACAATCCCGGGTCTCCACACACACACCCACAGTCCCGGGTCTCCACTCACAGACCCACAGTCCCGAGTCTGCACACACAGACCCACAATCCCGGGTCCCCACACACAGACCCACAATCCCGGGTCTCCACACACACACACCCACAGTCCCGGGTCTCCACACACAGTCCCGGGTCTCCACACACATACCCGCAGTCCCGGGTCTCCACACACAGACCCGCAGTCCCGGGTCTCCACACACAGACCCGCAGTCCCGGGTCTCCACACCCAGACACGCAGTCCCGCGTCTCCACACCCAGACACGCAGTCCCGGGTCTCCACACCCAGACACGCAGTCCCGGGTCTCCACACACAGAACCACAGTCCCGAGTCACCACACACAGAACCACAGTCCCAGGTCTCCACAGACACACTGACCCACAGTCCCGGGTCTCCACACACACACGCAGACACAATCCCGGGTCTCCACACACACAGACCCACAGTCCCGGGTCTCTGCACACACAGACCCACAGTCCCGGGTCTCCACACTCAGACCCACAGTCCCGGGTCTCCACACACACAGACCCACAGTCCCGGGGCTCCACTCACAGACCCACAGTCCCGCGTCTCCACACACACAGTCCCGAGTCTCCACACACACAGACCCAGTTTCCCAGCTCTCCACACACACAGACCCACAGTCCCGGGTCTCCACACACACAGACCCACAGTCCCGGGTCTCCACACACACACAGACCCACAGTCCCGATCTCCACACACACACAGACCCACAGTCCCGAGTCTCCGCACACAGACCCACAGTCCCGGGTCTCCGCACACAGACCCAGAGTCCCGGGTCTCCGCACACAGACCCAGAGTCCCGGGTCTCCGCACACAGACCCAGAGTCCCGGGTCTCCGCACACAGACCCAGAGTCCCGGGTCTCCGCACACAGACACAGAGTCCCGGGTCTCCGCACACAGACCCAGAGTCCCGGGTCTCCGCACACAGACCCAGAGTCCCGGGTCTCCGCACACAGACCCAGAGTCCCGGGTCTCCGCACACAGACCCAGAGTCCCGGGTCTCCGCACACAGACCCAGAGTCCCGGGTCTCGGCACACAGACCCACAGTCCCGGTTCTCCACACACAGATCCACAGTCCCGGGTCTCCACACGCAGACCCACAGTCGCGGGTCTCCACACGCAGACCCACAGTCCCGGGTCTCCACACACACAGACCCACAGTCCCGGATCTCCACACACAGACCCACAGTCCCGGGTCTCCACACACACAGACCCACAGTCCCGGATCTCCACACACAGACCCACAGTCCCGGGTCTCCACACACAGAACCACAGTCCAGGGTCTCCACACACAGGCCCAGAGTCCCAGGTCTCCACACACAGACCCACAGTCCCGGGTCTCCACACACAGACCCACAGTCCCGGGTCTCCACACACAGACCCACAGTCCCGGGTCTCCACACACAGACCCACAGTCCCGGGTCTCCACACACAGACCCACAGTCCCGGGTCTCCACACACAGACCCACAGTCCCGGGTCTCCACACACAGACCCACAGTCCCGGGTCTCCACACACAGACCCACAGTCCCGGGTCTCCACACACAGACCCACAGTCCCGGGTCTCCACACACAGAGACCCACAGTCCCGGGTCTCCACACACAGACCCACAGTCCTGGGTCTCCACACACAGACCCACAGTCCCGGGTCTCCATACACACAGACCCACAGTCCCGGGTCTCCGCACTCAGACCCACAGTCCTGGGTCTCCACACACAGACCCACAGTCCCGGGTCTCCACACACAGACCCACAGTCCCGGGTCTCCACACACACAGACCCACACTCCCGGGTCTCCACACACAGACCCACAGTCCCGCATCTCCACACACAGACCCACTGTCCCGGGTCGCCACACACACAGACACACAGTCCAGCGTCTCCACACACGCAGACCCACATTCCCAGGTCTCCACGCACGCAGACCCACAGTCCCGGGTCTCCACACACACCAACCCACAGTCCCGGGTCTCCACACACACAGACCCACAGTCCAGGGTGTCCATACACACAGACCCACAGTCCCGGGTCTCCACACACAGACCTGGGTCTCCACACACAGACCCACAGTCCCGGGTCTCCACACACAGACCTGGGTCTCCACACACAGACCCACAGTCCCGGGTCTCCACACACACAGACCAACAGTCCCGGGTCTCCACACAATTTTTTTACAATTAAAATAGCTTTATTGGCATGATAAGTTACATCTTATGTTGCCAAAGCATCAAAATACATTTATGGTTTACCACATAAACGCAGTTCTATTCATACAGTGTATAAACAGGTATATCCCTGAGTGTATAAATATACATTCGCATTGTTTATATATATTCTTTTCTTGGTTTACTGGTTGGCTCTCTGTTCATGGCAAGCTGTAACATAGCGTGCCGCCAGTGTTATACAGCTTCTCTCCTCTCCCAGTAGGAATGGGAGTTTTTGGTTGTCATTCAGATTTCTGAAATCAGGGCATATTTGTGAGAATTTTTGGTAGAAATTCTCCCTGATGCCCTGATATTTTCCACAAGCTGTGAGGAAGTGCATCTCTGTCTCCACCACTCCCTGACTGCAGTGCGAGCATATCCTGTCCTCTCTTGGCAGCCTGGTCTGCCTGTGTCTGCCTTTTTCGATCGCTAGGCTATGTTCGCTAAGTCTGTACCTTGTCAAGGTTCTTCTCAGTTTGTTATCCTTTACCATGGTCAGGTAATCAGCTATGTTGTATTGTCTGTTTAGGGCCAAGTAGCAATTGAGTTTGCTTTGGGTTTTTGTTGTTTCTGCCCAATATGTCAGATATTTTTCCTTTTGCTTAGCGACGATTGTGTTGGGTCGAATTCTTTGTGTTACCCTGTCACTGTCCTGGGGCTGGTTATTGTTAGTATTGTTAGTAGTTACTTCACTGAGTCCCAGGACTAGTTGACTGAGGGTATTCTTCTTTATGGTCAGCTCTTGGCATTTCAGGGCGTCGTAGTGATAGCATTGGGGATTGCTCATTTGTAGGCGATTCCAAAATTTGGTGGCTCTTTTTTGGATAGTGATTATTAATGGATATTGGCCTAGTTCCGCCCTGCATGCATTGTTTACTGTTTTCCTTTGAGTCCGGAGGATACTTTTACAGAATTCTGCATGTAGGATCTCAATTGGGTGTTTGTCCCATTTTGCAAATTCTTGTTGAGTTAGCGGTCCCCATACCTCACTGCCATAGAGTGCAATTGGTTCAATTACTGATTTGAAAATTTTGAGCCAAATGCTAATTGGGATTTCTATTTGGATTGATTTTTTGATGGCATAGAAAGCCCTTCTTGCTTTCTCTTTCAGTTCATTCACAGCCAGTTTGAAGTTTCCCGTAGAACTGATTTTTAAGCCCAAGTATGTGTAGTTAGTGGTTTGTTCAATTTTGGTTGTTCCTACTGTGAAATTTATTTTGGGTCCCTGATGTTTGGATCTTTGCTGGAACACAAGGACTTTGGTTTTTTGGGGATTTATTGTCAGGGCCCAAGTCTGGCAGTACGACTCCAGCAGGTCCAGGTTTTGCTGTAGCCCCTCTTTAGTAGGTGACAGCAGAACCAGGTTGTCTGCATAGAGGAGGAATTTAACCTTGGATTCATATAGGGTGAGGCCGGGTGCTGTAGATTGTTCAAGTAGTTTTGCCAATCCATTTATGTAAATATTAAAGAGTGTCGGTGAGATTGGCGAGCCCTGCGTCACCCCCCGCCCCTGTGGGAAGTATTTTGTTTGTTTGTCTCCAATTTTAACTGCACATTTGTTGTTTGTATACATTGATTTAATTACATCATATGTTTTCCCTCCTACCCCACTTTCGATAAGTTTCAGGAATAAACCGTCATGCCAGATGGAGTCGAAAGCCTTCTGGAAATCTACAAAGCATGCGTAGATTTTGCTTTTGTTATGGTGAACGTGTTTGTCAATTAGGGTCTGTAGGGTGAATATATGATCGGATGTTCTATAGTTTGGCAGGAATCCAATTTGGCTTTTACTCAAGACATTGTGCTCCTCAAGGAAGTTTATAAGTCTTTTGTTTATGATGCTACAGAATACCTTCCCCAGGTTACTGTTTACACAGATGCCTCGATAGTTGTTTGGGTCGATTTTGTCCCCACTTTTGTATATGGGCGTTATGAGTCCTTTGTTCCAGATATCAGGGAAATAACCGACACTCAGAACCAAGTTGAAGAGTTTTAGGATAGCCAGTTTCATTTTGTTGTCTGTGTGTTTAATCATCTCGTTTAGTATGCCGTCTGTCCCGCAGGCTTTTCCTGGTCGCAGGTCCTTGAGTTTTTCAAGAAGTTCTTTTTCTGTTATTATGGCGTCCAGCGGGTTTTGGTTATCTTTTATGGCCATTTCTAGCTTTTCCAGTTTTTTGCATATTTGGTGTTGCTCTGGTCTTAGTGTGTTTTTCTGGTATAATTTTTCAAAGTGGTTTACCCATGTGTCCCCATTTTGAATGGCCAAATCGTCGTGTTGTTTTTTGTGTAGTGTTTTCAAGTTTTCCCAGAAACAATTGGAATCTATGGATTCCTCCATGGAGCTGAGTGTATTCTTAATATATTGCTCTTTTTTGGTTCTGAGTGTGTTTCTGTATTGTGTTAGTGTCTGACAATAAGTAAGGCGTAGTTCCTCGTTTTCTGGATGTCTGTGTTTTTGGTTTGATATTTTTCTAAGTTTTTTCCTCATGTTATGGCAATCTCGGTCAAACCATTTTTCATAGTTTTTTGTTTTGGGTTTGTTGTTGCGAGCTTTCAAGTTTGCATTTGTTGCCAAATTATCAAAAATATTGTTTAGTTTACTAACTGCCCGGTTTACGCCTTCTTTATTGTGAGTGTATATGTTATCCAGAAAGGTGTCTAAGAGAGCTTGAGTTGATGCATTGCTAATTGTTTTCTGGTATTTTTCCGTGTCGTTTTTGGCCCATCTGTACGATTTTTTGGTGTTGTACAGTTTACTGGGTTGTGTTTCTATGTTGTTTGTTTCTGTCTTTTTGAGGAACATAGTAATTTGACTGTGATCTGACAGTGTTGTTTGTGGTTTGACTGTGAATGCTCTGAAAGAGGATGGGTCTAAGTCTGTAATCATATAGTCTACTGTGCTGCAGCCAAGAGGTGAGCAATAGGTCGATCTTCCTAGGAGGTCTCCTATGAACCTACCATTGACAATGTACAGACCCAGGTTTCGACAGAGCTGTAGTAGCTGTTTTCCGTTGGTATTTGACTGCTTGTCGCAGTTATGCCTGTATGGAAGGGAAGGGATGTCAAAGTGGTTATTCCCGAAAACGTAATTGTTTCCCTGATTATTGGTGAAGTCTGGTTCTTCGCCCGTTCTTGAATTGAGGTCCCCACAGATCAACACGTTCCCCTGGGCCTGGTATTGGATAATTTCCCCCTCCATGTTGGAGAAGGTGTCCTCTTTAAAGTACGGGGAATCGATTGGAGGGATATAAAGTGCGCAAATGTAAACATCTTGGGTGTTTGAGATAATCTCCCTCTCAAGTTTGAGCCACATATGGTTTTCGCCCTTTTTTATAAATTTGATGTAATTCTTAAGTTCTGTTTTAAACCAGATCAGTATGCCTCCGGAGTCTCTGCCTTGGGTTACACTTGGTAATTTATTGGAGGGGACCACCAGCTCAGTGTACCCTTGGGGACAGCCAGTGTGTCCTTTTCCTTTATACCAAGTTTCCTGTAAAATGATAATATCTAGGTCTTTAGTTTCATCTATGAACTCTGGGGTCCTACTTTTCACTTCTCGCAGTGAAGAGCGTAGACCTTGGATATTCCAGGTCGAAATATATAAGGATTTCATGTTAAGTTTGATCTTTTACTATGATAGGTTAAAGAGTGGTACGTGTTTGTCGTGTCTAAGTGTGGGGAAAAAAAGATCACATCAGTTGTCTACAAAAGTTAATACAATTTGGTTACAGTTCTTTCTATTAATTAGTCCTTGATCCATAAGGCGGAAGTAGATGCTGCTGCACATCTGCTTATTGTCTCTTAATGGATTGTTTCTGTCTGAGGTATTGCGTACGTCCTGTGCATCTCTCCCTCTGTCTGGCTAGGAGCAGTCCTATTCCCCTGTGGGACAGGAGTGGTGCAGGTCTGATATTGTTGTTTTGCATGGGGATCCTCTCTGGTCTCGGTTGGTGTGTTGGTGGTCCTTGTAGTGTTCCTGATATGTACCCCGCTGATCTCTGGTGGTCGGGGGGGGGTCCTCTTGGAGTCTGGGTATGGACCCGGTTAAAAGCGACGTCCTTCAGGGCTTTAGCAAAGATCGATATTCTTTGCCTTTGGATGTGGACGTGGTCGTAAAGACATTCCTCATCAAGGGTGGGGTGTTGGGCCAGGTGTACGTTGTGGTTTGATTCGCAGTCTCTTGCTATGCTGGCATTTATCTCATGAATTGTGTTGTTGTTGAAGTCTGTTCTCGGCAATATTGTGGAAACAGTGATTCTAGTGTTTGGAAATGTACTGCTTGCTTTCCTAATCATTGCTCTGAGCGATGTTGCTACTTCTTTCTGTTGGGTCTTTAGGTCATTTGTGCCCGTGTGTATTATTATGTGTTGGGGGGAGCCTAATCTGGCTTTGGTCAGCCATCCCATGGCTCTGTTTGTTGTTGGGCACCAGATCTTTTCTACTTTACTTCTAGGGAATAGCTTTTTCTCCCATAGAAATTTCCCATTTGAGTCTATGAGTATTACGACGTCAGCCTTGTTTGTGTTTACTGTCTGGTGGCTTTCGCTTGGACTCATAGTGTGTGTGCTGGGCTGGGGTGTCTGGTGTGTGCGTACCTCTTGTGAGCGGCCCGCTTGTGGTTCCACGGTGGTGGGGGAAGATTGCGAATCAGTATGCTGGTCGGTCTGTGTGGCACCCCTTGTATTGTGTGTCTGTTGCTTTTGTTCCGTGTGGGAGTGCAGCCGTTCCGTCCGGCTCTGTCTTGTCTTATCTCTAGCCTCTGGTTGCTGGTCTAATGGTGTTATCTCTCCTCTATGGCTCTCTTCTTTTTCCTGCAGCTCTTTCACCTGATTCCTAAGTAGATTCACCTGGTTCTCAAGTAGCTTCAGCTCTCTCTTGTGTCTCTCCCTCTCCTGATTTTGATAGTCATTCATTTTGAGGAAGTCCTCTCTAAGTTTAACCACCTCTATCTCTAATTGATTAAATTTATCTTTTGGTTGTATCTGGCTGTGTGACCCACAGTCACAGGTGTCCACACACACAGACCCACAGTCCCGGGTCTCCACACACACAGACCCACAGTCCAGAGTCTCCACACACACAGACCCACAGTCCTGGGTATCCACACACAGAGCACAGTCCCGGGTCTCCACACACAGACCCACAGTCCCGGGTCTCCACACACATATCCACAGTCCCGGGTCTCCACACACAGGCCCGGGTCTCCACACACAGACCCAGAGTCCCGGGTCTCCACACACAGACCCACAGTCCCGGGTCTCCGCACACAGACCCACAGTCCCGGGTCTCCGCACACAGACCCACAGTCCCGGGTCTCCGCACACAGACCCACAGTCCCGGGTCTCCGCACAGAGACCCACAGTCCCAGGTCTCCGCACAGAGACCCACAGTCCCGGGTCTCCGCACAGAGACCCACAGTCCCGGGTCTCCGCACACAGACCCACAGTCCCGGGTCTCCGCACACAGACCCACAGTCCCGGGTCTCCGCACACAGACCCACAGTCCCGGGTCTCCACTCACAGACCCACAGTCCCGAGTCTCCACACACACAGAGCCAGTTTCCCAGCTCTCCACACACACAGACCCACAGTCCCGGGTCTCCACACACACAGACCCACAGTCCCGGGTCTCCACACACACACAGACCCACAGTCCCGAGTCTCCACACACAGACCCACAGTCCCGGGTCTCCACACACAGACCCACAGTCCCGGGTCTCCACACACAGACCCACAGTCCCGGGTCTCCACACACAGACCCGGGTCTCCACACACAGACCCAGAGTCCCGGGTCTCCGCACACAGTCCCAGAGTCCCGGGTCTCCGCACGCAGACCCACAGTCCCGGGTCTCCGCACGCAGACCCACAGTCCCGGGTCTCCGCACGCAGACCCACAGTCCCGGGTCTCCGCACGCAGACCCACAGTCCCGGTCTCCGCACGCAGACCCACAGTCCCGGGTCTCCGCACGCAGACCCACAGTCCCGGGTCTCCGCACGCAGACCCACAGTCCCGGGTCTCCGCACGCAGACCCACAGTCCCGGGTCTCCGCACGCAGACCCACAGTCCCGGGTCTCCGCACGCAGACCCACAGTCCCGGGTCTCCGCACGCAGACCCACAGTCCCGGGTCTCCGCACGCAGACCCACAGTCCCGGGTCTCCGCACGCAGACCCACAGTCCCGGGTCTCCGCACGCAGACCCACAGTCCCGGGTCTCCGCACGCAGACCCACAGTCCCGGGTCTCCGCACGCAGACACACAGTCCCGGGTCTCCGCACACAGACCCACAGTCCCGGGTCTCCGCACACAGACCCACAGTCCCGGGTCTCCGCACACAGACCCACAGTCCCGGGTCTCCGCACACAGACCCACAGTCCCGGGTCTCCGCACACAGACCCACAGTCCCGGGTCTCTGCACACAGACCCACAGTCCCGGGTCTCCGCACACAGACCCACAGTCCTGGGTCTCCACACACACACCCACAGTCCCCTGCCTGCACACACACAGACCCACAGTCCCGGGTCTCCACACAGACCCACAGTCCTGGGTCTCCAGAGACACACTGACCCACAGTCCCGGGTCTCCAGACACACGCAGACACAATCCCGGGTCTCCACAATCAGACCTACAATCCCGTGTCTCCACACACAGACCCACAGTCCCGGGTCTCCAGACACACAGACCAACAGTCCCGGGTCTCCAGACACACAGACCCACAGTCCCGCGTCTCCACACACACCGACCCACAGTCCCGGGTCTCCAAACACACAGACCCACAGTCCCGGATCTCCACACACAGACCCACAGTCCCGGGTCTCCGCACACAGACCCACAGTCCCGGGTCTCCGCACACAGACCCACAGTCCCGGGTCTCCGCACACAGACCCACAGTCCCGGGTCTCCGCACACAGACCCACAGTCCCGGGTCTCCGCACACAGACCCACAGTCCCGGGTCTCCACATACACAGACCCACAGTCCCGGGTCTCCACACACACAGACCCACAGTCCCGGGTCTCCACACACACAGACCCACAGTCCCGGGTCTCCACACACACAGACCCACAGTCCCGGGTCTCCACACACACAGACCCACAGTCCCGGGTCTCCACACACACAGACCCACAGTCCCGGGTCTCCACACACACAGACCCACAGTCCCGGGTCTCCACACACACAGACCCACAGTCCCGGGTCACCACACACAGACCCACAGACATGGGTCTCCACACACACAGAACCACAGTCCTGGGTCACCACACACAGACCCACAATCCCGGGTCTCCACTCAAACAGAACCACAGTCCTGGGTCACCACACACAGACCCACAATCCCGGGTCTCCACACACACAGACCCACAGTCCTGGGTCTCCACACACACAGACCCACAGTCGCGGGTCTCCAGACACACAGACTCACCGTCCCGGGTCTCCACACACACATCCACAGTCCCGGGTCTCCACACACAGACCCACAGTCCCGGGTCTCCACACACAGACCCACAGTCCCGGGTCTCCACACACAGACCCACAGTCCCGGGTCTGCACACACAGACCCACAGTCCCGGGTCGCCACACACAGACCCACAGTCGGGGGTCTCCACACACAGACCCACAGTCCTGGGCTTCCACACACACAGACCCACAGTCCCGGGTCTCCCCACACACAGACCCACAGTCCCGGGTCACCACAAAAACAGACCCGGATCTCCACACACACCAACCCACAGTCCTGGGTCTCCTCACACACAGACCCGGGTCTCCAGAGACACACTGACCCACAGTCCCGGGTCTCCACGCACACGCAGACACAATCCCGGGTCTCCACAATCAGACCCACAGTCCCGGGTCTCCACACACACAGACCCGCATTCCCGGATCTCCACACACAGACCCACAGTCCCGGGTCTCCACACACAGACCCACAGTCCCGGGTCTCCACACACAGACCCACAATCCCGGGTCCCCACACACACAGACCCACAATCCCGGGTCTCCACACACACACCCACAGTCCCGGGTCTCCACTCACAGACCCACAGTCCCGAGTCTCCACACACAGACCCACAATCCCGGGTCCCCACACACAGACCCACAATCCCGGGTCTCCACACACACACACCCACAGTCCCGGGTCTCCACACACAGTCCCGGGTCTCCACACACATACCCGCAGTCCCGGGTCTCCACACACAGACCCGCAGTCCCGGGTCTCCACACACAGACCCGCAGTCCCGGGTCTCCACACCCAGACACGCAGTCCCGCGTCTCCACACCCAGACACGCAGTCCCGGGTCTCCACACCCAGACACGCAGTCCCGGGTCTCCACACACAGAACCACAGTCCCGAGTCACCACACACAGAACCACAGTCCCAGGTCTCCACAGACACACTGACCCACAGTCCCGGGTCTCCACACACACACGCAGACACAATCCCGGGTCTCCACACACACAGACCCACAGTCCCGGGTCTCCGCACACACAGACCCACAGTCCCGGGTCTCCACACTCAGACCCACAGTCCCGGGTCTCCACACACACAGACCCACAGTCCCGGGGCTCCACTCACAGACCCACAGTCCCGCGTCTCCACACACACAGTCCCGAGTCTCCACACACACAGACCCAGTTTCCCAGCTCTCCACACACACAGACCCACAGTCCCGGGTCTCCACACACACAGACCCACAGTCCCGGGTCTCCACACACACACAGACCCACAGTCCCGATCTCCACACACACACAGACCCACAGTCCCGAGTCTCCGCACACAGACCCACAGTCCCGGGTCTCCGCACACAGACCCAGAGTCCCGGGTCTCCGCACACAGACCCAGAGTCCCGGGTCTCCGCACACAGACCCAGAGTCCCGGGTCTCCGCACACAGACCCAGAGTCCCGGGTCTCCGCACACAGACCCAGAGTCCCGGGTCTCCGCACACAGACCCAGAGTCCCGGGTCTCCGCACACAGACCCAGAGTCCCGGGTCTCCGCACACAGACCCAGAGTCCCGGGTCTCCGCACACAGACCCAGAGTCCCGGGTCTCCGCACACAGACCCAGAGTCCCGGGTCTCCGCACACAGACCCAGAGTCCCGGGTCTCGGCACACAGACCCACAGTCCCGGTTCTCCACACACAGATCCACAGTCCCGGGTCTCCACACGCAGACCCACAGTCGCGGGTCTCCACACGCAGACCCACAGTCCCGGGTCTCCACACACACAGACCCACAGTCCCGGATCTCCACACACAGACCCACAGTCCCGGGTCTCCACACACACAGACCCACAGTCCCGGATCTCCACACACAGACCCACAGTCCCGGGTCTCCACACACAGAACCACAGTCCAGGGTCTCCACACACAGGCCCAGAGTCCCAGGTCTCCACACACAGACCCACAGTCCCGGGTCTCCACACACAGACCCACAGTCCCGGGTCTCCACACACAGACCCACAGTCCCGGGTCTCCACACACAGACCCACAGTCCCGGGTCTCCACACACAGACCCACAGTCCCGGGTCTCCACACACAGACCCACAGTCCCGGGTCTCCACACACAGACCCACAGTCCCGGGTCTCCACACACAGACCCACAGTCCCGGGTCTCCACACACAGACCCACAGTCCCGGGTCTCCACACACAGAGACCCACAGTCCCGGGTCTCCACACACAGACCCACAGTCCTGGGTCTCCACACACAGACCCACAGTCCCGGGTCTCCATACACACAGACCCACAGTCCCGGGTCTCCGCACTCAGACCCACAGTCCTGGGTCTCCACACACAGACCCACAGTCCCGGGTCTCCACACACAGACCCACAGTCCCGGGTCTCCACACACACAGACCCACACTCCCGGGTCTCCACACACAGACCCACAGTCCCGCATCTCCACACACAGACCCACTGTCCCGGGTCGCCACACACACAGACACACAGTCCAGCGTCTCCACACACGCAGACCCACATTCCCAGGTCTCCACGCACGCAGACCCACAGTCCCGGGTCTCCACACACACCAACCCACAGTCCCGGGTCTCCACACACACAGACCCACAGTCCAGGGTGTCCATACACACAGACCCACAGTCCCGGGTCTCCACACACAGACCTGGGTCTCCACACACAGACCCACAGTCCCGGGTCTCCACACACAGACCTGGGTCTCCACACACAGACCCACAGTCCCGGGTCTCCACACACACAGACCAACAGTCCCGGGTCTCCACACAATTTTTTTACAATTAAAATAGCTTTATTGGCATGATAAGTTACATCTTATGTTGCCAAAGCATCAAAATACATTTATGGTTTACCACATAAACGCAGTTCTATTCATACAGTGTATAAACAGGTATATCCCTGAGTGTATAAATATACATTCGCATTGTTTATATATATTCTTTTCTTGGTTTACTGGTTGGCTCTCTGTTCATGGCAAGCTGTAACATAGCGTGCCGCCAGTGTTATACAGCTTCTCTCCTCTCCCAGTAGGAATGGGAGTTTTTGGTTGTCATTCAGATTTCTGAAATCAGGGCATATTTGTGAGAATTTTTGGTAGAAATTCTCCCTGATGCCCTGATATTTTCCACAAGCTGTGAGGAAGTGCATCTCTGTCTCCACCACTCCCTGACTGCAGTGCGAGCATATCCTGTCCTCTCTTGGCAGCCTGGTCTGCCTGTGTCTGCCTTTTTCGATCGCTAGGCTATGTTCGCTAAGTCTGTACCTTGTCAAGGTTCTTCTCAGTTTGTTATCCTTTACCATGGTCAGGTAATCAGCTATGTTGTATTGTCTGTTTAGGGCCAAGTAGCAATTGAGTTTGCTTTGGGTTTTTGTTGTTTCTGCCCAATATGTCAGATATTTTTCCTTTTGCTTAGCGACGATTGTGTTGGGTCGAATTCTTTGTGTTACCCTGTCACTGTCCTGGGGCTGGTTATTGTTAGTATTGTTAGTAGTTACTTCACTGAGTCCCAGGACTAGTTGACTGAGGGTATTCTTCTTTATGGTCAGCTCTTGGCATTTCAGGGCGTCGTAGTGATAGCATTGGGGATTGCTCATTTGTAGGCGATTCCAAAATTTGGTGGCTCTTTTTTGGATAGTGATTATTAATGGATATTGGCCTAGTTCCGCCCTGCATGCATTGTTTACTGTTTTCCTTTGAGTCCGGAGGATACTTTTACAGAATTCTGCATGTAGGATCTCAATTGGGTGTTTGTCCCATTTTGCAAATTCTTGTTGAGTTAGCGGTCCCCATACCTCACTGCCATAGAGTGCAATTGGTTCAATTACTGATTTGAAAATTTTGAGCCAAATGCTAATTGGGATTTCTATTTGGATTGATTTTTTGATGGCATAGAAAGCCCTTCTTGCTTTCTCTTTCAGTTCATTCACAGCCAGTTTGAAGTTTCCCGTAGAACTGATTTTTAAGCCCAAGTATGTGTAGTTAGTGGTTTGTTCAATTTTGGTTGTTCCTACTGTGAAATTTATTTTGGGTCCCTGATGTTTGGATCTTTGCTGGAACACAAGGACTTTGGTTTTTTGGGGATTTATTGTCAGGGCCCAAGTCTGGCAGTACGACTCCAGCAGGTCCAGGTTTTGCTGTAGCCCCTCTTTAGTAGGTGACAGCAGAACCAGGTCGTCTGCATAGAGGAGGAATTTAACCTTGGATTCATATAGGGTGAGGCCGGGTGCTGTAGATTGTTCAAGTAGTTTTGCCAATCCATTTATGTAAATATTAAAGAGTGTCGGTGAGATTGGCGAGCCCTGCGTCACCCCCCGCCCCTGTGGGAAGTATTTTGTTTGTTTGTCTCCAATTTTAACTGCACATTTGTTGTTTGTATACATTGATTTAATTACATCATATGTTTTCCCTCCTACCCCACTTTCGATAAGTTTCAGGAATAAACCGTCATGCCAGATGGAGTCGAAAGCCTTCTGGAAATCTACAAAGCATGCGTAGATTTTGCTTTTGTTATGGTGAACGTGTTTGTCAATTAGGGTCTGTAGGGTGAATATATGATCGGATGTTCTATAGTTTGGCAGGAATCCAATTTGGCTTTTACTCAAGACATTGTGCTCCTCAAGGAAGTTTATAAGTCTTTTGTTTATGATGCTACAGAATACCTTCCCCAGGTTACTGTTTACACAGATGCCTCGATAGTTGTTTGGGTCGATTTTGTCCCCACTTTTGTATATGGGCGTTATGAGTCCTTTGTTCCAGATATCAGGGAAATAACCGACACTCAGAACCAAGTTGAAGAGTTTTAGGATAGCCAGTTTCATTTTGTTGTCTGTGTGTTTAATCATCTCGTTTAGTATGCCGTCTGTCCCGCAGGCTTTTCCTGGTCGCAGGTCCTTGAGTTTTTCAAGAAGTTCTTTTTCTGTTATTATGGCGTCCAGCGGGTTTTGGTTATCTTTTATGGCCATTTCTAGCTTTTCCAGTTTTTTGCATATTTGGTGTTGCTCTGGTCTTAGTGTGTTTTTCTGGTATAATTTTTCAAAGTGGTTTACCCATGTGTCCCCATTTTGAATGGCCAAATCGTCGTGTTGTTTTTTGTGTAGTGTTTTCAAGTTTTCCCAGAAACAATTGGAATCTATGGATTCCTCCATGGAGCTGAGTGTATTCTTAATATATTGCTCTTTTTTGGTTCTGAGTGTGTTTCTGTATTGTGTTAGTGTCTGACAATAAGTAAGGCGTAGTTCCTCGTTTTCTGGATGTCTGTGTTTTTGGTTTGATATTTTTCTAAGTTTTTTCCTCATGTTATGGCAATCTCGGTCAAACCATTTTTCATAGTTTTTTGTTTTGGGTTTGTTGTTGCGAGCTTTCAAGTTTGCATTTGTTGCCAAATTATCAAAAATATTGTTTAGTTTACTAACTGCCCAGTTTACGCCTTCTTTATTGTGAGTGTATATGTTATCCAGAAAGGTGTCTAAGAGAGCTTGAGTTGATGCATTGCTAATTGTTTTCTGGTATTTTTCCGTGTCGTTTTTGGCCCATCTGTACGATTTTTTGGTGTTGTACAGTTTACTGGGTTGTGTTTCTATGTTGTTTGTTTCTGTCTTTTTGAGGAACATAGTAATTTGACTGTGATCTGACAGTGTTGTTTGTGGTTTGACTGTGAATGCTCTGAAAGAGGATGGGTCTAAGTCTGTAATCATATAGTCTACTGTGCTGCAGCCAAGAGGTGAGCAATAGGTCGATCTTCCTAGGAGGTCTCCTATGAACCTACCATTGACAATGTACAGACCCAGGTTTCGACAGAGCTGTAGTAGCTGTTTTCCGTTGGTATTTGACTGCTTGTCGCAGTTATGCCTGTATGGAAGGGAAGGGATGTCAAAGTGGTTATTCCCGAAAACGTAATTGTTTCCCTGATTATTGGTGAAGTCTGGTTCTTCGCCCGTTCTTGAATTGAGGTCCCCACAGATCAACACGTTCCCCTGGGCCTGGTATTGGATAATTTCCCCCTCCATGTTGGAGAAGGTGTCCTCTTTAAAGTACGGGGAATCGATTGGAGGGATATAAAGTGCGCAAATGTAAACATCTTGGGTGTTTGAGATAATCTCCCTCTCAAGTTTGAGCCACATATGGTTTTCGCCCTTTTTTATAAATTTGATGTAATTCTTAAGTTCTGTTTTAAACCAGATCAGTATGCCTCCGGAGTCTCTGCCTTGGGTTACACTTGGTAATTTATTGGAGGGGACCACCAGCTCAGTGTACCCTTGGGGACAGCCAGTGTGTCCTTTTCCTTTATACCAAGTTTCCTGTAAAATGATAATATCTAGGTCTTTAGTTTCATCTATGAACTCTGGGGTCCTACTTTTCACTTCTCGCAGTGAAGAGCATAGACCTTGGATATTCCAGGTCGAAATATATAAGGATTTCATGTTAAGTTTGATCTTTTACTATGATAGGTTAAAGAGTGGTACGTGTTTGTCGTGTCTAAGTGTGGGGAAAAAAAGATCACATCAGTTGTCTACAAAAGTTAATACAATTTGGTTACAGTTCTTTCTATTAATTAGTCCTTGATCCATAAGGCGGAAGTAGATGCTGCTGCACATCTGCTTATTGTCTCTTAATGGATTGTTTCTGTCTGAGGTATTGCGTACGTCCTGTGCATCTCTCCCTCTGTCTGGCTAGGAGCAGTCCTATTCCCCTGTGGGACAGGAGTGGTGCAGGTCTGATATTGTTGTTTTGCATGGGGATCCTCTCTGGTCTCGGTTGGTGTGTTGGTGGTCCTTGTAGTGTTCCTGATATGTACCCCGCTGATCTCTGGTGGTCGGGGGGGGGTCCTCTTGGAGTCTGGGTATGGACCCGGTTAAAAGCGACGTCCTTCAGGGCTTTAGCAAAGATCGATATTCTTTGCCTTTGGATGTGGACGTGGTCGTAAAGACATTCCTCATCAAGGGTGGGGTGTTGGGCCAGGTGTACGTTGTGGTTTGATTCGCAGTCTCTTGCTATGCTGGCATTTATCTCATGAATTGTGTTGTTGTTGAAGTCTGTTCTCGGCAATATTGTGGAAACAGTGATTCTAGTGTTTGGAAATGTACTGCTTGCTTTCCTAATCATTGCTCTGAGCGATGTTGCTACTTCTTTCTGTTGGGTCTTTAGGTCATTTGTGCCCGTGTGTATTATTATGTGTTGGGGGGAGCCTAATCTGGCTTTGGTCAGCCATCCCATGGCTCTGTTTGTTGTTGGGCACCAGATCTTTTCTACTTTACTTCTAGGGAATAGCTTTTTCTCCCATAGAAATTTCCCATTTGAGTCTATGAGTATTACGACGTCAGCCTTGTTTGTGTTTACTGTCTGGTGGCTTTCGCTTGGACTCATAGTGTGTGTGCTGGGCTGGGGTGTCTGGTGTGTGCGTACCTCTTGTGAGCGGCCCGCTTGTGGTTCCACGGTGGTGGGGGAAGATTGCGAATCAGTATGCTGGTCGGTCTGTGTGGCACCCCTTGTATTGTGTGTCTGTTGCTTTTGTTCCGTGTGGGAGTGCAGCCGTTCCGTCCGGCTCTGTCTTGTCTTATCTCTAGCCTCTGGTTGCTGGTCTAATGGTGTTATCTCTCCTCTATGGCTCTCTTCTTTTTCCTGCAGCTCTTTCACCTGATTCCTAAGTAGATTCACCTGGTTCTCAAGTAGCTTCAGCTCTCTCTTGTGTCTCTCCCTCTCCTGATTTTGATAGTCATTCATTTTGAGGAAGTCCTCTCTAAGTTTAACCACCTCTATCTCTAATTGATTAAATTTATCTTTTGGTTGTATCTGGCTGTGTGACCCACAGTCACAGGTGTCCACACACACAGACCCACAGTCCCGGGTCTCCACACACACAGACCCACAGTCCAGAGTCTCCACACACACAGACCCACAGTCCTGGGTATCCACACACAGACCCACAGTCCCGGGTCTCCACACACAGACCCACAGTCCCGGGTCTCCACACACATATCCACAGTCCCGGGTCTCCACACACAGGCCCGGGTCTCCACACACAGACCCAGAGTCCCGGGTCTCCACACACAGACCCACAGTCCCGGGTCTCCGCACACAGACCCACAGTCCCGGGTCTCCGCACACAGACCCACAGTCCCGGGTCTCCGCACAGAGACCCACAGTCCCGGGTCTCCGCACAGAGACCCACAGTCCCGGGTCTCCGCACAGAGACCCACAGTCCCGGGTCTCCGCACAGAGACCCACAGTCCCGGGTCTCCGCACACAGACCCACAGTCCCGGGTCTCCGCACACAGACCCACAGTCCCGGGTCTCCGCACACAGACCCACAGTCCCGGGTCTCCACTCACAGACCCACAGTCCCGAGTCTCCACACACACAGACCCAGTTTCCCAGCTCTCCACACACACAGACCCACAGTCCCGGGTCTCCACACACACAGAACCACAGTCCCGGGTCTCCACACACACACAGAGCCACAGTCCCGAGTCTCCACACACAGACCCACAGTCCCGGGTCTCCACACACAGACCCACAGTCCCGGGTCTCCACACACACACAGACCCACAGTCCCGAGTCTCCACACACAGACCCACAGTCCCGAGTCTCCACACACAGACCCACAGTCCCGGGTCTCCACACACACACAGACCCACAGTCCCGAGTCTCCACACACAGACCCACAGTCCCGGGTCTCCACACACAGACCCACAGTCCCGGGTCTCCACACACAGACCCACAGTCCCGGGTCTCCACACACAGACCCGGGTCTCCACACACAGACCCAGAGTCCCGGGTCTCCGCACACAGTCCCAGAGTCCCGGGTCTCCGCACACAGACCCACAGTCCCGGGTCTCGGCACACAGACCCGGGTCTCGGCACACAGACACGGGTCTCGGCACACAGACCCGGGTCTCCACACACACAGACCCACAGTCCCGGGTCTCCACACACACAGACCCACAGTCCCGGGTCTCCACACGCACAGACCCACAGTCCCGGGTCTCCACACGCAGACCCACAGTCCCGGGTCTCCACACACACAGACCCACAGTCCCGGGTCTCCACACACACAGACCCACAGTCCCGGGTCTGCAAACACAGACCATAGTCCCGGGTCTCCACACACAGACCCAGTGTCCCGGTTCTCCACACATAGACCCACAGTCCCGGGTCTCCACACACAGACCCACAGTCCCGGGTCTCCACACACAGACCCACAGTCCCGGGTCTCCACACACAGAACCACAGTCCCGGGTCTCCACACACAGACCCACAGTCCCGGGTCTCCACACACAGACCCACAGTCCCGGGTCTCCACACACAGACCCACAGTCCTGGGTCTCCACACACAGACCCACAGTCCCGGGTCTCCACACACAGACCCACAGTCCCGGGTCTCCACACACAGACCCACAGTCCCGGGTCTCCACACAGAGACCCACAGTCCCGGGTCTCCACACACACAGACCCACAGTCCCGGATCTTCACACACAGACCCACAGTCCCGGGTCTCCACACACAGACCCACAGTCCTGGGTCTCCACACACAGACCCACAGTCCCGGGTCTCCACACACAGACCCACAATCCTGGGTCTCCACACACAGACCCACAGTCCCGGGTCTCCACACACAGACCCACAGTCCCGGGTCTCCACACACACAGACCCACAGTCCCGGATCTTCACACACAGACCCACAGTCCCAGGTCTCTACACACAGACCCACAGTCCCGGGTCTCCACACACACAGACCCACAGTCCCGGGTGTCCACACACACAGACCCACAGTCCCGGGTCTCCACACACAGAACCACAGTCCCGGGTCACCACACACAGACCCACAGTCCCGGGTCTCCGCACTCAGACCCACAGTCCCGGGTCTCCACACACAGACCCACAGTCCCGGGTCGCCACACACAGAGACCAGCGTCTCCACACACGCAGACCCACAGTCCCGGGTCTCCACACACACCGACCCACAGTCCCGGGTCTCCACACACACAGACCCACAGTCCAGGGTGTCCATACACACAGACCCACAGTCCCGGGTCTCCACACACAGTCTCAGTGTCCCGGGTCTCCACACACAGACCTGGGTCTCCACACACAGACCCACAGTCCCGGGTCTCCGCACGCAGACCCACAGTCCCGGGTCTCCGCACGCAGACCCACAGTCCCGGGTCTCCGCACGCAGACCCACAGTCCCGGGTCTCCGCACGCAGACCCACAGTCCCGGGTCTCCGCACGCAGACCCACAGTCCCGGGTCTCCGCACGCAGACCCACAGTCCCGGGTCTCCGCACGCAGACCCACAGTCCCGGGTCTCCGCACGCAGACCCACAGTCCCGGGTCTCCGCACGCAGACCCACAGTCCCGGTCTCCGCACGCAGACCCACAGTCCCGGGTCTCCGCACACAGACCCACAGTCCCGGGTCTCCGCACACAGACCCACAGTCCCGGGTCTCCGCACACAGACCCACAGTCCCGGGTCTCCGCACACAGACCCACAGTCCCGGGTCTCCGCACACAGACCCACAGTCCCGGGTCTCCGCACACAGACCCACAGTCCCGGGTCTCCGCACACAGACCCACAGTCCCGGGTCTCCGCACAGAGACCCACAGTCCTGGGTCTCCACACACACACCCACAGTCCCCTGCCTGCACACACACAGACCCACAGTCCCGGGTCTCCACACAGACCCACAGTCCTGGGTCTCCAGAGACACACTGACCCACAGTCCCGGGTCTCCACACACACGCAGACACAATCCCGGGTCTCCACAATCAGACCTACAATCCCGTGTCTCCACACACAGACCCACAGTCCCGGGTCTCCAGACACACAGACCAACAGTCCCGGGTCTCCAGACACACAGACCCACAGTCCCGCGTCTCCACACACACCGACCCACAGTCCCGGGTCTCCAAACACACAGACCCACAGTCCCGGATCTCCACACACAGACCCACAGTCCCGGGTCTCCGCACACAGACCCACAGTCCCGGGTCTCCGCACACAGACCCACAGTCCCGGGTCTCCGCACACAGACCCACAGTCCCGGGTCTCCGCACACAGACCCACAGTCCCGAGTCTCCACATACACAGACCCACAGTCCCGGGTCTCCACACACACAGACCCACAGTCCCGGGTCTCCACACACACAGACCCACAGTCCCGGGTCTCCACACACACAGACCCACAGTCCCGGGTCTCCACACACACAGACCCACAGTCCCGGGTCTCCACACACACAGACCCACAGTCCCGGGTCTCCACACACAGACCCACAGTCCCGGGTCTCCACACACAGACCCACAGTCCCGGGTCTCCATAAACACAGACCCACAGTCCCGGGTCTCCGCACTCAGACCCACAGTCGCGGTTCTCCACACACAGACCCACAGTCCCGGGTCTCCACACACAGACCCACAGTCCCGGGTCTCCACACACACAGACCCACAGTCCCGGGTCTCCACACACACAGACCCACAGTCCCGGGTCTCCACACACACAGACCCACAGTCCCGGGTCTCCACACACACAGACCCACAGTCCCGGGTCTCCACACACACAGACCCACAGTCCCGGGTCTCCACACACACAGACCCACAGTCCCGGGTCTCCACACACACAGACCCACAGTCCCGGGTCTCCACACACAGACCCACAGTCCCGGGTCTCCACACACAGACCCACAGTCCCGGGTCTCCATAAACACAGACCCACAGTCCCGGGTCTCCGCACTCAGACCCACAGTCGCGGGTCTCCACACACAGACCCACAGTCCCGGGTCTCCACACACACAGACCCACACTCCCGGGTCTCCACACACAGACCCACAGTCCCGGATCTCCACACAGAGACCCGGGTCGCCACACACAAAGACACACAGTCCAGCGTCTCCACACACGCAGACCCACATTCCCAGGTCTCCACACACAAAGACCCACAGTTCCGGGTCTCCACACACGCCGACCCATGTTCCCGGATCTCCACACACACACCCACAGTCCCGGGTCTCTACACACAGACCCACAGTCCCGGGTCTCCACACACAGACCCACAGTCCCGGGTCTCCACACACAGACCCGGGTCTCCACACACAGACCCACAGTCCCAGGTCTCCACACACACACAGACCCACAGTCCCGGGTCTCCACACACACAGACCAACAGTCCCGGGTCTCCACACACACAGACCCACAGTCCCGGGTCTCCACACACACAGACCCACAGTCCCGGGTCTCCACACACACAGACCCACAGTCCCGGGTCTCCACACACACAGACCCACAGTCCAGAGTCTCCACACACACAGACCCACAGTCCCGGGTCTCCACACTCAGACCCACAGTCCCGGGTCTCCACACACAGACCCACAGTCCCGGATCTCCACACACATATCCACAGTCCCGGGTCTCCACACACAGGCCCGGGTCTCCACACACAGACCCAGAGTCCCGGGTCTCCACACACAGACCCAGAGTCCCGGGTCTCCACACACAGACCCACAGTCCCGGGTCTCCGCACACAGACCCACAGTCCCGGGTCTCCGCACACAGACCCACAGTCCCGGGTCTCCGCACACAGACCCACAGTCCCGGGTCTCCGCACACAGACCCACAGTCCCGGGTCTCCGCACACAGACCCACAGTCCCGGGTCTCCGCACACAGACCCACAGTCCCGGGTCTCCGCACACAGACCCACAGTCCCGGGTCTCCGCACACAGACCCACAGTCCCGGGTCTCCACACACAGACCCGGGTCTCCACACACAGACCCACAGTCCCGGGTCTCCACACACACAGACCCACAGTTCCGGGTCTCCACACACACAGACCAACAGTCCCGGATCTCCACACACACAGACCCACAGTCCAGAGTCTCCACACACACAGACCCACAGTCCTGGGTCTCAACATACACAGACCCACAGTCCCGGGTCTCCACACTCAGACCCACAGTCCCGGGTCTCCACACACAGACCCACAGTCCCGGGTCTCCACACACAGACCCACAGTCCCGGGTCTCCACACACAGACCCACAGTCCCGGGTCTCCACACACAGGCCCGGATCTCCACACACAGACCCAGAGTCCCGGGTCTCCGCACAGAGACCCACAGTCCCGGGTCTCCGCACAGAGACCCACAGTCCCGGGTCTCCGCACAGAGACCCACAGTCCCGAGTCTCCGCACAGAGACCCAAAGTCCCGGGTCTCCGCACACAGACCCACAGTCCCGGGTCTCCGCACACAGACCCACAGTCCCGGGTCTCCGCACACAGACCCACAGTCCCGGGTCTCCGCACACAGACCCACAGTCCCGGGTCTCCGCACACAGACCCACAGTCCCGGGTCTCCACACACACAGACCCACAGTCCCGGATCTTCACACACAGACCCACAGTCCCGGGTCTCCACACACAGACCCACAGTCCTGGGTCTCCACACACAGACCCACAGTCCCGGGTCTCCACACACAGACCCACAATCCTGGGTCTCCACACACAGACCCACAGTCCCGGGTCTCCACACACAGACCCACAGTCCCGGGTCTCCACACACACAGACCCACAGTCCCGGATCTTCACACACAGACCCACAGTCCCAGGTCTCTACACACAGACCCACAGTCCCGGGTCTCCACACACACAGACCCACAGTCCCGGGTGTCCACACACACAGACCCACAGTCCCGGGTCTCCACACACAGAACCACAGTCCCGGGTCACCACACACAGACCCACAGTCCCGGGTCTCCACACACAGACCCGGGTCTCCATACACACAGACCCACAGTCCCGGGTCTCCGCACTCAGACCCACAGTCCCGGGTCTCCACACACAGACCCACAGTCCCGGGTCGCCACACACACAGACCAGCGTCTCCACACACGCAGACCCACAGTCCCGGGTCTCCACACACACCGACCCACAGTCCCGGGTCTCCACACACACAGACCCACAGTCCAGGGTGTCCATACACACAGACCCACAGTCCCGGGTCTCCACACACAGGCTCAGTGTCCCGGGTCTCCACACACAGACCTGGGTCTCCACACACAGACCCACAGTCCCGGGTCTCCGCACACAGACCCACAGTCCCGGGTCTCCGCACGCAGACCCACAGTCCCGGGTCTCCGCACGCAGACCCACAGTCCCGGGTCTCCGCACGCAGACCCACAGTCCCGGGTCTCCGCACGCAGACCCACAGTCCCGGGTCTCCGCACGCAGACCCACAGTCCCGGGTCTCCGCACGCAGACCCACAATCCCGGTCTCCGCACGCAGACCCACAGTCCCGGGTCTCCGCACACAGACCCACAGTCCCGGGTCTCCGCACGCAGACCCACAATCCCGGTCTCCGCACGCAGACCCACAGTCCCGGGTCTCCACACACACACCCACAGTCCCCTGCCTGCACACACACAGACCCACAGTCCCGGGTCTCCACACAGACCCACAGTCCTGGGTCTCCAGAGACACACTGACCCACAGTCCCGGGTCTCCACACACACGCAGACACAATCCCGGGTCTCCACAATCAGACCTACAATCCCGTGTCTCCACACACAGACCCACAGTCCCGGGTCTCCAGACACACAGACCAACAGTCCCGGGTCTCCAGACACACAGACCCACAGTCCCGCGTCTCCACACACACCGACCCACAGTCCCGGGTCTCCAAACACACAGACCCACAGTCCCGGATCTCCACACACAGACCCACAGTCCCGGGTCTCCGCACACAGACCCACAGTCCCGGGTCTCCGCACACAGACCCACAGTCCCGGGTCTCCGCACACAGACCCACAGTCCCGGGTCTCCGCACACAGACCCACAGTCCCGGGTCTCCACATACACAGACCCACAGTCCCGGGTCTCCACACACACAGACCCACAGTCCCGGGTCTCCACACACACAGACCCACAGTCCCGGGTCTCCACACACACAGACCCACAGTCCCGGGTCTCCACACACACAG
Source organism: Somniosus microcephalus (assembly GCF_052327205.1). NCBI lineage: Eukaryota > Metazoa > Chordata > Chondrichthyes > Squaliformes > Somniosidae > Somniosus > Somniosus microcephalus. The sequence continues at coordinate 98,236,046 of NC_140994.1, forward strand.
ACCCACAGTCCCGGGTCTCCACACACACAGACCCACAGTCCCGGGTCTCCACACACACAGACCCACAGTCCCGGGTCTCCACACACAGACCCACAGTCCCGGGTCTCCACACACAGACCCACAGTCCCGGGTCTCCATAAACACAGACCCACAGTCCCGGGTCTCCGCACTCAGACCCACAGTCGCGGGTCTCCACACACAGACCCACAGTCCCGGGTCTCCACACACACAGACCCACACTCCCGGGTCTCCACACACAGACCCACAGTCCCGGATCTCCACACACAGACCCGGGTCGCCACACACAAAGACACACAGTCCAGCGTCTCCACACACGCAGACCCACATTCCCAGGTCTCCACACACAAAGACCCACAGTTCCGGGTCTCCACACACGCCGACCCATGTTCCCGGATCTCCACACACACACCCACAGTCCCGGGTCTCTACACACAGACCCACAGTCCCGGGTCTCCACACACAGACCCACAGTCCCGGGTCTCCACACACAGACCCGGGTCTCCACACACAGACCCACAGTCCCAGGTCTCCACACACACACAGACCCACAGTCCCGGGTCTCCACACACACAGACCAACAGTCCCGGGTCTCCACACACACAGACCCACAGTCCCGGGTCTCCACACACACAGACCCACAGTCCCGGGTCTCCACACACACAGACCCACAGTCCCGGGTCTCCACACACACAGACCCACAGTCCAGAGTCTCCACACACACAGACCCACAGTCCCGGGTCTCCACACTCAGACCCACAGTCCCGGGTCTCCACACACAGACCCACAGTCCCGGATCTCCACACACATATCCACAGTCCCGGGTCTCCACACACAGGCCCGGGTCTCCACACACAGACCCAGAGTCCCGGGTCTCCACACACAGACCCAGAGTCCCGGGTCTCCACACACAGACCCACAGTCCCGGGTCTCCGCACACAGACCCACAGTCCCGGGTCTCCGCACACAGACCCACAGTCCCGGGTCTCCGCACACAGACCCACAGTCCCGGGTCTCCGCACACAGACCCACAGTCCCGGGTCTCCGCACACAGACCCACAGTCCCGGGTCTCCGCACACAGACCCACAGTCCCGGGTCTCCGCACACAGACCCACAGTCCCGGGTCTCCGCACACAGACCCACAGTCCCGGGTCTCCACACACAGACCCGGGTCTCCACACACAGACCCACAGTCCCGGGTCTCCACACACACAGACCCACAGTTCCGGGTCTCCACACACACAGACCAACAGTCCCGGATCTCCACACACACAGACCCACAGTCCAGAGTCTCCACACACACAGACCCACAGTCCTGGGTCTCAACATACACAGACCCACAGTCCCGGGTCTCCACACTCAGACCCACAGTCCCGGGTCTCCACACACAGACCCACAGTCCCGGGTCTCCACACACAGACCCACAGTCCCGGGTCTCCACACACAGACCCACAGTCCCGGGTCTCCACACACAGGCCCGGATCTCCACACACAGACCCAGAGTCCCGGGTCTCCGCACAGAGACCCACAGTCCCGGGTCTCCGCACAGAGACCCACAGTCCCGGGTCTCCGCACAGAGACCCACAGTCCCGAGTCTCCGCACAGAGACCCAAAGTCCCGGGTCTCCGCACACAGACTCACAGTCCCGGGTCTCCGCACACAGACCCACAGTCCCGGGTCTCCGCACACAGACCCACAGTCCCGGGTCTCCGCACACAGACCCACAGTCCCGGGTCTCCGCACACAGACCCACAGTCCCGGGTCTCCGCACACAGACCCACAGTCCCGGGTCTCCGCACACAGACCCACAGTCCCGGGTCTCCGCACACAGACCCACAGTCCCGGGTCTCCGCACACAGACCCACAGTCCCGGGTCTCCGCACACAGACCCACAGTCCTGGGTCTCCGCACACAGACCCACAGTCCCGGGTCTCCGCACACAGACCCACAGTCCCGGGTCTCCGCACACAGACCCACAGTCCCGGATCTCCGCACACAGACCCACAGTCCCGGGTCTCCGCACACAGACCCACAGTCCCGGGTCTCCACACACACAGATCCACAGTCCCGGGTCCCCACACAATTCACAATTTTCACAATTCAAATCGCTTTATTGGCATGATAAGTTACATCTTATGTTGCCAAAGCATCAAAATACATTTATGGTTTAGCACATAAACGCAGTTCTATTCATACAGTGTATAAACAGGTATATCCCTGAGTGTATAAATATACATTCGCATTGTTTATATATATTCTTTTCTTAGTTTACTGGTTGTCCCTCTGTTCATGGCAAGCTGTAACATAGTGTGCCGCCAGTGTTATACAGCTTCTCTCCTCTCCCAGTAGGAATGGGAGTTTTTGGTTGTCATTCAGATTTCTGAAATCAGGGCATATTTGTGAGAATTTTTGGTAGAAATTCTCCCTGATGCCCTGATATTTTCCGCAGGCTGTGATGAAGTGCATCTCTGTCTCCACTACTCCCTGACTGCAGTGAGAGCATATCCTGTCTTCTCTTGGTAGCCTGGTCTGCCTTTTTCGATCGCTAGGCTATGTTCGCTAAGTCTGTACCTTGTCAAGGTTCTTCTCAGTTTGTTATCCTTTACCATGGTCAGGTAATCAGCTATGCTGTATTGTCTGTTTAGGGCCAAGTAGCAATTGAGTTTGCTTTGGGTTTTTGTTGTTTCTGCCCAATATGTCAGATATTTTTCCTTTTGCTTAGCGACGATTGTGTTGGGTCGAATTCTTTGTGTTACCCTGTCACTGTCCTGGGGCTGGTTATTGTTAGTATTGTTAGTAGTTACTTCACTGAGTCCCAGGACTAGTTGACTGAGGGTATTCTTCTTTATGGTCAGCTCTTGGCATTTCAGGGCGTCGTAGTGATAGCATTGGGGATTGCTCATTTGTATGTGATTCCAAAATTTGGTGGCTCTTTTTTGGATGGTGATTATTAATGGATATTGGCCTAGTTCCGCCCTGCATGCATTGTTTACTGTTTTCCTTTGAGTCCGGAGGATACTTTTACAGAATTCTGCATGTAGGATCTCAATTGGGTGTTTGTCCCACTTTGCAAATTCTTGTTGAGTTAGCGGTCCCCATACCTCACTGCCATAGAGTGCAATTGGTTCAATTACTGATTTGAAAATTTTGAGCCAAATGCTAATTGGGATTTCTATTTGGATTGATTTTTTGATGGCATAGAAAGCCCTTCTTGCTTTCTCTTTCAGTTCATTCACAGCCAGTTTGAAGTTTCCCGTAGAACTGATTTTTAAGCCCAAGTATGTGTAGTTAGTGGTTTGTTCAATTTTGGTTGTTCCTACTGTGAAATTTATTTTGGGTCCCTGATGTTTGGATCTTTGCTGGAACACAAGGACTTTGGTTTTTTGGGGATTTATTGTCAGGGCCCAAGTCTGGCAGTACGACTCCAGCAGGTCCAGGTTTTGCTGTAGCCCCTCTTTAGTAGGTGACAGCAGAACCAGGTCGTCTGCATAGAGGAGGAATTTAACCTTGGATTCATATAGGGTGAGGCCGGGTGCTGTCGATTGTTCAAGTAGTTTTGCCAATCCATTTATGTAAATATTAAAGAGTGTCGGTGAGATTGGCGAGCCCTGCGTCACCCCCCGCCCCTGTGGGAAGTATTTTGTTTGTTTGTCTCCAATTTTAACTGCACATTTGTTGTTTGTATACATTGATTTAATTACATCATATGTTTTCCCTCCTACCCCACTTTCGATAAGTTTCAGGAATAAACCGTCATGCCAGATGGAGTCGAAAGCCTTCTGGAAATCTACAAAGCATGCGTAGATTTTGCTTTTGTTATGGTGAACGTGTTTGTCAATTAGGGTCTGTAGGGTGAATATATGATCGGATGTTCTATAGTTTGGCAGGAATCCAATTTGGCTTTTACTCAAGACATTGTGCTCCTCAAGGAAGTTTATAAGTCTTTTGTTTATGATGCTACAGAATACCTTCCCCAGGTTACTGTTTACACAGATGCCTCGATAGTTGTTTGGGTCGATTTTGTCCCCACTTTTGTATATGGGCGTTATGAGTCCTTTGTTCCAGATATCAGGGAAATAACCGACACTCAGAACCAAGTTGAAGAGTTTTAGGATAGCCAGTTTCATTTTGTTGTCTGTGTGTTTAATCATCTCGTTTAGTATGCCGTCTGTCCCGCAGGCTTTTCCTGGTCGCAGGTCCTTGAGTTTTTCAAGAAGTTCTTTTTCTGTTATTATGGCGTCCAGCGGGTTTTGGTTATCTTTTATGGCCATTTCTAGCTTTTCCAGTTTTTTGCATATTTGGTGTTGCTCTGGTCTTAGTGTGTTTTTCTGGTATAATTTTTCAAAGTGGTTTACCCATGTGTCCCCATTTTGAATGGCCAAATCGTCGTGTTGTTTTTTGTGTAGTGTTTTCAAGTTTTCCCAGAAACAATTGGAATCTATGGATTCCTCCATGGAGCTGAGTGTATTCTTAATATATTGCTCTTTTTTGGTTCTGAGTGTGTTTCTGTATTGTGTTAGTGTCTGACAATAAGTAAGGCGTAGTTCCTCGTTTTCTGGATGTCTGTGTTTTTGGTTTGATATTTTTCTAAGTTTTTTCCTCATGTTATGGCAATCTCGGTCAAACCATTTTTCATAGTTTTTTGTTTTGGGTTTGTTGTTGCGAGCTTTCAAGTTTGCATTTGTTGCCAAATTATCAAAAATATTGTTTAGTTTACTAACTGCCCGGTTTACGCCTTCTTTATTGTGAGTGTATATGTTATCCAGAAAGGTGTCTAAGAGAGCTTGAGTTGATGCATTGCTAATTGTTTTCTGGTATTTTTCCGTGTCGTTTTTGGCCCATCTGTACGATTTTTTGGTGTTGTACAGTTTACTGGGTTGTGTTTCTATGTTGTTTGTTTCTGTCTTTTTGAGGAACATAGTAATTTGACTGTGATCTGACAGTGTTGTTTGTGGTTTGACTGTGAATGCTCTGAAAGAGGATGGGTCTAAGTCTGTAATCATATAGTCTACTGTGCTGCAGCCAAGAGGTGAGCAATAGGTCGATCTTCCTAGGAGGTCTCCTATGAACCTACCATTGACAATGTACAGACCCAGGTTTCGACAGAGCTGTAGTAGCTGTTTTCCGTTGGTATTTGACTGCTTGTCGCAGTTATGCCTGTATGGAAGGGAAGGGATGTCAAAGTGGTTATTCCCGAAAACGTAATTGTTTCCCTGATTATTGGTGAAGTCTGGTTCTTCGCCCGTTCTTGAATTGAGGTCCCCACAGATCAACACGTTCCCCTGGGCCTGGTATTGGATAATTTCCCCCTCCATGTTGGAGAAGGTGTCCTCTTTAAAGTACGGGGAATCGATTGGAGGGATATAAAGTGCGCAAATGTAAACATCTTGGGTGTTTGAGATAATCTCCCTCTCAAGTTTGAGCCACATATGGTTTTCGCCCTTTTTTATAAATTTGATGTAATTCTTAAGTTCTGTTTTAAACCAGATCAGTATGCCTCCGGAGTCTCTGCCTTGGGTTACACTTGGTAATTTATTGGAGGGGACCACCAGCTCAGTGTACCCTTGGGGACAGCCAGTGTGTCCTTTTCCTTTATACCAAGTTTCCTGTAAAATGATAATATCTAGGTCTTTAGTTTCATCTATGAACTCTGGGGTCCTACTTTTCACTTCTCGCAGTGAAGAGCGTAGACCTTGGATATTCCAGGTCGAAATATATAAGGATTTCATGTTAAGTTTGATCTTTTACTATGATAGGTTAAAGAGTGGTACGTGTTTGTCGTGTCTAAGTGTGGGGAAAAAAAGATCACATCAGTTGTCTACAAAAGTTAATACAATTTGGTTACAGTTCTTTCTATTAATTAGTCCTTGATCCATAAGGCGGAAGTAGATGCTGCTGCACATCTGCTTATTGTCTCTTAATGGATTGTTTCTGTCTGAGGTATTGCGTACGTCCTGTGCATCTCTCCCTCTGTCTGGCTAGGAGCAGTCCTATTCCCCTGTGGGACAGGAGTGGTGCAGGTCTGATATTGTTGTTTTGCATGGGGATCCTCTCTGGTCTCGGTTGGTGTGTTGGTGGTCCTTGTAGTGTTCCTGATATGTACCCCGCTGATCTCTGGTGGTCGGGGGGGGGGGTCCTCTTGGAGTCTGGGTATGGACCCGGTTAAAAGCGACGTCCTTCAGGGCTTTAGCAAAGATCGATATTCTTTGCCTTTGGATGTGGACGTGGTCGTAAAGACATTCCTCATCAAGGGTGGGGTGTTGGGCCAGGTGTACGTTGTGGTTTGATTCGCAGTCTCTTGCTATGCTGGCATTTATCTCATGAATTGTGTTGTTGTTGAAGTCTGTTCTCGGCAATATTGTGGAAACAGTGATTCTAGTGTTTGGAAATGTACTGCTTGCTTTCCTAATCATTGCTCTGAGCGATGTTGCTACTTCTTTCTGTTGGGTCTTTAGGTCATTTGTGCCCGTGTGTATTATTATGTGTTGGGGGGAGCCTAATCTGGCTTTGGTCAGCCATCCCATGGCTCTGTTTGTTGTTGGGCACCAGATCTTTTCTACTTTACTTCTAGGGAATAGCTTTTTCTCCCATAGAAATTTCCCATTTGAGTCTATGAGTATTACGACGTCAGCCTTGTTTGTGTTTACTGTCTGGTGGCTTTCGCTTGGACTCATAGTGTGTGTGCTGGGCTGGGGTGTCTGGTGTGTGCGTACCTCTTGTGAGCGGCCCGCTTGTGGTTCCACGGTGGTGGGGGAAGATTGCGAATCAGTATGCTGGTCGGTCTGTGTGGCACCCCTTGTATTGTGTGTCTGTTGCTTTTGTTCCGTGTGGGAGTGCAGCCGTTCCGTCCGGCTCTGTCTTGTCTTATCTCTAGCCTCTGGTTGCTGGTCTAATGGTGTTATCTCTCCTCTATGGCTCTCTTCTTTTTCCTGCAGCTCTTTCACCTGATTCCTAAGTAGATTCACCTGGTTCTCAAGTAGCTTCAGCTCTCTCTTGTGTCTCTCCCTCTCCTGATTTTGATAGTCATTCATTTTGAGGAAGTCCTCTCTAAGTTTAACCACCTCTATCTCTAATTGATTAAATTTATCTTTTGGTTGTATCTGGCTGTGTGACCCACAGTCACAGGTGTCCACACACACAGACCCACAGTCCCGGGTCTCCACACACACAGACCCACAGTCCAGAGTCTCCACACACACAGACCCACAGTCCTGGGTCTCCACACACAGACCCACAGTCCTGGGTCTCCACACACAGACCCACAGTCCCGGGTCTCCACACACATATCCACAGTCCCGGGTCTCCACACACAGGCCCGGGTCTCCACACACAGACCCAGAGTCCCGGGTCTCCACACACAGACCCACAGTCCCGGGTCTCCGCACACAGACCCACAGTCCCGGGTCTCCGCACACAGACCCACAGTCCCGGGTCTCCGCACACAGACCCACAGTCCCGGGTCTCCGCACAGAGACCCACAGTCCCGGGTCTCCGCACAGAGACCCACAGTCCCGGGTCTCCGCACAGAGACCCACAGTCCCGGGTCTCCGCACACAGACCCACAGTCCCGGGTCTCCGCACACAGACCCACAGTCCCGGGTCTCCGCACACAGACCCACAGTCCCGGGTCTCCGCACACAGACCCACAGTCCCGGGTCTCCACTCACAGACCCACAGTCCCGAGTCTCCACACACACAGACCCAGTTTCCCAGCTCTCCACACACACAGACCCACAGTCCCGGGTCTCCACACACACAGACCCACAGTCCCGGGTCTCCACACACACACAGACCCACAGTCCCGAGTCTCCACACACAGACCCACAGTCCCGGGTCTCCACACACAGACCCACAGTCCCGGGTCTCCACACACAGACCCACAGTCCCGGGTCTCCACACACAGACCCGGGTCTCCACACACAGACCCAGAGTCCCGGGTCTCCGCACACAGTCCCAGAGTCCTGGGTCTCCGCACACAGACCCACAGTCCCGGGTCTCCGCACACAGACCCACAGTCCCGGGTCTCGGCACACAGACCCGGGTCTCGGCACACAGACCCGGGTCTCCACACACAGACTGACTGTCCTGGGTCACCACACACGCAGAACCACCGTCCCGGGTCTCCACACACGCAGAACCACAGTCCCGGGCCACCACACACGCAGACCCACAGTCCCGGGTCTCCACACACACAGACCCACAGTCCCGGGTCTGCAAACACAGACCATAGTCCCGGGTCTCCACACACAGACCCAGTGTCCCGGTTCTCCACACATAGACCCACAGTCCCGGGTCTCCACATACAGACCCACAGTCCCGGGTCTCCACACGCAGAAGCACAGTCCCGGGTCTCCACACGCAGACCCACAGTCCCGGGTCTCCACACACACAGACCCACAGTCCCGGGTCTCCACACACACAGACCCACAGTCCCGGGTCTCCACACACAGACCCACAGTCCCGGGTCTCTACACGCAGAACCACAGTCCCGGGTCTCCACACGCAGACCCACAGTCCCGGGTCTCCACACACAGACCCAGTGTCCCGGTTCTCCACACACAGAACCACAGTCCCGGGTCTCCACACACAGACCCACAGTCCCGGGTCTCCACACACAGACCCACAGTCCCGGGTCTCCACACACAGACCCACAGTCCTGGGTCTCCACACACAGACCCACAGTCCCGGGTCTCCACACACAGACCCACAGTCCCGGGTCTCCACACACAGACCCACAGTCCCGGGTCTCCACACACACAGACCCACAGTCCCGGGTCTCCACACGCAGACCCACAGTCCCGGGTCTCCACACACAGACCCACAATCCTGGGTCTCCACACACAGACCCACAGTCCCGGGTCTCCACACACAGACCCACAGTCCCGGGTCTCCACACACACAGACCCACAGTCCCGGATCTTCACACACAGACCCACAGTCCCGGGTCTCCACACACAGACCCACAGTCCCGGGTCTCCACACACAGACCCACAGTCCCGGGTCTCCACACACAGACCCACAGTCCTGGGTCTCCACACACAGACCCACAGTCCCGGGTCTCCACACACAGACCCACAATCCTGGGTCTCCACACACAGACCCACAGTCCCGGGTCTCCACACACAGACCCACAGTCCCGGGTCTCCACACACACAGACCCACAGTCCCGGATCTTCACACACAGACCCACAGTCCCAGGTCTCTACACACAGACCCACAGTCCCGGGTCTCCACACACACAGACCCACAGTCCTGGGTCTCAACATACACAGACCCACAGTCCCGGGTCTCCACACTCAGACCCACAGTCCCGGGTCTCCACACACAGACCCACAGTCCCGGGTCTCCACACACAGACCCACAGTCCCGGGTCTCCACACACAGACCCACAGTCCCGGGTCTCCACACACAGGCCCGGATCTCCACACACAGACCCAGAGTCCCGGGTCTCCGCACAGAGACCCACAGTCCCGGGTCTCCGCACAGAGACCCACAGTCCCGGGTCTCCGCACAGAGACCCACAGTCCCGAGTCTCCGCACAGAGACCCAAAGTCCCGGGTCTCCGCACACAGACCCACAGTCCCGGGTCTCCGCACACAGACCCACAGTCCCGGGTCTCCGCACACAGACCCACAGTCCCGGGTCTCCGCACACAGACCCACAGTCCCGGGTCTCCGCACACAGACCCACAGTCCCGGGTCTCCACACACACAGACCCACAGTCCCGGATCTTCACACACAGACCCACAGTCCCGGGTCTCCACACACAGACCCACAGTCCTGGGTCTCCACACACAGACCCACAGTCCCGGGTCTCCACACACAGACCCACAATCCTGGGTCTCCACACACAGACCCACAGTCCCGGGTCTCCACACACAGACCCACAGTCCCGGGTCTCCACACACACAGACCCACAGTCCCGGATCTTCACACACAGACCCACAGTCCCAGGTCTCTACACACAGACCCACAGTCCCGGGTCTCCACACACACAGACCCACAGTCCCGGGTGTCCACACACACAGACCCACAGTCCCGGGTCTCCACACACAGAACCACAGTCCCGGGTCACCACACACAGACCCACAGTCCCGGGTCTCCACACACAGACCCGGGTCTCCATACACACAGACCCACAGTCCCGGGTCTCCGCACTCAGACCCACAGTCCCGGGTCTCCACACACAGACCCACAGTCCCGGGTCGCCACACACACAGACCAGCGTCTCCACACACGCAGACCCACAGTCCCGGGTCTCCACACACACCGACCCACAGTCCCGGGTCTCCACACACACAGACCCACAGTCCAGGGTGTCCATACACACAGACCCACAGTCCCGGGTCTCCACACACAGGCTCAGTGTCCCGGGTCTCCACACACAGACCTGGGTCTCCACACACAGACCCACAGTCCCGGGTCTCCGCACACAGACCCACAGTCCCGGGTCTCCGCACGCAGACCCACAGTCCCGGGTCTCCGCACGCAGACCCACAGTCCCGGGTCTCCGCACGCAGACCCACAGTCCCGGGTCTCCGCACGCAGACCCACAGTCCCGGGTCTCCGCACGCAGACCCACAGTCCCGGGTCTCCGCACGCAGACCCACAATCCCGGTCTCCGCACGCAGACCCACAGTCCCGGGTCTCCGCACACAGACCCACAGTCCCGGGTCTCCGCACGCAGACCCACAATCCCGGTCTCCGCACGCAGACCCACAGTCCCGGGTCTCCACACACACACCCACAGTCCCCTGCCTGCACACACACAGACCCACAGTCCCGGGTCTCCACACAGACCCACAGTCCTGGGTCTCCAGAGACACACTGACCCACAGTCCCGGGTCTCCACACACACGCAGACACAATCCCGGGTCTCCACAATCAGACCTACAATCCCGTGTCTCCACACACAGACCCACAGTCCCGGGTCTCCAGACACACAGACCAACAGTCCCGGGTCTCCAGACACACAGACCCACAGTCCCGCGTCTCCACACACACCGACCCACAGTCCCGGGTCTCCAAACACACAGACCCACAGTCCCGGATCTCCACACACAGACCCACAGTCCCGGGTCTCCGCACACAGACCCACAGTCCCGGGTCTCCGCACACAGACCCACAGTCCCGGGTCTCCGCACACAGACCCACAGTCCCGGGTCTCCGCACACAGACCCACAGTCCCGGGTCTCCACATACACAGACCCACAGTCCCGGGTCTCCACACACACAGACCCACAGTCCCGGGTCTCCACACACACAGACCCACAGTCCCGGGTCTCCACACACACAGACCCACAGTCCCGGGTCTCCACACACACAGACCCACAGTCCCGGGTCTCCACACACACAGACCCACAGTCCCGGGTCTCCACACACACAGACCCACAGTCCCGGGTCTCCACACACAGACCCACAGTCCCGGGTCTCCACACACAGACCCACAGTCCCGGGTCTCCATAAACACAGACCCACAGTCCCGGGTCTCCGCACTCAGACCCACAGTCGCGGGTCTCCACACACAGACCCACAGTCCCGGGTCTCCACACACACAGACCCACACTCCCGGGTCTCCACACACAGACCCACAGTCCCGGATCTCCACACACAGACCCGGGTCGCCACACACAAAGACACACAGTCCAGCGTCTCCACACACGCAGACCCACATTCCCAGGTCTCCACACACAAAGACCCACAGTTCCGGGTCTCCACACACGCCGACCCATGTTCCCGGATCTCCACACACACACCCACAGTCCCGGGTCTCTACACACAGACCCACAGTCCCGGGTCTCCACACACAGACCCACAGTCCCGGGTCTCCACACACAGACCCGGGTCTCCACACACAGACCCACAGTCCCAGGTCTCCACACACACACAGACCCACAGTCCCGGGTCTCCACACACACAGACCAACAGTCCCGGGTCTCCACACACACAGACCCACAGTCCCGGGTCTCCACACACACAGACCCACAGTCCCGGGTCTCCACACACACAGACCCACAGTCCCGGGTCTCCACACACACAGACCCACAGTCCAGAGTCTCCACACACACAGACCCACAGTCCCGGGTCTCCACACTCAGACCCACAGTCCCGGGTCTCCACACACAGACCCACAGTCCCGGATCTCCACACACATATCCACAGTCCCGGGTCTCCACACACAGGCCCGGGTCTCCACACACAGACCCAGAGTCCCGGGTCTCCACACACAGACCCAGAGTCCCGGGTCTCCACACACAGACCCACAGTCCCGGGTCTCCGCACACAGACCCACAGTCCCGGGTCTCCGCACACAGACCCACAGTCCCGGGTCTCCGCACACAGACCCACAGTCCCGGGTCTCCGCACACAGACCCACAGTCCCGGGTCTCCGCACACAGACCCACAGTCCCGGGTCTCCGCACACAGACCCACAGTCCCGGGTCTCCGCACACAGACCCACAGTCCCGGGTCTCCGCACACAGACCCACAGTCCCGGGTCTCCACACACAGACCCGGGTCTCCACACACAGACCCACAGTCCCGGGTCTCCACACACACAGACCCACAGTTCCGGGTCTCCACACACACAGACCAACAGTCCCGGATCTCCACACACACAGACCCACAGTCCAGAGTCTCCACACACACAGACCCACAGTCCTGGGTCTCAACATACACAGACCCACAGTCCCGGGTCTCCACACTCAGACCCACAGTCCCGGGTCTCCACACACAGACCCACAGTCCCGGGTCTCCACACACAGACCCACAGTCCCGGGTCTCCACACACAGACCCACAGTCCTGGGTCTCCACACACAGGCCCGGATCTCCACACACAGACCCAGAGTCCCGGGTCTCCGCACAGAGACCCACAGTCCCGGGTCTCCGCACAGAGACCCACAGTCCCGGGTCTCCGCACAGAGACCCACAGTCCCGAGTCTCCGCACAGAGACCCAAAGTCCCGGGTCTCCGCACACAGACTCACAGTCCCGGGTCTCCGCACACAGACCCACAGTCCCGGGTCTCCGCACACAGACCCACAGTCCCGGGTCTCCGCACACAGACCCACAGTCCCGGGTCTCCGCACACAGACCCACAGTCCCGGGTCTCCGCACACAGACCCACAGTCCCGGGTCTCCGCACACAGACCCACAGTCCCGGGTCTCCGCACACAGACCCACAGTCCCGGGTCTCCGCACACAGACCCACAGTCCCGGGTCTCCGCACACAGACCCACAGTCCTGGGTCTCCGCACACAGACCCACAGTCCCGGGTCTCCGCACACAGACCCACAGTCCCGGGTCTCCGCACACAGACCCACAGTCCCGGATCTCCGCACACAGACCCACAGTCCCGGGTCTCCGCACACAGACCCACAGTCCCGGGTCTCCACACACACAGATCCACAGTCCCGGGTCCCCACACAATTCACAATTTTCACAATTCAAATCGCTTTATTGGCATGATAAGTTACATCTTATGTTGCCAAAGCATCAAAATACATTTATGGTTTAGCACATAAACGCAGTTCTATTCATACAGTGTATAAACAGGTATATCCCTGAGTGTATAAATATACATTCGCATTGTTTATATATATTCTTTTCTTAGTTTACTGGTTGTCCCTCTGTTCATGGCAAGCTGTAACATAGTGTGCCGCCAGTGTTATACAGCTTCTCTCCTCTCCCAGTAGGAATGGGAGTTTTTGGTTGTCATTCAGATTTCTGAAATCAGGGCATATTTGTGAGAATTTTTGGTAGAAATTCTCCCTGATGCCCTGATATTTTCCGCAGGCTGTGATGAAGTGCATCTCTGTCTCCACTACTCCCTGACTGCAGTGAGAGCATATCCTGTCTTCTCTTGGTAGCCTGGTCTGCCTTTTTCGATCGCTAGGCTATGTTCGCTAAGTCTGTACCTTGTCAAGGTTCTTCTCAGTTTGTTATCCTTTACCATGGTCAGGTAATCAGCTATGCTGTATTGTCTGTTTAGGGCCAAGTAGCAATTGAGTTTGCTTTGGGTTTTTGTTGTTTCTGCCCAATATGTCAGATATTTTTCCTTTTGCTTAGCGACGATTGTGTTGGGTCGAATTCTTTGTGTTACCCTGTCACTGTCCTGGGGCTGGTTATTGTTAGTATTGTTAGTAGTTACTTCACTGAGTCCCAGGACTAGTTGACTGAGGGTATTCTTCTTTATGGTCAGCTCTTGGCATTTCAGGGCGTCGTAGTGATAGCATTGGGGATTGCTCATTTGTATGTGATTCCAAAATTTGGTGGCTCTTTTTTGGATGGTGATTATTAATGGATATTGGCCTAGTTCCGCCCTGCATGCATTGTTTACTGTTTTCCTTTGAGTCCGGAGGATACTTTTACAGAATTCTGCATGTAGGATCTCAATTGGGTGTTTGTCCCACTTTGCAAATTCTTGTTGAGTTAGCGGTCCCCATACCTCACTGCCATAGAGTGCAATTGGTTCAATTACTGATTTGAAAATTTTGAGCCAAATGCTAATTGGGATTTCTATTTGGATTGATTTTTTGATGGCATAGAAAGCCCTTCTTGCTTTCTCTTTCAGTTCATTCACAGCCAGTTTGAAGTTTCCCGTAGAACTGATTTTTAAGCCCAAGTATGTGTAGTTAGTGGTTTGTTCAATTTTGGTTGTTCCTACTGTGAAATTTATTTTGGGTCCCTGATGTTTGGATCTTTGCTGGAACACAAGGACTTTGGTTTTTTGGGGATTTATTGTCAGGGCCCAAGTCTGGCAGTACGACTCCAGCAGGTCCAGGTTTTGCTGTAGCCCCTCTTTAGTAGGTGACAGCAGAACCAGGTCGTCTGCATAGAGGAGGAATTTAACCTTGGATTCATATAGGGTGAGGCCGGGTGCTGTCGATTGTTCAAGTAGTTTTGCCAATCCATTTATGTAAATATTAAAGAGTGTCGGTGAGATTGGCGAGCCCTGCGTCACCCCCCGCCCCTGTGGGAAGTATTTTGTTTGTTTGTCTCCAATTTTAACTGCACATTTGTTGTTTGTATACATTGATTTAATTACATCATATGTTTTCCCTCCTACCCCACTTTCGATAAGTTTCAGGAATAAACCGTCATGCCAGATGGAGTCGAAAGCCTTCTGGAAATCTACAAAGCATGCGTAGATTTTGCTTTTGTTATGGTGAACGTGTTTGTCAATTAGGGTCTGTAGGGTGAATATATGATCGGATGTTCTATAGTTTGGCAGGAATCCAATTTGGCTTTTACTCAAGACATTGTGCTCCTCAAGGAAGTTTATAAGTCTTTTGTTTATGATGCTACAGAATACCTTCCCCAGGTTACTGTTTACACAGATGCCTCGATAGTTGTTTGGGTCGATTTTGTCCCCACTTTTGTATATGGGCGTTATGAGTCCTTTGTTCCAGATATCAGGGAAATAACCGACACTCAGAACCAAGTTGAAGAGTTTTAGGATAGCCAGTTTCATTTTGTTGTCTGTGTGTTTAATCATCTCGTTTAGTATGCCGTCTGTCCCGCAGGCTTTTCCTGGTCGCAGGTCCTTGAGTTTTTCAAGAAGTTCTTTTTCTGTTATTATGGCGTCCAGCGGGTTTTGGTTATCTTTTATGGCCATTTCTAGCTTTTCCAGTTTTTTGCATATTTGGTGTTGCTCTGGTCTTAGTGTGTTTTTCTGGTATAATTTTTCAAAGTGGTTTACCCATGTGTCCCCATTTTGAATGGCCAAATCGTCGTGTTGTTTTTTGTGTAGTGTTTTCAAGTTTTCCCAGAAACAATTGGAATCTATGGATTCCTCCATGGAGCTGAGTGTATTCTTAATATATTGCTCTTTTTTGGTTCTGAGTGTGTTTCTGTATTGTGTTAGTGTCTGACAATAAGTAAGGCGTAGTTCCTCGTTTTCTGGATGTCTGTGTTTTTGGTTTGATATTTTTCTAAGTTTTTTCCTCATGTTATGGCAATCTCGGTCAAACCATTTTTCATAGTTTTTTGTTTTGGGTTTGTTGTTGCGAGCTTTCAAGTTTGCATTTGTTGCCAAATTATCAAAAATATTGTTTAGTTTACTAACTGCCCGGTTTACGCCTTCTTTATTGTGAGTGTATATGTTATCCAGAAAGGTGTCTAAGAGAGCTTGAGTTGATGCATTGCTAATTGTTTTCTGGTATTTTTCCGTGTCGTTTTTGGCCCATCTGTACGATTTTTTGGTGTTGTACAGTTTACTGGGTTGTGTTTCTATGTTGTTTGTTTCTGTCTTTTTGAGGAACATAGTAATTTGACTGTGATCTGACAGTGTTGTTTGTGGTTTGACTGTGAATGCTCTGAAAGAGGATGGGTCTAAGTCTGTAATCATATAGTCTACTGTGCTGCAGCCAAGAGGTGAGCAATAGGTCGATCTTCCTAGGAGGTCTCCTATGAACCTACCATTGACAATGTACAGACCCAGGTTTCGACAGAGCTGTAGTAGCTGTTTTCCGTTGGTATTTGACTGCTTGTCGCAGTTATGCCTGTATGGAAGGGAAGGGATGTCAAAGTGGTTATTCCCGAAAACGTAATTGTTTCCCTGATTATTGGTGAAGTCTGGTTCTTCGCCCGTTCTTGAATTGAGGTCCCCACAGATCAACACGTTCCCCTGGGCCTGGTATTGGATAATTTCCCCCTCCATGTTGGAGAAGGTGTCCTCTTTAAAGTACGGGGAATCGATTGGAGGGATATAAAGTGCGCAAATGTAAACATCTTGGGTGTTTGAGATAATCTCCCTCTCAAGTTTGAGCCACATATGGTTTTCGCCCTTTTTTATAAATTTGATGTAATTCTTAAGTTCTGTTTTAAACCAGATCAGTATGCCTCCGGAGTCTCTGCCTTGGGTTACACTTGGTAATTTATTGGAGGGGACCACCAGCTCAGTGTACCCTTGGGGACAGCCAGTGTGTCCTTTTCCTTTATACCAAGTTTCCTGTAAAATGATAATATCTAGGTCTTTAGTTTCATCTATGAACTCTGGGGTCCTACTTTTCACTTCTCGCAGTGAAGAGCGTAGACCTTGGATATTCCAGGTCGAAATATATAAGGATTTCATGTTAAGTTTGATCTTTTACTATGATAGGTTAAAGAGTGGTACGTGTTTGTCGTGTCTAAGTGTGGGGAAAAAAAGATCACATCAGTTGTCTACAAAAGTTAATACAATTTGGTTACAGTTCTTTCTATTAATTAGTCCTTGATCCATAAGGCGGAAGTAGATGCTGCTGCACATCTGCTTATTGTCTCTTAATGGATTGTTTCTGTCTGAGGTATTGCGTACGTCCTGTGCATCTCTCCCTCTGTCTGGCTAGGAGCAGTCCTATTCCCCTGTGGGACAGGAGTGGTGCAGGTCTGATATTGTTGTTTTGCATGGGGATCCTCTCTGGTCTCGGTTGGTGTGTTGGTGGTCCTTGTAGTGTTCCTGATATGTACCCCGCTGATCTCTGGTGGTCGGGGGGGGGGGTCCTCTTGGAGTCTGGGTATGGACCCGGTTAAAAGCGACGTCCTTCAGGGCTTTAGCAAAGATCGATATTCTTTGCCTTTGGATGTGGACGTGGTCGTAAAGACATTCCTCATCAAGGGTGGGGTGTTGGGCCAGGTGTACGTTGTGGTTTGATTCGCAGTCTCTTGCTATGCTGGCATTTATCTCATGAATTGTGTTGTTGTTGAAGTCTGTTCTCGGCAATATTGTGGAAACAGTGATTCTAGTGTTTGGAAATGTACTGCTTGCTTTCCTAATCATTGCTCTGAGCGATGTTGCTACTTCTTTCTGTTGGGTCTTTAGGTCATTTGTGCCCGTGTGTATTATTATGTGTTGGGGGGAGCCTAATCTGGCTTTGGTCAGCCATCCCATGGCTCTGTTTGTTGTTGGGCACCAGATCTTTTCTACTTTACTTCTAGGGAATAGCTTTTTCTCCCATAGAAATTTCCCATTTGAGTCTATGAGTATTACGACGTCAGCCTTGTTTGTGTTTACTGTCTGGTGGCTTTCGCTTGGACTCATAGTGTGTGTGCTGGGCTGGGGTGTCTGGTGTGTGCGTACCTCTTGTGAGCGGCCCGCTTGTGGTTCCACGGTGGTGGGGGAAGATTGCGAATCAGTATGCTGGTCGGTCTGTGTGGCACCCCTTGTATTGTGTGTCTGTTGCTTTTGTTCCGTGTGGGAGTGCAGCCGTTCCGTCCGGCTCTGTCTTGTCTTATCTCTAGCCTCTGGTTGCTGGTCTAATGGTGTTATCTCTCCTCTATGGCTCTCTTCTTTTTCCTGCAGCTCTTTCACCTGATTCCTAAGTAGATTCACCTGGTTCTCAAGTAGCTTCAGCTCTCTCTTGTGTCTCTCCCTCTCCTGATTTTGATAGTCATTCATTTTGAGGAAGTCCTCTCTAAGTTTAACCACCTCTATCTCTAATTGATTAAATTTATCTTTTGGTTGTATCTGGCTGTGTGACCCACAGTCACAGGTGTCCACACACACAGACCCACAGTCCCGGGTCTCCACACACACAGACCCACAGTCCAGAGTCTCCACACACACAGACCCACAGTCCTGGGTCTCCACACACAGACCCACAGTCCTGGGTCTCCACACACAGACCCACAGTCCCGGGTCTCCACACACATATCCACAGTCCCGGGTCTCCACACACAGGCCCGGGTCTCCACACACAGACCCAGAGTCCCGGGTCTCCACACACAGACCCACAGTCCCGGGTCTCCGCACACAGACCCACAGTCCCGGGTCTCCGCACACAGACCCACAGTCCCGGGTCTCCGCACACAGACCCACAGTCCCGGGTCTCCGCACAGAGACCCACAGTCCCGGGTCTCCGCACAGAGACCCACAGTCCCGGGTCTCCGCACAGAGACCCACAGTCCCGGGTCTCCGCACACAGACCCACAGTCCCGGGTCTCCGCACACAGACCCACAGTCCCGGGTCTCCGCACACAGACCCACAGTCCCGGGTCTCCGCACACAGACCCACAGTCCCGGGTCTCCGCACACAGACCCACAGTCCCGGGTCTCCGCACACAGACCCACAGTCCCGGGTCTCCACTCACAGACCCACAGTCCCGAGTCTCCACACACACAGACCCAGTTTCCCAGCTCTCCACACACACAGACCCACAGTCCCGGGTCTCCACACACACAGACCCACAGTCCCGGGTCTCCACACACACACAGACCCACAGTCCCGAGTCTCCACACACAGACCCACAGTCCCGGGTCTCCACACACAGACCCACAGTCCCGGGTCTCCACACACAGACCCACAGTCCCGGGTCTCCACACACAGACCCGGGTCTCCACACACAGACCCAGAGTCCCGGGTCTCCGCACACAGTCCCAGAGTCCTGGGTCTCCGCACACAGACCCACAGTCCCGGGTCTCCGCACACAGACCCACAGTCCCGGGTCTCGGCACACAGACCCGGGTCTCGGCACACAGACCCGGGTCTCCACACACAGACTGACTGTCCTGGGTCACCACACACGCAGAACCACCGTCCCGGGTCTCCACACACGCAGAACCACAGTCCCGGGCCACCACACACGCAGACCCACAGTCCCGGGTCTCCACACACACAGACCCACAGTCCCGGGTCTGCAAACACAGACCATAGTCCCGGGTCTCCACACACAGACCCAGTGTCCCGGTTCTCCACACATAGACCCACAGTCCCGGGTCTCCACATACAGACCCACAGTCCCGGGTCTCCACACGCAGAAGCACAGTCCCGGGTCTCCACACGCAGACCCACAGTCCCGGGTCTCCACACACACAGACCCACAGTCCCGGGTCTCCACACACACAGACCCACAGTCCCGGGTCTCCACACACAGACCCACAGTCCCGGGTCTCTACACGCAGAACCACAGTCCCGGGTCTCCACACGCAGACCCACAGTCCCGGGTCTCCACACACAGACCCAGTGTCCCGGTTCTCCACACACAGAACCACAGTCCCGGGTCTCCACACACAGACCCACAGTCCCGGGTCTCCACACACAGACCCACAGTCCCGGGTCTCCACACACAGACCCACAGTCCTGGGTCTCCACACACAGACCCACAGTCCCGGGTCTCCACACACAGACCCACAGTCCCGGGTCTCCACACACAGACCCACAGTCCCGGGTCTCCACACACACAGACCCACAGTCCCGGGTCTCCACACGCAGACCCACAGTCCCGGGTCTCCACACACAGACCCACAATCCTGGGTCTCCACACACAGACCCACAGTCCCGGGTCTCCACACACAGACCCACAGTCCCGGGTCTCCACACACACAGACCCACAGTCCCGGATCTTCACACACAGACCCACAGTCCCGGGTCTCCACACACAGACCCACAGTCCTGGGTCTCCACACACAGACCCACAGTCCCGGGTCTCCACACACAGACCCACAATCCTGGGTCTCCACACACAGACCCACAGTCCCGGGTCTCCACACACAGACCCACAGTCCCGGGTCTCCACACACACAGACCCACAGTCCCGGATCTTCACACACAGACCCACAGTCCCAGGTCTCTACACACAGACCCACAGTCCCGGGTCTCCACACACACAGACCCACAGTCCCGGGTGTCCACACACACAGACCCACAGTCCCGGGTCTCCACACACAGAACCACAGTCCCGGGTCACCACACACAGACCCACAGTCCCGGGTCTCCACACACAGACCCGGGTCTCCATACACACAGACCCACAGTCCCGGGTCTCCGCACTCAGACCCACAGACCCACAGTCCCGGGTCGCCACACACACAGACCAGCGTCTCCACACACGCAGACCCACAGTCCCGGGTCTCCACACACACCGACCCACAGTCCCGGGTCTCCACACACACAGACCCACAGTCCAGGGTGTCCATACACACAGACCCACAGTCCCGGGTCTCCACACACAGGCTCAGTGTCCCGGGTCTCCACACACAGACCTGGGTCTCCACACACAGACCCACAGTCCCGGGTCTCCGCACGCAGACCCACAGTCCCGGGTCTCCGCACGCAGACCCACAGTCCCGGGTCTCCGCACGCAGACCCACAGTCCCGGGTCTCCGCACGCAGACCCACAGTCCCGGGTCTCCGCACGCAGACCCACAGTCCCGGGTCTCCGCACGCAGACCCACAGTCCCGGTCTCCGCACGCAGACCCACAGTCCCTGGTCTCCACACACAGACCCACAGTCCCGGGTCTCCAGACACACAGACCAACAGTCCCGGGTCTCCAGACACACAGACCCACAGTCCTGCGTCTCCACACACACCGACCCACAGTCCCGGGTCTCCAAACACACAGACCCACAGTCCCGGATCTCCACACACAGACCCACAGTCCCGGGTCTCCGCACACAGACCCACAGTCCCGGGTCTCCGCACACAGACCCACAGTCCCGGGTCTCCGCACACAGACCCACAGTCCCGGGTCTCCGCACACAGACCCACAGTCCCGGGTCTCCACACACACAGACCCACAGTCCCGGGTCTCCACACACACAGACCCACAGTCCCGGGTCTCCACACACACAGACCCACAGTCCCGGGTCTCCACACACACAGACCCACAGTCCCGGGTCTCCACACACAGACCCACAGTCCCGGGTCTCCACACACACAGACCCACAGTCCCGGGTCTCCACACACACAGACCCACAGTCCCGGGTCTCCACACACACAGACCCACAGTCCCGGGTCTCCACACACAGACCCACAGTCCCGGGTCTCCATAAACACAGACCCACAGTCCCGGGTCTCCGCACTCAGACCCACAGTCGCGGGTCTCCACACACAGACCCACAGTCCCGGGTCTCCACACACAGACCCACAGTCCCGGGTCTCCACACACAAAGACCCACAGTTCCGGGTCTCCACACACGCCGACCCATGTTCCCGGATCTCCACACACACACCCACAGTCCCGGGTCTCTACACACAGACCCACAGTCCCGGGTCTCCACACACAGACCCACAGTCCCGGGTCTCCACACACAGACCCGGGTCTCCACACACAGACCCACAGTCCCAGGTCTCCACACACACACAGACCCACAGTCCCGGGTCTCCACACACACAGACCAACAGTCCCGGGTCTCCACACACACAGACCCACAGTCCCGGGTCTCCACACACACAGACCCACAGTCCCGGGTCTCCACACACACAGACCCACAGTCCCGGGTCTCCACACACACAGACCCACAGTCCAGAGTCTCCACACACACAGACCCACAGTCCCGGGTCTCCACACTCAGACCCACAGTCCCGGGTCTCCACACACAGACCCACAGTCCCGGATCTCCACACACATATCCACAGTCCCGGGTCTCCACACACAGGCCCGGGTCTCCACACACAGACCCAGAGTCCCGGGTCTCCACACACAGACCCACAGTCCCGGGTCTCCGCACACGGACCCACAGTCCCGGGTCTCCGCACACAGACCCACAGTCCCGGGTCTCCGCACACAGACCCACAGTCCCGGGTCTCCGCACACAGACCCACAGTCCCGGGTCTCCGCACACAGACCCACAGTCCCGGGTCTCCGCACACAGACCCACAGTCCCGGGTCTCCGCACACAGACCCACAGTCCCGGGTCTCCGCACACAGACCCACAGTCCCGGGTCTCCGCACACAGACCCACAGTCCCGGGTCTCCGCACACAGACCCGGGTCTCCACACACAGACCCACAGTCCCGGGTCTCCACACACACAGACCCACAGTTCCGGGTCTCCACACACACAGACCAACAGTCCCGGATCTCCACACACACAGACCCACAGTCCCGGGTCTCCGCACACAGACCCACAGTCCCGGGTCTCCACACACAGACCCGGGTCTCCACACACAGACCCACAGTCCCGGGTCTCCACACACACAGACCCACAGTTCCGGGTCTCCACACACACAGACCAACAGTCCCGGATCTCCACACACACAGACCCACAGTCCAGAGTCTCCACACACACACACCCACAGTCCTGGGTCTCAACATACACAGACCCACAGTCCCGGGTCTCCACACTCAGACCCACAGTCCCGGGTCTCCACACACAGACCCACAGTCCCGGGTCTCCACACACAGACCCACAGTCCCGGGTCTCCACACACAGGCCCGGATCTCCACACACAGACCCACAGTCCCGGGTCTCCGCACAGAGACCCACAGTCCCGGGTCTCCGCACAGAGACCCACAGTCCCGGGTCTCCGCACACAGACCCACAGTCCCGGGTCTCCGCACACAGACCCACAGTCCCGGGTCTCCGCACACAGACCCACAGTCCCGGGTCTCCGCACACAGACCCACAGTCCCGGGTCTCCGCACACAGACCCACAGTCCCGGGTCTCCGCACACAGACCCACAGTCCCGGGTCTCCGCACACAGACCCACAGTCCCGGGTCTCCGCACACAGACCCACAGTCCCGGGTCTCCGCACACAGACCCACAGTCCCGGGTCTCCGCACACAGACCCACAGTCCCGGGTCTCCGCACACAGACCCACAGTCCCGGGTCTCCGCACACAGACCCACAGTCCCGGGTCTCCGCACACAGACCCACAGTCCCGGGTCTCCGCACACAGACCCACAGTCCCGGGTCTCCGCACACAGACCCACAGTCCCGGGTCTCCGCACACAGACCCACAGTCCCGGGTCTCCGCACACAGACCCACAGTCCCGGGTCTCCGCACACAGACCCACAGTCCCGGGTCTCCGCACACAGACCCACAGTCCCGGGTCTCCGCACACAGACCCACAGTCCCGGGTCTCCGCACACAGACCCACAGTCCCGGGTCTCCGCACACAGACCCACAGTCCCGGGTCTCCGCACACAGACCCACAGTCCCGGGTCTCCGCACACAGACCCACAGTCCCGGGTCTCCGCACACAGACCCACAGTCTCGGGTCTCCGCACACAGACCCACAGTCCCGGGTCTCCGCACACAGACCCACAGTCCCGGGTCTCCGCACACAGACCCACAGTCCCGGGTCTCCGCACACAGACCCACAGTCCCGGGTCTCCGCACACAGACCCACAGTCCCGGGTCTCCGCACACAGACCCACAGTCCCGGGTCTCCGCACACAGACCCACAGTCCCGGGTCTCCGCACACAGACCCACAGTCCCGGATCTCCGCACACAGACCCACAGTCCCGGGTCTCCGCACACAGACCCACAGTCCCGGGTCTCCACACACACAGATCCACAGTCCCGGGTCCCCACACAATTCACAATTTTCACAATTCAAATCGCTTTATTGGCATGATAAGTTACATCTTATGTTGCCAAAGCATCAAAATACATTCATGGTTTAGCACATAAACGCAGTTCTATTCATACAGTGTATAAACAGATATATCCCTGAGTGTATAAATATACATTCGCATTGTTTATATATATTCTTTTCTTAGTTTACTGGTTGTCCCTCTGTTCATGGCAAGCTGTAACATAGTGTGCCGCCAGTGTTATACAGCTTCTCTCCTCTCCCAGTAGGAATGGGAGTTTTTGGTTGTCATTCAGATTTCTGAAATCAGGGCATATTTGTGAGAATTTTTGGTAGAAATTCTCCCTGATGCCCTGATATTTTCCGCAGGCTGTGATGAAGTGCATCTCTGTCTCCACTACTCCCTGACTGCAGTGAGAGCATATCCTGTCTTCTCTTGGTAGCCTGGTCTGCCTTTTTCGATCGCTAGGCTATGTTCGCTAAGTCTGTACCTTGTCAAGGTTCTTCTCAGTTTGTTATCCTTTACCATGGTCAGGTAATCAGCTATGCTGTATTGTCTGTTTAGGGCCAAGTAGCAATTGAGTTTGCTTTGGGTTTTTGTTGTTTCTGCCCAATATGTCAGATATTTTTCCTTTTGCTTAGCGACGATTGTGTTGGGTCGAATTCTTTGTGTTACCCTGTCACTGTCCTGGGGCTGGTTATTGTTAGTATTGTTAGTAGTTACTTCACTGAGTCCCAGGACTAGTTGACTGAGGGTATTCTTCTTTATGGTCAGCTCTTGGCATTTCAGGGCGTCGTAGTGATAGCATTGGGGATTGCTCATTTGTATGTGATTCCAAAATTTGGTGGCTCTTTTTTGGATGGTGATTATTAATGGATATTGGCCTAGTTCCGCCCTGCATGCATTGTTTACTGTTTTCCTTTGAGTCCGGAGGATACTTTTACAGAATTCTGCATGTAGGATCTCAATTGGGTGTTTGTCCCACTTTGCAAATTCTTGTTGAGTTAGCGGTCCCCATACCTCACTGCCATAGAGTGCAATTGGTTCAATTACTGATTTGAAAATTTTGAGCCAAATGCTAATTGGGATTTCTATTTGGATTGATTTTTTGATGGCATAGAAAGCCCTTCTTGCTTTCTCTTTCAGTTCATTCACAGCCAGTTTGAAGTTTCCCGTAGAACTGATTTTTAAGCCCAAGTATGTGTAGTTAGTGGTTTGTTCAATTTTGGTTGTTCCTACTGTGAAATTTATTTTGGGTCCCTGATGTTTGGATCTTTGCTGGAACACAAGGACTTTGGTTTTTTGGGGATTTATTGTCAGGGCCCAAGTCTGGCAGTACGACTCCAGCAGGTCCAGGTTTTGCTGTAGCCCCTCTTTAGTAGGTGACAGCAGAACCAGGTCGTCTGCATAGAGGAGGAATTTAACCTTGGATTCATATAGGGTGAGGCCGGGTGCTGTGGATTGTTCAAGTAGTTTTGCCAATCCATTTATGTAAATATTAAAGAGTGTCGGTGAGATTGGCGAGCCCTGCGTCACCCCCCGCCCCTGTGGGAAGTATTTTGTTTGTTTGTCTCCAATTTTAACTGCACATTTGTTGTTTGTATACATTGATTTAATTACATCATATGTTTTCCCTCCTACCCCGCTTTCGATAAGTTTCAGGAATAAACCGTCATGCCAGATGGAGTCGAAAGCCTTCTGGAAATCTACAAAGCATGCGTAGATTTTGCTTTTGTTATGGTGAACGTGTTTGTCAATTAGGGTCTGTAGGGTGAAGATATGATCGGATGTTCTATAGTTTGGCAGGAATCCAATTTGGCTTTTACTCAAGACATTGTGCTCCTCAAGGAAGTTTATAAGTCTTTTGTTTATGATGCTACAGAATACCTTCCCCAGGTTACTGTTTACACAGATGCCTCGATAGTTGTTTGGGTCGATTTTGTCCCCACTTTTGTATATGGGCGCGATGAGTCCTTTGTTCCAGATATCAGGGAAATAACCGACACTCAGAACCAAGTTGAAGAGTTTTAGGATAGCCAGTTTCATTTTGTTGTCTGTGTGTTTAATCATCTCGTTTAGTATGCCGTCTGTCCCGCAGGCTTTTCCTGGTCGCAGGTCCTTGAGTTTTTCAAGAAGTTCTTTTTCTGTTATTATGGCGTCCAGCGGGTTTTGGTTATCTTTTATGGCCATTTCTAGCTTTTCCAGTTTTTTGCATATTTGGTGTTGCTCTGGTCTTAGTGTGTTTTTCTGGTATAATTTTTCAAAGTGGTTTACCCATGTGTCCCCATTTTGAATGGCCAAATCGTCGTGTTGTTTTTTGTGTAGTGTTTTCAAGTTTTCCCAGAAACAATTGGAATCAATGGATTCCTCCATGGAGCTGAGTGTATTCTTAATATATTGCTCTTTTTTGGTTCTGTGTGTTTCTGTATTGTGTTAGTGTCTGACAATAAGTAAGGCGTAGTTCCTCGTTTTCTGGATGTCTGTGTTTTTGGTTTGATATTTTTCTAAGTTTTTTCCTCATGTTACGGCAATCTCGGTCAAACCATTTTTCATAGTTTTTTGTTTTGGGTTTGTTCTTGCGCGCTTTCAAGTGTGCATTTGTTGCCAAATTATCAAAAATATTGTTTAGTTTACTAACTGCCCGGTTTACGCCTTCTTTATTGTGAGTGTATATGTTATCCAGAAAGGTGTCTAAGAGAGCTTGAGTTGATGCATTGCTAATTGTTTTCTGGTATTTTTCCGTGTCGTTTTTGGCCCATCTGTACGATTTTTTGGTGTTGTACAGTTTACTGGGTTGTGTTTCTATGTTGTTTGTTTCTGTCTTTTTGAGGAACATAGTCCCACAGTCCTGGGTCTCCACACACACAGACTCACAGTCCCGGGTCTCCAGACACACAGACCCACAGTCCCGGGTCTCCAGACACACAGTCCCACAGTCCCGGGTCGCCACACACAGACCCACAGTCCTGGGTCTCCACACACACACCCACAGTCCCATGCCTCCACACACACAGACCCACAGTCCCGGGTCTCCGCACACAGACCCACAGTCCCGGGTCTCCGCACACAGACCCACAGTCCCGGGTCTCCGCACACAGACCCACAGTCCCGGGTCTCCGCACACAGACCCACAGTCCCGGGTCTCCGCACACAGACCCACAGTCCCGGGTCTCCACATACACAGGCCCACAGTCGGGGGTTCTCCACACACAGACCCATAGTCCCGGGTCTCCACACACACAGACCCACAGTCCCGGGTCTCCACACACACAGACCCACAGTCCCGGGTCTCCACACACACAGACCCACAGTCCCGGGTCTCCACACACACAGACCCACAGTCCCGGGTCTCCACACACACAGACCCACAGTCCCGGGTCTCCACACACACACAGACCCACAGTCCCGGGTCTCCACACACACAGACCCACAGTCCCGGGTCTCCACACACACAGACCCACAGTCCCGGGTCTCCACACACACAGACCCACAGTCCCGGGTCTCCACACACACAGACCCACAGTCCCGGGTCTCCACACACAGACCCACAGACATGGGTCTCCACACACAGACCCACAGACATGGGTCTCCACACACACAGAACCACAGTCCTGGGTCACCACACACAGACCCACAATCCCGGGTCTCCACACACACAGACCCACAGTCCCGGGTCTCCACACACACAGACCCACAGTCCCGGGTCTCCACACATATAGACCCACAGTCCCGGGTCACCACACACAGACCCACAGACATGGGTCTCCACACACACAGAACCACAGTCCTGGGTCACCACACACAGACCCACAATCCCGGGTCTCCACACAAACAGAACCACAGTCCTGGGTCACCACACACAGACCCACAGTCCGGGGTCTCCTCACACAGACCCACAGTCCTGGGCCTCCACACACAGACCCACAGTCCCGGGTCTCCAGACACACAGACCCACAGTCCCGGGTCTCCAGACACAGTCCCAGGTCTCCACACACAGACTCACAGTCCCGCGTCTCCACACACACCCACAGTCCCGGGTCTCCACACACACACCCACAGTCCCGTGTCTCCACACACACAGACCCACAGTCCCGGGTCTCCACACAAACACCCACAGTCCCGGGTCTCCATAGACAGACCCACAGTCCCGGGGCTCCACACACAGGCCCGGGTCTCCATACACAGACCCACAGTCCCGGGTCCCCACACACAGACCCGCAGTCCCGGGTCTCCACACACAGACCCACAGTCCCGAGTCTCCACACACACAGACCCACAGTCCCGGGTCTCCACACACAAAGACCCACAGTTCCGGGTATCCACACACGCCGACCCATATTCCCGGATCTCCACACACACACCCACAGTCCCGGGTCTCTACACACAGGCCCACAGTCCCGGGTCTCCAAACACAGACCCACAGTCCTGGGTCTCCACACACACAGACCCACAGTCCAGGGTGTCCATACACACAGACCCACAGTCCCGGGTCTCCACACACAGACCCACAGTCCCGGGTCTCCACACACAGACCCACAATCCCAGGTCTCCACACACACAGACCCACAGTCCTGGGTCTCCACACACACAAACCAACAGTCCCAGGTCTCCACACACACAGACCCACAGTCCCGGGTCGCCACACACACAGACCCACAGTCCCGGGTCTCCACACACAGGCCCACAGTCCCGGGTCTCCACACACAGACCCACAATCCCGGGTCTCCACACACAGACCCGGGTCTCCACACACAGACCCACAGTCCCAGGTCTCCACACACACAGACCCACAGTCCTGGGTCTCCACACACACAAACCAACAGTCCCGGGTCTCCACACACACAGACCCACAGTCCCGGGTCTCCACATACACAGACCCACAGTCCCGGGTCTCCACACTCAGACCCACAGTCCCGGATCTCCACACACAGACCCACAGTCCCGGGTCTCCACACACAGACCCGGGTCTCCACACACAGACCCACAGTCCCGGGTCTCCACACACATATCCACAGTCCCGGGTCTCCACACACAGGCCCGGGTCTCCAAACACAGACCCAGAGTCCCGGGTCTCCACACACAGACCCACAGTCCCGGGTCTCCACACACAGACCCACAGTCCCGGGTCTCCGCACACAGACCCACAGTCCCGGGTCTCCGCACACAGACCCACAGTTCCGGGTCTCCGCACAGAGACCCGCAGTCCCGGGTCTCCACACACAGACCCACAGTCCCGGGTCTCCACACAGACCCACAGTCCCGGGTCTCCACACACAGACCCACAGTCCCGGGTCTCCACACACAGACCCACAGTCCCGGGGCTCCACACACAGACCCACAGTCACGGGTCTCCACACACAGACCCACAGTCACGGGTCTCCACACAGACCCGCAGTCCTGGGCCTCCACACACACAGACCCGGGTCTCCACACACAGACCCACAGTCCCGGGTCTCCACACACAGACCCGGTTCTCCACACACACAGACCCACAGTCCCGGGTCTCCACACACAGACCCACCGTCCCGTGTCTCCACACACAGACCCACCGTCCCGGGTCTCCACACACAGACCCACAGTCCCGGGTCTCCACACACAGACCCACAGTCCCGGGTCTCCACACACAGACCCACAGTCCCGGATCTCCACACACAGACCCACAGTCCCGGGTCTCCACACACAGACCCACAGTCCCGGGTCTCCACACACAGACCCACAGTCCCGGGTCTCCACACACAGACCCACAGTCCCGGGTCTCCACACGCAGACCCACAGTCCCGGGTCTCCACACGCAGACCCACAGTCCCGGGACTCCACACACAGAACCACAGTCCCGGGTCTCCACACACACAAACCCACAGTCCCGGGTCTCCACACACAGACCCACAATCCCGGGTCTCCACACTCAGACCCACAGTCCCGGGTGTCCACACACAGAGCAACAGTCCCGGGTCTCCACACACACACTGACACACAGTCCCGGGTCTCCATAGACACGCAGACACAATCCCGGTTCTCCACAATCAGACCAACAGTCCCGGGTCTCCAGACACACAGACCCACAGTCCCGGGTCTCCACATTCAGACCCACAGTCCCGGGTCTCCACACACAGACCCACAGTCCCGGGTCTACACACAGAGACCCACAGCCCCGGGTCTCCACACACAGACCCACAGTCCCGGGTCTCCACACACAGGCCCGGGTCTCCAAACAGACCCACAGTCCCGGGTCTCCACACAGAGACCCACAGTCCCGGGTCTCCACACAGAGACCCACAGTCCCGGGTCTCCACACAGAGACCCACAGTCCCGGGTCTCCACACACAGACCCACAGTCCCGGGTCTCCACACACAGACCCACAGTCCCGGGTCTCCACACACAGACCCACAGGCCCGGGTCTACACACACAGACCCACAGTCCCGGGTCTCCACACACAGACCCACAGTCCTGGGTCTCCACACACAGACCCACAGACCCGGGCCTCCACACACATACCCACAGACCCGGGCCTCCACACACATACCCACAGTCCCGGGTCTCCACACACAGGCCCGGGTCTCCACACACAGACCCAGAGTCCCGGGTCTCCGCACACAGACCCAGAGTCCCGGGTCTCCGCACACAGACCCACAGTCCCGGGTCTCCGCACACAGACCCACAGTCCCGGGTCTCCGCACACAGACCCACAGTCCCGGGTCTCGGCACACAGACCCACAGTCCCGGGTCTCGGCACACAGACCCACAGTCCCGGGTCTCCACACACAGAACCACAGTCCTGGGTCACCACACACAGACCCACAATCCCGGGTCTCCACACACACAGAACCACAGTCCTGGGTCACCACACACAGACCCACAGTCCGGGGTCTCCGCACACAGACCCACAGTCCTGGGCCTCCACACACAGACCCACAGTCCCGGGTCTCCAGACACACAGACCCGGGTCTCCAGACACACAGACCCACAGTCCCGGGACTCCAGACACACAGACCCGCAGTCCCGGGTCTCCACACACAGACCCGCAGTCCCGGGTCTCCACACACAGACCCGCAGTCCCGGGTCTCCACACACAGACCCGCAGTCACGGGTCTCCACACACAGACCCGCAGTCACGGGTCTCCACACACAGAACCGCAGTCCCGGGTCTCCACACACAGACCCACAGTCCCGGGTCTCCACACACAGACCCACAGTCCCGGGTCTCCACACACAGACCCACAGTCCCGGGTCTCCACACACAGACCCACAGTCCCGGGTCTCCACACACAGACCCACAGTCCCGGGTCTCCAAACACAGACCCACAGGTGCGGGTCTACACACACAGACCCACAGTCCCGGGTCTCCACACACAGACCCACAGTCCCGGGTCTCCACACACAGACCCACAGTCCTGGGTCTCCTCACACACAGACCCACAGTCCCGGGTCTCCACAGACACGCTGACCCACAGTCCCGGGTCTCCACACACACACCCACAGTCCCGGGTCTCCACACACACACCCACAGTCCCGGGTCTACACACACACACCCACAGTCCCGGGTCTCCACACACACAGACCCACAGTCCCGGGTCTCCACACACAGGCCCACAGTCCCAGGTATCCACACACAGGCCCACAGTCCCGGGTCTCCACACATAGACCCACAGTCCCGGGTCTCCACACACAGGTCCAGTGTCCCGGGTCTCCACACAAGCAGACCCACAGTCCCGGGTCTCCACACACAGACCCACAGTCCCGGGTCTCCACACACAGAGCCACAGTCACGGGTCTCCACACACAGACCCACAGTCACGGGTCTCCACACACACACCGACAAGCACGGGTCTCCACACAGACCCGCAGTCCTGGGCCTCCACACACACACCCCCACAGTCCCGGGTCTCCACACACAGACCCACAGTCCCGGGTCTCCACACACAGACCC
Source organism: Somniosus microcephalus (assembly GCF_052327205.1). Classification (NCBI taxonomy): domain Eukaryota; kingdom Metazoa; phylum Chordata; class Chondrichthyes; order Squaliformes; family Somniosidae; genus Somniosus; species Somniosus microcephalus. The sequence goes on from NC_140994.1 coordinate 98,268,236, forward strand.
GGTTCTCCACACACACAGACCCACAGTCCCGGGTCTCCACACACAGACCCACCGTCCCGTGTCTCCACACACAGACCCACAGTCCCGGGTCTCCACACACAGACCCACAGTCCCGGGTCTCCACACACAGACCCACAGTCCCGGGTCTCCACACACAGACCCACAGTCCCGGGTCTCCACACACAGACCCACAGTCCCGGGTCTCCACACACAGACCCATAGTCCCGGGTCTCCACACGCAGACCCACAGTCCCGGGTCTCCACACGCAGACCCACAGTCCCGGGTCGCCACACGCACGGACCCACAGTCCCGGGTCTCCACACGCACGGACCCAGTGTCCCGGGTCTCCACACGCACGGACCCACAGTCCCGGGTCTCCACACGCACAGACCCACAATCCCGTGTCTCCACACACACAGACCCACAGTCCCGAGTCTCCACACACGCAGACCCACTTTCCCAGTTCTCCACACACAGCAACCCACAGTCCCGGGTCTCCACACGCAGACCCGGGTCTCCACACACGCAGACTCTCAGTCCCGTGTCTCCACACACGCAGACCCACAGTCCCGGGTCGCCACACACAAAGCCACAGTCCCGAGTCTCCACACACAAAGCCACAGTCCCGAGTCTCCACACACGCAGACCCACAGTCCCGGGTCTCCACACACAAAGCCACAGTCCCGAGTCTCCACACACGCAGACCCACAGTCCCGGGTCTCCACACACAGACCCACAGTCCCGGGTCTCCACACACACAGACCCACAGTCCCGGGTCTCCACACGCAGACCCACAGTCCCGGGTCTCCACACACACAGACCCACAGTCCCGGGTCTCCCCACACACAGACCCACAGTCCCGGGTCTCCACACACAGACCCGGGTCTCCACACACAGACCCACAGTCCCGGGTCTCCACACACACAGACCCACAGTCCCGGGTCTCCACACACAGACCCACAGACCCGGGTCTCCACACAATTTACAATTTAAATCGCTTTATTGGCATGATAAGTTACATCTTATGTTGCCAAAGCATCAAAATACATTTATGGTTTAGCACATAAACGCAGTTCTATTCATACAGTGTATAAACAGGTATATCCCTGAGTGTATAAATATACATTCGCATTGTTTATATATATTTTTTTCTTAGTTTACTGGTTGTCCCTCTGTTCATGGCAAGCTGTAACATAGTGCGCCGCCAGTGTTATACAGCTTCTCTCCTCTCCCAGTAGGAATGGGAGTTTTTGGTTGTCATTCAGATTTCTGAAATCAGGGCATATTTGTGAGAATTTTTGGTAGAAATTCTCCCTGATGCCCTGATATTTTCCACAAGCTGTGAGGAAGTGCATCTCTGTCTCCACCACTCCCTCACTGCAGTGAGAGCATATCCTGTCCTCTCTTGGCAGCCTGGTCTGCCTTTTTCGATCGCTAGGCTATGTTCGCTAAGTCTGTACCTTGTCAAGGTTCTTCTCAGTTTGTTATCCTTTACCATGGTCAGGTAATCAGCTATGTTGTATTGTCTGTTTAGGGCCAAGTAGCAATTGAGTTTGCTTTGGGTTTTTGTTGTTTCTGCCCAATATGTCAGATATTTTTCCTTTTGCTTAGCGACGATTGTGTTGGGTCGAATTCTTTGTGTTACCCTGTCACTGTCCTGGGGCTGGTTATTGTTAGTAGTTACTTCACTGAGTCCCAGGACTAGTTGACTGAGGGTATTCTTCTTTATGGTCAGCTCTTGGCATTTCAGGGCGTCGTAGTGATAGCATTGGGGATTGCTCATTTGTAGGTGATTCCAAAATTTGGTGGCTCTTTTTTGGATAGTGATTATTAATGGATATTGGCCTAGTTCCGCCCTGCATGCATTGTTTACTGTTTTCCTTTGAGTCCGGAGGATACTTTTACAGAATTCTGCATGTAGGATCTCAATTGGGTGTTTGTCCCATTTTGCAAATTCTTGTTGAGTTAGCGGTCCCCATACCTCACTGCCATAGAGTGCAATTGGTTCAATTACTGATTTGAAAATTTTGAGCCAAATGCTAATTGGGATTTCTATTTGGATTGATTTTTTAATCCACACACAGACCCACAGTCCCGGGTCTCCACACACACAGACCCACAGTCCCGGGTCTCCACACGCAGACCCACAGTCCCGGGTCTCCACACACAGACCCACAGACCCGGGTCTCCACACACAGACCCACAGTCCCGGGTCTCCACACACACAGACCCACAGTCCCGGGTCTCCACACACAGACCCACAGTCCCGGGTCTCCACACGCAGACCCACAGTCCCGGGTCTCCACACGCAGACCAACAGTCCCGGGTCTCCACACACAAAGCCACAGTCCCGAGTCTCCACACATAGACCCACAGTCCCGGGTCTCCACACGCAGACCAACAGTCCCGGGTCTCCACACACAGACCCACAGTCCCGGGTCTCCACACACGCAGACCAACAGTCCCGGGTCTCCACACACAGACCCACAGTCCCGGGTCTCCACACGCAGACCCACAGTCCCGGGTCTCCACACACAGACCCACAGTCCCGGGTCTCCACACACGCAGACCCACAGTCCCGGGTAGCCACACGCAGACCCACAGTCCCGGGTCTCCACCAACAGACCCACAGTCCCGGGTCTCCACACACACAGACCTACAGTCCCGGTTCTCCACACAAACTGACCCACAGTCCCGGGTCTGCAAACACAGACCCACAGTCCCGGGTCTGCAAACACAGACCCACATTCCCGGGTCTCCACACACAGACCCGGGTCTCCACACACAGACCCACAATCCCGGGTCTCCACACACAGACCCACAATCCCGCGTCTCCTCACACACCGACCCACCGACCTGGGTCTCCTCACACGCAGACCCACAGTCCCTGGTCTCCACACACACAGACCCACAGTCCCGTGTCTCCACACACGCAGACCCACAGTCCCGAGTCTCCACACATGCAGACCCACTTTCCCAGGTCTCCACACACAGCAACCCACCGACCTGGGTCTCCTCACACACAGACCCACAGTCCCGGGTCACCACACACACCAACCCACAGTCCCGGGTCTCCACACACACCAACCCACAGTCCTGGGTCTCCTCACACACAGACCCACAGTCCCGGGTCTCCACACACACAGACCCACAGTCCCGGGTCTCCACACGCAGACCCACAGTCCCGGGTCTCCACACACACAGACCCACAGTCCCGGGTCTCCACACACACAGACCCACAGTCCCGGGTCTCCACACGCAGACCCACAGTCCCGGGTCTCCACACGCAGACCCACAGTCCCGGGTAACCACACACGCAGACCCACAGTCCCGGGTCTCCACACACGCAGACCCACAGTCCCGGGTCTGCAAACACAGACCAAAAATCCCGGGTCTCCACACACACTGACCCACAGTCCTGTGTCTCCACGCACGCAGACCCACAGTCCCGGTTCTCCACACAAACTGACCCACAGTCCCGGGTCTGCAAACACAGACCCACATTCCCGGGTCTCCACACACACAGACCCACAGTCTCGGGTCTCCACACACAGACCCACAGTCCCGGGTCTCCACACACAGACCCACAGTCCCGGGTCTCCACACACAGACCCACAGTCCCGGGTCTCCACACACAGACCCACAATCCCGCGTCTCCTCACACACCAACCCACCGACCTGGGTCTCCTCACACACAGACCCACAGTCCCTGGTGTCCACAAACACAGACCCACAGTCCCGTGTCTCCACACACACAGACCCACAGTCCCGAGTCTCCACACATGCAGACCCACTTTCCCAGGTCTCCACACACAGCAACCCACCGACCTGGGTCTCCTCACACGCAGACCCACAGTCCCGGGTCACCACACACACCAACCCACAGTCCCGGGTCTCCACACACACCAACCCACAGTCCTGGGTCTCCTCACACACAGAACCACAGTCCCGGGTCTCCACAGACACACTGACCCACAGTCCCGGGTCTCCACACACACGCAGACACAATCCCGGGACTCCAAAATCAGACCTACAGTCCCGGGTCTCCACAGACACAGACCCACAGTCCCGGGTCTCCACACACACAGACCCACAATTCCGGGTCTCCCCACACAGGCCCACAGTCCCGGGTCTCCACACGCACAGACCCACAGTCCCGGGTCTCCACACGCACAGACCCACAGTCCCTGGTCTCCACACACACAGACCCACAGTCCCGTGTCTCCACACACACACACCCACAGTCCCGAGTCTCCACACACGCAGACCCACTTTCCCAGGTCTCCACACACAGCAACCCACCAACCTGGGTCTCCTCACACACAGACCCACAGTCTCGGGTCTCCACACACACCAACCCACAGTCCTGGGTCTCCTCACATACAGACCCGGGTCTCCACACACACCAACCTACAGTCCTGGGTCTCCTCACACACAAACCAACAGTCCCGGGTCTCCACAGACACACTGACCCACAGTCCCGGGTCTCCACACACACAGACCCACAGTCCCGGGTCTCCACACACACAGACCCACAGTCCCGGGTCTCCACACACACAGACCCACAATTCCGGGTCTCCCCACACAGGCCCACAGTCCCGGGTCTCCCCACACAGACCCACAGTGCCGGGTCTCCACACGCACAGACCCACAGTGCCGGGTCTCCACACGCACAGACCCACAGTGCCGGGTCTCCACACGCACAGACCCACAGTGCCGGGTCTCCACACGCACAGACCCACAGTGCCGGGTCTCCACACGCACAGACCCACAGTGCCGGGTCTCCACACGCACAGACCCACAGTGCCGGGTCTCCACACGCACAGACCCACAGTGCCGGGTCTCCACACGCACAGACCCACAGTGCCGGGTCTCCACACGCACAGACCCACAGTGCCGGGTCTCCACACGCACAGACCCACAGTGCCGGGTCTCCACACGCACAGACCCACAGTGCCGGGTCTCCACACGCACAGACCCACAGTGCCGGGTCTCCACACGCACAGACCCACAGTGCCGGGTCTCCACACACAGACCCACAGTCCCGGGTCTCCACACACAGACCCACAGTCCCGGGTCTCCACACACACAGACCCACAGTCCCGGGTCTCCACCCACACAGACCCACAGTCCCGGGTCTCCACACACACAGACCCACAGTCCCGGGTCTCCACACACACAGACCCACAGTCCCGGATCTCCACACACACAGACCCACAGTCCCGGGTCTCCCCACACAGACCCACAGTCCCGGGTCTCCTCACACAGACCCACAGTCCCGGGTCTCCACACACACAGACCCACAGTCCCGGGTCACCAAACACAGACCCACAATCCCGGGTCTCCACACACAGGTCCACAGTCCCGGGTCTCCACACACAGGTCCACAGTCCCGGGTCTCCACACACAGACCCACAGTCCCGGGTCTCCACACACAGGCCCACAGTCCCGGGTCTCCACACACAGGCCCACAGTCCCGGGTCTCCACACACGCAGACCCACAGTCCCGGTTCTGCAAGCGCAGACCATAGTCCCGGGTCTCCACACACACTGACCCACAGTCCCGGGTCTCCACACGCAGACCCACAGTCCCGGGTCTCCACACGCAGACCCACAGTCCCGGGTCTCCACACACAGACCCACAGTCCCGGGTCTCCACACGCAGACCCACAGTCCCGGGTCTCCACAGACACACTGACCCACAGTCCCAGGTCTCCACACAAACTGACCCACAGTCCCGGGTCTGCAAACACAGACCCACATTCCCGGGTCTCCACACACACAGACCCACAGTCTCGGGTCTCCACACACAGACCCACAGTCCCGGGTCTCCACACACAGACCCACAGTCCCGGGTCTCCACACACAGACCCACAATCCCGGGTCTCCACACAGACCCACAATCCCGCGTCTCCTCACACACCAACCCACCGACCTAGGTCTCCTCACACACAGACCCACAGTCCCTGGTGTCCACACACACAGACCCACAGTCCCGTGTCTCCACACACACAGACCCACAGTCCCGAGTCTCCACACATGCAGACCCACTTTCCCAGGTCTCCACACACAGCAACCCACCGACCTGGGTCTCCTCACACACAGACCCACAGTCCCGGGTCACCACACACACCAACCCACAGTCCCGGGTCTCCACACACACCAACCCACAGTCCTGGGTCTCCTCACACACAGAACCACAGTCCCGGGTCTCCACACACACGCAGACACAATCCCGGGACTCCAAAATCAGACCTACAGTCCCGGGTCTCCACAGACACAGACCCACAGTCCCGGGTCTCCACACACACAGACCCACAATTCCGGGTCTCCCCACACAGGCCCACAGTCCCGGGTCTCCACACGCACAGACCCACAGTCCCGGGTCTCCACACGCACAGACCCACAGTCCCTGGTCTCCACACACACAGACCCACAGTCCCGTGTCTCCACACACACAGACCCACAGTCCCGAGTCTCCACACATGCAGACCCACTTTCCCAGGTCTCCACATACAGCAACCCACCGACCTGGGTCTCCTCACACACAGACCCACAGTCCCGGGTCACCACACACACCAACCCACAGTCCCGGGTCTCCACACACAGACCCACAGTCCCGGGTCTCCACACACAGACCCACAGTCCCGGGTCTCCACACACAGACCCACAATCCCGCGTCTCCTCACACACCAACCCACCGACCTGGGTCTCCTCACACACAGACCCACAGTCCCTGGTGTCCACACACACAGACCCACAGTCCCGTGTCTCCACACACACAGACCCACAGTCCCGAGTCTCCACACATGCAGACCCACTTTCCCAGGTCTCCACACACAGCAACCCACCGACCTGGGTCTCCTCACACACAGACCCACAGTCTCGGGTCTCCACACACAGACCCACAGTCCCGGGTCACCACACACACCAACCCACAGTCCCGGGTCTCCACACACACCAACCCACAGTCCTGGGTCTCCTCACACACAGAACCACAGTCCCGGGTCTCCACAGACACACTGACCCACAGTCCCGGGTCTCCACACACACGCAGACACAATCCCGGGACTCCAAAATCAGACCTACAGTCCCGGGTCTCCACAGACACAGACCCACAGTCCCGGGTCTCCACACACACAGACCCACAATTCCGGGTCTCCCCACACAGGCCCACAGTCCCGGGTCTCCACACGCACAGACCCACAGTCCCGGGTCTCCACACGCACAGACCCACAGTCCCTGGTCTCCACACACACAGACCCACAGTCCCGTGTCTCCACACACACACACCCACAGTCCCGAGTCTCCACACACGCAGACCCACTTTCCCAGGTCTCCACACACAGCAACCCACCAACCTGGGTCTCCTCACACACAGACCCACAGTCTCGGGTCTCCACACACACCAACCCACAGTCCTGGGTCTCCTCACATACAGACCCGGGTCTCCACACACACCAACCCACAGTCCTGGGTCTCCTCACACACAGACCAACAGTCCCGGGTCTCCACAGACACACTGACCCACAGTCCCAGGTCTCCACACACACGCAGACACAATCCCGGGACTCCAAAATCAGACCTACAGTCCCGGGTCTCCACAGACACAGACCCACAGTCCCGGGTCTCCACACACACAGACCCACAGTCCCGGGTCTCCACACACACAGACCCACAGTCCCGGGTCTCCACACACACAGACCCACAATTCCGGGTCTCCCCACACAGGCCCACAGTCCCGGGTCTCCCCACACAGACCCACAGTGCCGGGTCTCCACACGCACAGACCCACAGTGCCGGGTCTCCACACGCACAGACCCACAGTGCCGGGTCTCCACACGCACAGACCCACAGTGCCGGGTCTCCACACGCACAGACCCACAGTGCCGGGTCTCCACACGCACAGACCCACAGTGCCGGGTCTCCACACGCACAGACCCACAGTGCCGGGTCTCCACACGCACAGACCCACAGTGCCGGGTCTCCACACGCACAGACCCACAGTGCCGGGTCTCCACACGCACAGACCCACAGTGCCGGGTCTCCACAGGCACAGACCCACAGTGCCGGGTCTCCACACGCACAGACCCACAGTGCCGGGTCTCCACACGCACAGACCCACAGTGCCGGGTCTCCACACGCACAGACCCACAGTGCCGGGTCTCCACACACAGACCCACAGTCCCGGGTCTCCACACACAGACCCACAGTCCCGGGTCTCCACACACACAGACCCACAGTCCCGGGTCTCCACACACACAGACCCACAGTCCCGGGTCTCCACACACACAGACCCACAGTCCCGGGTCTCCACACACACAGACCCACAGTCCCGGATCTCCACGCACACAGACCCACAGTCCCGGGTCTCCCCACAGAGACCCACAGTCCCGGGTCTCCTCACACAGACCCACAGTCCCGGGTCTCCACACACACAGACCCACAGTCCCGGGTCACCAAACACAGACCCACAATCCCGGGTCTCCACACACAGGTCCACAGTCCCGGGTCTCCACACACAGGTCCACAGTCCCGGGTCTCCACACACAGACCCACAGTCCCGGGTCTCCACACACAGGCCCACAGTCCCGGGTCTCCACACACAGGCCCACAGTCCCGGGTCTCCACACACGCAGACCCACAGTCCCGGTTCTGCAAGCGCAGACCATAGTCCCGGGTCTCCACACACACTGACCCACAGTCCCGGGTCTCCACACGCAGACCCACAGTCCCGGGTCTCCACACGCAGACCCACAGTCCCGGGTCTCCACACACAGACCCACCGTCCCGGGTCTCCACACGCAGACCCACAGTCCCGGGTCTCCACAGACACACTGACCCACAGTCCCAGGTCTCCACACAAACTGACCCACAGTCCCGGGTCTGCAAACACAGACCCACATTCCCGGGTCTCCACACACACAGACCCACAGTCTCGGGTCTCCACACACAGACCCACAGTCCCGGGTCTCCACACACAGACCCACAATCCCGCGTCTCCTCACACACCAACCCACCGACCTAGGTCTCCTCACACACAGACCCACAGTCCCTGGTGTCCACACACACAGACCCACAGTCCCGTGTCTCCACACACACAGACCCACAGTCCCGAGTCTCCACACATGCAGACCCACTTTCCCAGGTCTCCACACACAGCAACCCACCGACCTGGGTCTCCTCACACACAGACCCACAGTCCCGGGTCACCACACACACCAACCCACAGTCCCGGGTCTCCACACACACCAACCCACAGTCCTGGGTCTCCTCACACACAGAACCACAGTCCCGGGTCTCCACACACACGCAGACACAATCCCGGGACTCCAAAATCAGACCTACAGTCCCGGGTCTCCACAGACACAGACCCACAGTCCCGGGTCTCCACACACACAGACCCACAATTCCGGGTCTCCCCACACAGGCCCACAGTCCCGGGTCTCCACACGCACAGACCCACAGTCCCGGGTCTCCACACGCACAGACCCACAGTCCCGGGTCTCCACACGCACAGACCCACAGTCCCGAGTCTCCACACATGCAGACCCACTTTCCCAGGTCTCCACATACAGCAACCCACCGACCTGGGTCTCCTCACACACAGACCCACAGTCCCGGGTCACCACACACACCAACCCACAGTCCCGGGTCTCCACACACACAGAACCACAGTCCCGGGTCTCCACAGACACACTGACCCACAGTCCCGGGTCTCCACACACACGCAGACACAATCCCGGGACTCCAAAATCAGACCTACAGTCCCGGGTCTCCACAGACACAGACCCACAGTCCCGGGTCTCCACACACACAGACCCACAATTCCGGGTCTCCCCACACAGGCCCGGGTCTCCACACGCACAGACCCACAGTCCCGGGTCTCCACACGCACAGACCCACAGTCCCTGGTCTCCACACGCACAGACCCACAGTCCCGTGTCTCCACACACACAGACCCACAGTCCCGAGTCTCCACACACGCAGACCCACTTTCCCAGGTCTCCACATACAGCAACCCACCGACCTGGGTCTCCTCACCCACAGACCCACAGTCTCGGGTCTCCACACACACCAACCCACAGTCCTGGGTCTCCTCACATACAGACCCGGGTCTCCACACACACCAACCCACAGTCCTGGGTCTCCTCACACACAGACCAACAGTCCCGGGTCTCCACAGACACACTGACCCACAGTCCCGGGTCTCCACACACACGCAGACACAATCCCGGGACTCCAAAATCAGACCTACAGTCCCGGGTCTCCACAGGCACAGACCCACACTTCCGGGTCTCCACACGCACAGACCCACAGTGCCGGGTCTCCACACGCACAGACCCACAGTGCCGGGTCTCCACACGCACAGACCCACAGTGCCGGGTCTCCACACGCACAGACCCACAGTGCCGGGTCTCCACACGCACAGACCCACAGTGCCGGGTCTCCACACGCACAGACCCACAGTGCCGGGTCTCCACACGCACAGACCCACAGTGCCGGGTCTCCACACGCACAGACCCACAGTGCCGGGTCTCCACACGCACAGACCCACAGTGCCGGGTCTCCACACGCACAGACCCACAGTGCCGGGTCTCCACACGCACAGACCCACAGTGCCGGGTCTCCACACGCACAGACCCACAGTGCCGGGTCTCCACACGCACAGACCCACAGTGCCGGGTCTCCACACGCACAGACCCACAGTGCCGGGTCTCCACACGCACAGACCCACAGTGCCGGGTCTCCACACGCACAGACCCACAGTGCCGGGTCTCCACACGCACAGACCCACAGTGCCGGGTCTCCACACGCACAGACCCACAGTGCCGGGTCTCCACACGCACAGACCCACAGTGCCGGGTCTCCACACGCACAGACCCACAGTGCCGGGTCTCCACACGCACAGACCCACAGTGCCGGGTCTCCACACGCACAGACCCACAGTGCCGGGTCTCCACACGCACAGACCCACAGTGCCGGGTCTCCACACGCACAGACCCACAGTGCCGGGTCTCCACACACAGACCCACAGTCCCGGGTCTCCACACGCAGACCCACAGTCCCGGGTCTCCACACACAGACCCACCGTCCCGGGTCTCCACACGCAGACCCACAGTCCCGGGTCTCCACAGACACACTGACCCACAGTCCCAGGTCTCCACACAAACTGACCCACAGTCCCGGGTCTGCAAACACAGACCCACATTCCCGGGTCTCCACACACACAGACCCACAGTCTCGGGTCTCCACACACAGACCCACAGTCCCGGGTCTCCACACACAGACCCACAATCCCGCGTCTCCTCACACACCAACCCACCGACCTAGGTCTCCTCACACACAGACCCACAGTCCCTGGTGTCCACACACACAGACCCACAGTCCCGTGTCTCCACACACACAGACCCACAGTCCCGAGTCTCCACACATGCAGACCCACTTTCCCAGGTCTCCACACACAGCAACCCACCGACCTGGGTCTCCTCACACACAGACCCACAGTCCCGGGTCACCACACACACCAACCCACAGTCCCGGGTCTCCACACACACCAACCCACAGTCCTGGGTCTCCTCACACACAGAACCACAGTCCCGGGTCTCCACACACACGCAGACACAATCCCGGGACTCCAAAATCAGACCTACAGTCCCGGGTCTCCACAGACACAGACCCACAGTCCCGGGTCTCCACACACACAGACCCACAATTCCGGGTCTCCCCACACAGGCCCACAGTCCCGGGTCTCCACACGCACAGACCCACAGTCCCGGGTCTCCACACGCACAGACCCACAGTCCCGGGTCTCCACACGCACAGACCCACAGTCCCGAGTCTCCACACATGCAGACCCACTTTCCCAGGTCTCCACATACAGCAACCCACCGACCTGGGTCTCCTCACACACAGACCCACAGTCCCGGGTCACCACACACACCAACCCACAGTCCCGGGTCTCCACACACACAGAACCACAGTCCCGGGTCTCCACAGACACACTGACCCACAGTCCCGGGTCTCCACACACACGCAGACACAATCCCGGGACTCCAAAATCAGACCTACAGTCCCGGGTCTCCACAGACACAGACCCACAGTCCCGGGTCTCCACACACACAGACCCACAATTCCGGGTCTCCCCACACAGGCCCGGGTCTCCACACGCACAGACCCACAGTCCCGGGTCTCCACACGCACAGACCCACAGTCCCTGGTCTCCACACGCACAGACCCACAGTCCCGTGTCTCCACACACGCAGACCCACAGTCCCGAGTCTCCACACACGCAGACCCACTTTCCCAGGTCTCCACATACAGCAACCCACCGACCTGGGTCTCCTCACCCACAGACCCACAGTCTCGGGTCTCCACACACACCAACCCACAGTCCTGGGTCTCCTCACATACAGACCCGGGTCTCCACACACACCAACCCACAGTCCTGGGTCTCCTCACACACAGACCAACAGTCCCGGGTCTCCACAGACACACTGACCCACAGTCCCGGGTCTCCACACACACGAAGACACAATCCCGGGACTCCAAAATCAGACCTACAGTCCCGGGTCTCCACAGGCACAGACCCACACTTCCGGGTCTCCACACGCACAGACCCACAGTGCCGGGTCTCCACACGCACAGACCCACAGTGCCGGGTCTCCACACGCACAGACCCACAGTGCCGGGTCTCCACACGCACAGACCCACAGTGCCGGGTCTCCACACGCACAGACCCACAGTGCCGGGTCTCCACACGCACAGACCCACAGTGCCGGGTCTCCACACGCACAGACCCACAGTGCCGGGTCTCCACACGCACAGACCCACAGTGCCGGGTCTCCACACGCACAGACCCACAGTGCCGGGTCTCCACACGCACAGACCCACAGTGCCGGGTCTCCACACGCACAGACCCACAGTGCCGGGTCTCCACACGCACAGACCCACAGTGCCGGGTCTCCACACGCACAGACCCACAGTGCCGGGTCTCCACACGCACAGACCCACAGTGCCGGGTCTCCACACGCACAGACCCACAGTGCCGGGTCTCCACACGCACAGACCCACAGTGCCGGGTCTCCACACGCACAGACCCACAGTGCCGGGTCTCCACACGCACAGACCCACAGTGCCGGGTCTCCACACGCACAGACCCACAGTGCCGGGTCTCCACACGCACAGACCCACAGTGCCGGGTCTCCACACGCACAGACCCACAGTGCCGGGTCTCCACACGCACAGACCCACAGTGCCGGGTCTCCACACGCACAGACCCACAGGGCCGGGTCTCCACACGCACAGACCCACAGGGCCGGGTCTCCACACGCACAGACCCACAGTGCCGGGTCTCCACACGCACAGACCCACAGTGCCGGGTCTCCACACGCACAGACCCACAGTGCCGGGTCTCCACACGCACAGACCCACAGTGCCGGGTCTCCACACGCACAGACCCACAGTGCCGGGTCTCCACACGCACAGACCCACAGTGCCGGGTCTCCACACGCACAGACCCACAGTGCCGGGTCTCCACACGCACAGACCCACAGTGCCGGGTCTCCACACGCACAGACCCACAGTGCCGGGTCTCCACACGCACAGATCCACAGTGCCGGGTCTCCACACGCACAGACCCACAGTGCCGGGTCTCCACACGCACAGACCCACAGTGCCGGGTCTCCACACGCACAGACCCACAGTGCCGGGTCTCCACACGCACAGACCCACAGTGCCGGGTCTCCACACGCACAGACCCACAGTGCCGGGTCTCCACACACAGACCCACAGTCCCGGGTCTCCACACGCAGACCCACAGTCCCGGGTCTCCACACGCAGACCCACCGTCCCGGGTCTCCACACGCAGACCCACAGTCCCGGGTCTCCACAGACACACTGACCCACAGTCCCAGGTCTCCACACAAACTGACCCACAGTCCCGGGTCTGCAAACACAGACCCACATTCCCGGGTCTCCACACACACAGACCCACAGTCTCGGGTCTCCACACACAGACCCACAGTCCCGGGTCTCCACACACAGACCCACAATCCCGCGTCTCCTCACACACCAACCCACCGACCTAGGTCTCCTCACACACAGACCCACAGTCCCTGGTGTCCACACACACAGACCCACAGTCCCGTGTCTCCACACACACAGACCCACAGTCCCGAGTCTCCACACATGCAGACCCACTTTCCCAGGTCTCCACACACAGCAACCCACCGACCTGGGTCTCCTCACACACAGACCCACAGTCCCGGGTCACCACACACACCAACCCACAGTCCCGGGTCTCCACACACACCAACCCACAGTCCTGGGTCTCCTCACACACAGAACCACAGTCCCGGGTCTCCACACACACGCAGACACAATCCCGGGACTCCAAAATCAGACCTACAGTCCCGGGTCTCCACAGACACAGACCCACAGTCCCGGGTCTCCACACACACAGACCCACAATTCCGGGTCTCCCCACACAGGCCCACAGTCCCGGGTCTCCACACGCACAGACCCACAGTCCCGGGTCTCCACACGCACAGACCCACAGTCCCGGGTCTCCACACGCACAGACCCACAGTCCCGAGTCTCCACACATGCAGACCCACTTTCCCAGGTCTCCACATACAGCAACCCACCGACCTGGGTCTCCTCACACACAGACCCACAGTCCCGGGTCACCACACACACCAACCCACAGTCCCGGGTCTCCACACACACAGAACCACAGTCCCGGGTCTCCACAGACACACTGACCCACAGTCCCGGGTCTCCACACACACGCAGACACAATCCCGGGACTCCAAAATCAGACCTACAGTCCCGGGTCTCCACAGACACAGACCCACAGTCCCGGGTCTCCACACACACAGACCCACAATTCCGGGTCTCCCCACACAGGCCCGGGTCTCCACACGCACAGACCCACAGTCCCGGGTCTCCACACGCACAGACCCACAGTCCCTGGTCTCCACACGCACAGACCCACAGTCCCGTGTCTCCACACGCACAGACCCACAGTCCCGAGTCTCCACACACGCAGACCCACTTTCCCAGGTCTCCACATACAGCAACCCACCGACCTGGGTCTCCTCACCCACAGACCCACAGTCTCGGGTCTCCACACACACCAACCCACAGTCCTGGGTCTCCTCACATACAGACCCGGGTCTCCACACACACCAACCCACAGTCCTGGGTCTCCTCACACACAGACCAACAGTCCCGGGTCTCCACAGACACACTGACCCACAGTCCCGGGTCTCCACACACACGAAGACACAATCCCGGGACTCCAAAATCAGACCTACAGTCCCGGGTCTCCACAGGCACAGACCCACACTTCCGGGTCTCCACACGCACAGACCCACAGTGCCGGGTCTCCTCACACACAGACCAACAGTCCCGGGTCTCCACAGACACACTGACCCACAGTCCCGGGTCTCCACACACACGAAGACACAATCCCGGGACTCCAAAATCAGACCTACAGTCCCGGGTCTCCACAGGCACAGACCCACACTTCCGGGTCTCCACACGCACAGACCCACAGTGCCGGGTCTCCACACGCACAGACCCACAGTGCCGGGTCTCCACACGCACAGACCCACAGTGCCGGGTCTCCACACGCACAGACCCACAGTGCCGGGTCTCCACACGCACAGACCCACAGTGCCGGGTCTCCACACGCACAGACCCACAGTGCCGGGTCTCCACACGCACAGACCCACAGTGCCGGGTCTCCACACGCACAGACCCACAGTGCCGGGTCTCCACACGCACAGACCCACAGTGCCGGGTCTCCACACGCACAGACCCACAGTGCCGGGTCTCCACACGCACAGACCCACAGTGCCGGGTCTCCACACGCACAGACCCACAGTGCCGGGTCTCCACACGCACAGACCCACAGTGCCGGGTCTCCACACGCACAGACCCACAGTGCCGGGTCTCCACACGCACAGACCCACAGTGCCGGGTCTCCACACGCACAGACCCACAGTGCCGGGTCTCCACACGCACAGACCCACAGTGCCGGGTCTCCACACGCACAGACCCACAGTGCCGGGTCTCCACACGCACAGACCCACAGTGCCGGGTCTCCACACGCACAGACCCACAGTGCCGGGTCTCCACACGCACAGACCCACAGTGCCGGGTCTCCACACGCACAGACCCACAGTGCCGGGTCTCCACACGCACAGACCCACAGTGCCGGGTCTCCACACGCACAGACCCACAGTGCCGGGTCTCCACACGCACAGACCCACAGTGCCGGGTCTCCACACGCACAGACCCACAGTGCCGGGTCTCCACACGCACAGACGCACAGTGCCGGGTCTCCACACGCACAGACGCACAGTGCCGGGTCTCCACACGCACAGACCGCACAGTGCCGGGTCTCCACACGCACAGACCCACAGTGCCGGGTCTCCACACGCACAGACCCACAGTGCCGGGTCTCCACACGCACAGACCCACAGTGCCGGGTCTCCACACGCACAGACCCACAGTGCCGGGTCTCCACACGCACAGACCCACAGTGCCGGGTCTCCACACGCACAGACCCACAGTGCCGGGTTCTCCACACGCACAGACCCACAGTGCCGGGTCTCCACACGCACAGACCCACAGTGCCGGGTCTCCACACGCACAGACCCACAGTGCCGGGTCTCCACACGCACAGACCCACAGTGCCGGGTCTCCACACGCACAGACCCACAGTGCCGGGTCTCCACACGCACAGACCCACAGTGCCGGGTCTCCACACGCACAGACCCACAGTGCCGGGTCTCCACACGCACAGACCCACAGTGCCGGGTCTCCACACGCACAGACCCACAGTGCCGGGTCTCCACACGCACAGACCCACAGTGCCGGGTCTCCACACGCACAGACCCACAGTGCCGGGTCTCCACACGCACAGACCCACAGTGCCGGGTCTCCACACGCACAGACCCACAGTGCCGGGTCTCCACACGCACAGACCCACAGTGCCGGGTCTCCACACGCACAGACCCACAGTGCCGGGTCTCCACACGCACAGACCCACAGTGCCGGGTCTCCACACGCACAGACCCACAGTGCCGGGTCTCCACACGCACAGACCCACAGTGCCGGGTCTCCACACGCACAGACCCACAGTGCCGGGTCTCCACACGCACAGACCCACAGTGCCGGGTCTCCACACGCACAGACCCACAGTGCCGGGTCTCCACACGCACAGACCCACAGTGCCGGGTCTCCACACGCACAGACCCACAGTGCCGGGTCTCCACACGCACAGACCCACAGTGCCGGGTCTCCACACGCACAGACCCACAGTGCCGGGTCTCCACACGCACAGACCCACAGTGCCGGGTCTCCACACGCACAGACCCACAGTGCCGGGTCTCCACACGCACAGACCCACAGTGCCGGGTCTCCACACGCACAGACCCACAGTGCCGGGTCTCCACACGCACAGACCCACAGTGCCGGGTCTCCACACGCACAGACCCACAGTGCCGGGTCTCCACACGCACAGACCCACAGTGCCGGGTCTCCACACGCACAGACCCACAGTGCCGGGTCTCCACACGCACAGACCCACAGTGCCGGGTCTCCACACGCACAGACCCACAGTGCCGGGTCTCCACACGCACAGACCCACAGTGCCGGGTCTCCACACGCACAGACCCACAGTGCCGGGTCTCCACACGCACAGACCCACAGTGCCGGGTCTCCACACGCACAGACCCACAGTGCCGGGTCTCCACACGCACAGACCCACAGTGCCGGGTCTCCACACGCACAGACCCACAGTGCCGGGTCTCCACACGCACAGACCCACAGTGCCGGGTCTCCACACGCACAGACCCACAGTGCCGGGTCTCCACACGCACAGACCCACAGTGCCGGGTCTCCACACGCACAGACCCACAGTGCCGGGTCTCCACACGCACAGACCCACAGTGCCGGGTCTCCACACGCACAGACCCACAGTGCCGGGTCTCCACACGCACAGACCCACAGTGCCGGGTCTCCACACGCACAGACCCACAGTGCCGGGTCTCCACACGCACAGACCCACAGTGCCGGGTCTCCACACGCACAGACCCACAGTGCCGGGTCTCCACACGCACAGACCCACAGTGCCGGGTCTCCACACGCACAGACCCACAGTGCCGGGTCTCCACACGCACAGACCCACAGTGCCGGGTCTCCACACGCACAGACCCACAGTCCAGAGTCTCCACACGCACAGACCCAAAGTCCCGGGTCTCCACACACAGACCCGGGTCTCCACACGCAGACCCGGGTCTCCACACACAAAGACCCACAGTCCCGGGTCTCCACACACAGACCCACAATCCCGGGTCTCCACACACAGACCCACAATCCCGCGTCTCCTCACACACCAACCCACCGACCTGGGTCTCCTCACACACAGACCCACAGTCCCGGGTCTCCACACACACAGACCCACAGTCCCGTGTCTCCACACACACAGACCCACAGTCCCGAGTCTCCACACATGCAGACCCACTTTCCCAGGTCTCCACACACAGCAACCCACCGACCTGGCTCTCCTCACACACAAACCCACAGTCTCGGGTCTCCACACACAGACCCACAGTCCCGGGTCTCGACACACAGACCCACAGTCCCGGGTCTCCACACACACAGACCCACAGTCCCGGGTCCCCACACACACAGACCCACAGTCCTGGGTCTCCACACACACCAACCCACAGTCCTGGGTCTCCTCACACACAGACCCACAGTCCCGGGTCTCCACAGACACACTGACCCACAGTCCCGGGTCTCCACACACACGCAGACACAATCCCGGGACTCCAAATTCAGACCTACAGTCCCGGGTCTCCACACACACAGACCCACAGTCCCGGGTCTCCACACACAGGCCCACAGTCCCGGGTATCCCCACACAGACCCACAGTCCCGGGTCTCCACGCACAGACCCACAGTCCTGGGTCTCCACGCACAGACCCACAGTCCCGGGTCTCCACGCACAGACCCACAGTCCCGGGTCTCCACGCACAGACCCACAGTCCCGGGTCTCCACGCACAGACCCGGGTGTCCACACACACAGACCCACAGTCCCGGGTCTCCACACACAGACCATCAGTCCCGGGTCTCCACACACAGACCATCAGTCCCGGGCCTCCACACACAGACCCGCAGTCCCGGGCCTCCACACAATAATAATACAATACAAATCGCTTTATTGGCATGATAAGGTACATGTTATGTTGCCAAAGCATCAAAATACATTTATGGTTGATCACATAAACGCGGTTCCATTCATACAGTGTATGAACAGGTATATCCCTGAGTTTATAAATATATTTTCGCCTTGTTTATATATACTCTTGTCTTAGTTTACTGGTTGTCCCTCTGTTCATGGCAAGCTGTAACATAGTGTGCCGCCAGTGTTACACAGCTTCTCTCCTCCCCCAGTAGGAATGGGAGTTTTTGGTTGTCAGTCAGATTTCTGAATTCAGGGCATATTTGTGAGAATTTTTGATAGAAATTCTCTGATGCCCTGATATTTTCCACAGGCTGTGAGGAAGTGCATCTCTGTCTCAACTACTCCCTGACTGCAGTGAGAGCATATCCTGTCTTCTCTTGGCAGCCTGGTCTGCCTTTTTCGATCGCTAGGCTATGTTCGCTAAGTCTGTACCTTGTCAAGGTTCTTCTCAGTTTGTTATCCTTTACCATGGTCAGGTAATCAGCTATGTTGTATTGTCTGTTTAGGGCCAAGTAGCAATTGAGTTTGCTTTGGGTTTTTGTTGTTTCTGCCCAATATGTCAGATATTTTTCCTTTTGCTTAGCGACGATTGTGTTGGGTCGAATTCTTTGTGTTACCCTGTCACTGTCCTGGGGCTGGTTATTGTTAGTATTGTTAGTAGTTACTTCACTGAGTCCCAGGACTAGTTGACTGAGGGTATTCTTCTTTATGGTCAGCTCTTGGCATTTCAGGGCGTCGTAGTGATAGCATTGGGGGTTGCTCATTTGTAGGTGATTCCAAAATTTGGTGGCTCTTTTTTGGATAGTGATTATTAATGGGTATTGGCCTAGTTCCGCCCTGCATGCGTTGTTTACTGTTTTCCTTTGAGTCCCGCAGTCCCGGGTCTCCACACAGACCCGCAGACCCGGGCCTCCACACACACAGACCCACAGTCCCGGGTCTCCACACGCACCAACCCACGGTCCCGGGTCTCCACACGCACCAATCCACGGTCCCGGGTCTCCACACGCACCAACCCACGGTCCCGGGTCTCCACACGCACCAACCCACGGTCCCGGGTCTCCACACGCAGGCCCACAATCCCGGGTCTCCGCGCGCAGGCCCACAGTCCCGGGTCTCCACACACAGACCCACAGTCCCGGTCTCCACACACAGACCCACAGTCCCGGTCTCCACACACACACCCACAGTCACTGGTCTCCACACACACACACCCACAGTCCCGGGTCTCCACACTCAGAACCACAGTCCCGGGTCTCCACACTCACAACCACAGCCCCGGGTCTCCACACACAGGCCCACAGACCCGGGTCTCCACACACAGACCCACAGTCCCGGGTCTCCACACACACAGACCAACAGCTCTGGGTCTCCACACACACAGACCCACAGTCCCGGGTCTCCGCACACACAGACCCACAGTCCCGGGTCTCCGCACACACAGACCCACAGTCCCGGGCCTCCACACACAGACCCACAGTCCCAGGTCTCCACACACAGACCCACAGTCCCGGGTCTCCGCGCACACAGACCCACAGTCCCGGGTCTCCGCACACACAGACCCACAGTCCCGGGACTCCACACACAGACCCACAGTCCCGGGTCTCCACGCACACAGACCCACAGTCCCGGGTCTCCACACACACCAACCCACAGCCTTGGTCTCCACACACACAGACCCACAGTCCCGGGACTCCACACACAGACCCACAGTCCCGGGTCTCCACACACAGACCCACAGTCCCGGGTCTCCACACACAGACCCACAGTCCCGGGTCTCCACACACACCAACCCACAGTCCCGGATCTCCACACACACCAACCCACAGTCCTGGGTCTCCTCACATACAGACCCGGGTCTCCACACACACCAACCCACAGTCCCGGGTCTCCTCACATACAGACCCGGATCTCCACACACACCAACCCACAGTCCTGGGTCTCCTCACACACAGACCCGGGTCTCCACAGACACACTGACCCACAGTCCCGGGTCTCCACACACACAGACCCACAGTCCCGGTTCACCACACTCAGACCCACATTCCCGGGTCTCCACGCACACAGACCCACAGTCCCGGGTCTCCACGCACACGGACCCACAGTCCCGGGTCTCCACGCACACAGACCCACAGTCCCGGGTCTCCACGCACACAGACCCACAGTCCCGGGTCTCCACGCACACAGACCCACAGTCCCGGGTCTCCACGCACACAGACCCACAGTCCCGGGTCTCCACGCACACAGACCCACAGTCCCGGGTCTCCACGCACACAGACCCACAGTCCCGGGTCTCCACGCACACAGACTCACAGTCCCGGGTCTCCACGCACACAGACCCACAGTCCCGGGTCTCCACGCACACAGACCCACAGTCCCGGTTCTCCACGCACACAGACCCACAGTCCCGGGTCTCCACGCACACAGACCCACAGTCCCGGATCTCCACGCACACAGACCCACAGTCCCGGGTCTCCACGCACACAGACCCACAGTCCCGGGTCTCCACGCACACAGACCCACAGTCCCGGGTCCCCACGCACACAGACCCACAGTCCCGGGTCTCCACGCACACAGACCCACAGTCCCGGGTCTCCACGCACACAGACCCACAGTCCCGGGTCTCCACGCACACAGACCCACAGTCCCGGGTCTCCACGCACACAGACCCACAGTCCCGGGTCTCCACGCACACAGACCCACAGTCCCGGGTCTCCACGCACACAGACCCACAGTCCCGGGTCTCCACGCACACAGACCCACAGTCCCGGGTCTCCACGCACACAGACCCACAGTCCCGGGTCTCCACGCACACAGACCCACAGTCCCGGGTCTCCACGCGCAGACCCACAGTCCCGGGTCGCCACGCGCAGACCCACAGTCCCGGGTCGCCACGCGCAGACCCACAGCCCCGGGTCGCCACGCGCAGACCCACAGTCCCGGGTCTCCACGCGCACACCCACAGTCCCGGGTCTCCACGCGCAGACCCACATTCCCGGGTCTCCACGAGCAGACCCACAGTCCCGGGTCTCCACGCGCAGACCCACAGTCCCGGGTCTCCACGCGCAGACCCACAGTCCCGGGTCTCCACGCGCAGACCCACAGTCCCGGGTCTCCACGCGCAGACCCACAGTCCCGGGTCTCCACACACAATCCCGGGTCTCCACACACACAGACCCACAGTCCTGGGTCTCCACACACAGACCCAGAGTCCCGGGTCTCCACACACACAGACCCACAGTCCCGGGTCTCCACGCACCGACCCACAGTCCCCGGGTCTCCACACACAGACCCACAGTCCCGGGTCTCCACACACAGACCCACAGTCCTGGGTCTCCACACACAGACCCACAGTCCCGGGTCTCCAACACAGGCCCACAGACCCGGGTCTCCACACACAGACCCAGAGTCCCGGGTCTCCACACACAGACCCACAGTCCCGGGTCTCCACACACAGACCCACAGACCCACAGTCCCGGGTCTCCACGCACAGACCCAGGTCTCCACACACAGACCCAGGTCTCCACAGACACACCCACAGTCCCGGGTCTCCACACACAGACCCACAGTCCCGGGTCTCCACACACAGACCCACAGTCCCGGGTCTCCACACACACGAACCCATAGTCCCGGATCTCCACACACACCAACCCACAGTCCTGGGTCTCCTCACATACAGACCCGGGTCTCCACACACACCGACCCACAGTCCTGGGTCTCCTCACACACAGACCCACAGTCCCGGGTCTCCACACACACATACCCACAGTCCCGGTTCACCACACTCAGACCCACATTCCCGGGTCTCCACGCGCGCAGACCCACTGTCCCGGGTCTCCACGCGCGCAGACCCACAGTCCCGGGTCTCCACGCGCGCAGACCCACAGTCCCGGGTCTCCACGCACACAGACCCACAGTCCCGGGTCTCCACGCACACAGACCCACAGTCCCGGGTCTCCACGCACACAGACCCACAGTCCCGGGTCTCCACGCACACAGACCCACAGTCCCGGGTCTCCACGCACACAGACCCACAGTCCCGGGTCTCCACGCACACAGACCCACAGTCCCGGGTCTCCACGCACACAGACCCACAGTCCCGGGTCTCCACGCGCAGACCCACAGTCCCGGGTCGCCACGCGCAGACCCACAGTCCCGGGTCTCCACGCGCAGACCCACATTCCCGGGTCTCCACGAGCAGACCCACAGTCCCGGGTCTCCACGCGCAGACCCACAGTCCCGGGTCTCCACGCGCAGACCCACAGTCCCGGGTCTCCACGCGCAGACCCACATTCCCGGGTCTCCACGAGCAGACCCACAGTCCCGGGTCTCCACGCGCAGACCCACAGTCCCGGGTCTCCACGCGCAGACCCACAGTCCCGGGTCTCCACGCGCAGACCCACAGTCCCGGGTCTCCACACACAATCCCGGGTCTCCACACACACAGACCCACAGTCCTGGGTCTCCACACACAGACCCAGAGTCCCGGGTCTCCACACACACAGACCCACAGTCCCGGGTCTCCACGCACCGACCCACAGTCCCCGGGTCTCCACACACAGACCCACAGTCCCGGGTCTCCACACACAGACCCACAGTCCCGGGTCTCCACACACAGACCCACAGTCCCGGGTCTCCAACACAGGCCCACAGACCCGGGTCTCCACACACAGACCCAGAGTCCCGGGTCTCCACACACACAGACCCACAGTCCCGGGTCTCCAGGCACCGACCCACAGTCCCCGGGTCTCCACACACACAGACCCACAATCCCGGTTCACCCCACACAGACCAACAGTCCCAAATCTCCGCACACACAGACCCACAGTCCCGGGTCTCCGCACACACAGACCCACAGTCCCGGGTCTCCGCACACACAGACCCACAGTCCCGGGTCTCCACACACACAGACCCACAGTCCCGGGTCTCCACACACAGACCCACAGTCCCGGGTCTCCGCACACACAGACCCACAGTCCCGGGTCTCCACACACACAGACCCACAGTCCCGGGTCTCCACACACAGACCCACAGTCCCGGGTCTCCACACACAGACCCACAGTCCCGGGTCTCCACACACAGACCCACAGTCCCGGGTCTCCGCACACAGACCCACAGTCCCGGGTCTCCGCACACAGACCCACAGTCCCGGGTATCCACACACAGACCCACAGTCCCGGGTCTCCACACACAGACCCACAGTCCCGGGTCTCCACACACAGACCCACAGTCCCGGGTCTCCACACACAGACCCAGGTCTCCACACACAGACCCACAGTCCCGGGTATCCACACACAGACCCACAGTCCCGGGTCTCCACACACAGACCCACAGTCCCGGGTCTCCACACACAGACCCACAGTCCCGGGTCTCCACACACAGACCCACAGTCCCGGGTCTCCACACACAGACCCAGGTCTCCACACACAGACCCAGGTCTCCACAGACACACCCACAGTCCCGGGTCTCCACACACAGACCCACAGTCCCGGGTCTCCACACACACATACCCACAGTCCCGGTTCACCACACTCAGACCCACATTCCCGGGTCTCCACGCGCGCAGACCCACAGTCCCGGGTCTCCACGCGCGCAGACCCACAGTCCCGGGTCTCCACGCGCGCAGACCCACAGTCCCGGGTCTCCACGCGCGCAGACCCACTGTCCCGGGTCTCCACGCGCGCAGACCCACAGTCCCGGGTCTCCACGCGCGCAGACGCACAGTCCCGGGTCTCCACGCGCGCAGACGCACAGTCCCGGGTCTCCACGCGCGCAGACGCACAGTCCCGGGTCTCCACGCGCGCAGACGCACAGTCCCGGGTCTCCACGCGCGCAGACCCACAGTCCCGGGTCTCCAAGCGCGCAGACCCACAGTCCCGGGTCTCCACGCGCGCAGACCCACAGTCCCGGGTCTCCACGCGCGCAGACCCACAGTGCCGGGTCTCCACGCGCGCAGACCCACAGTCCCGGGTCTCCACACTGGCAGACCCACAGTCCCGGGTCTCCACACAGGCAGACCCACAGTCCCGGGTCTCCACACAGGCAGACCCACAGTCCCGGGTCTCCACACAGGCAGACCCACAGTCCCGGGTCTCCACACAGGCAGACCCACAGTCCCGGGTCTCCACACAGGCAGACCCACAGTCCCGGGTCTCCACACAGGCAGACCCACAGTCCCGGGTCTCCACACACGCAGACCCACAGTCCCGGGTCTCCACACAGGCAGACCCACAGTCCCGGGTCTCCACACAGGCAGACCCACAGTCCCGGGTCTCCACACAGGCAGACCCACAGTCCCGGGTCTCCACACACGCAGACCCACAGTCCCGGGTCTCCACACAGGCAGACCCACAGTCCCGGGTCTCCACACAGGCAGACCCACAGTCCCGGGTCTCCACACAGGCAGACCCACAGTCCCGGGTCTCCACACAGGCAGACCCACAGTCCCGGGTCTCCACACAGGCAGACCCACAGTCCCGGGTCTCCACACAGGCAGACCCACAGTCCCGGGTCTCCACACACGCAGACCCACAGTCCCGGGTCTCCACACACGCAGACCCACAGTCCCGGGTCTCCACACACGCAGACCCACAGTCCCGGGTCTCCACACACGCAGACCCACAGTCCCGGGTCTCCACACACGCAGACCCACAGTCCCGGGTCTCCACACACGCAGACCCACAGTCCCGGGTCTCCACACACGCAGACCCACAGTCCCGGGTCTCCACACACGCAGACCCACAGTCCCGGGTCTCCACACACGCAGACCCACAGTCCCGGGTCTCCACACACGCAGACCCACAGTCCCGGGTCTCCACACACGCAGACCCACAGTCCCGGGTCTCCACACACGCAGACCCACAGTCCCGGGTCTCCACACACGCAGACCCACAGTCCCGGGTCTCCACACACGCAGACCCACAGTCCCGGGTCTCCACACACGCAGACCCACAGTCCCGGGTCTCCACACACGCAGACCCACAGTCCCGGGTCTCCACACACGCAGACCCACAGTCCCGGGTCTCCACACACGCAGACCCACAGTCCCGGGTCTCCACACACGCAGACCCACAGTCCCGGGTCTCCACACACGCAGACCCACAGTCCCGGGTCTCCACACACGCAGACCCACAGTCCCGGGTCTCCACACACGCAGACCCACAGTCCCGGGTCTCCACACACGCAGACCCACAGTCCCGGGTCTCCACACACGCAGACCCACAGTCCCGGGTCTCCACACACACAGACCCACAGTCCCGGGTCTCCACACACACAGACCCACAGTCCCGGGTCTCCACACACACAGACCCACAGTCCCGGGTCTCCACACACACAGACCCACAGTCCCGGGTCTCCACACACACAGACCCACAGTCCCGTGTCTCCACACACACAGCCCCACAGTCCCGTGTCTCCACACACACAGACCCAGGTCTCCACACACAGACCCACAGTCCCGGGTCTCCACACACAGACCCACAGTCCCGGGTCTCCACACACACAGCCCCACAGTCCCGTGTCTCCACACACACAGACCCAGGTCTCCACACACAGACCCACAGTCCTGGGTCTCCACACACACAGACCCACAGTCCCGGGTCTCCACACACAGACCCGGGTCTCCACACACACAGCCCCACAGTCCCGTGTCTCCACACACACAGACCCAGGTCTCCACACACAGACCCACAGTCCCGGGTCTCCACACACACAGACCCACAGTCCTGGGTCTCCACACACACAGACCCACAGTCCCGGGTCTCCACACACAGACCCACAGTCCCGGGTCTCCACACACACAGCCCCACAGTCCCGTGTCTCCACACACACAGACCCAGGTCTCCACACACAGACCCACAGTCCCGGGTCTCCACACACACAGACCCACAGTCCCGGGTCTCCACACACAGACCCACAGTCCCGGGTCTCCACACACAGACCCACATGTTATGTTCATTAATAACTAGACATTCTTATTATGAACAGCTAGCTTCTAGCTAGTCATTTATTCAGTCCACGTTCTCTAGGTACAGCATCTGTAGAGATTCAGCGTGTGTACTTCTGTGTGCAGGCATCCATCTTGACTACTGCCTTCTGGGTAGCCTAGTGCATCATGGGTAGTGTCGTCTTAAACACATACAACTAAATATACAGCTCTACGGCTCCATCTAGTGTACCACTCTAGAATGAAATGTTATTGATCATTACATCCCCCTTTCTTATAGGTTAACAAAATCAATATCAATCAACTTTCAAGAAAAACAATAAAGATGATATCAGTAACACTTTTGTTAGTGCTCTATAAACATAAACATTTTCACAACAGTCAATACATTTTCAATATAGTTTTTCTTTGTACTCAAAGATTAAGTATCAGGCTTTTTTACTACACGTGTTGATCTTCTCAGCACGGGTAAGTCTGATGTGTTTTCATGAGATTGTTCTGACAGTGAATGACAAGATTCAGTTGCGGCATTGTCATCAATCTGCTCTTGGATAGTCTCTTGTGTTTTCAGGAAGGAACGGCGGTTCCTCCTGAGAATCTGTCCTTCCTCAGTTCTAACAGTGGTCCTACTTCCTCAAGAACTGTAGCTTTCCTGTTCCATGCATCTGGATCCTCAATCCTGACACCATCATCCTTTGTCAATTGTTTTAGAGTTTTGGATGACTTGTCATAGTATGATTTCTGTTTCAGCTTTAACAGTTGAAGTCTCTGTCCCTTACTCTGCTTTTCTTTTGCACAGCAGGGTAGCATGGTACGCAACTTACGACCCATTAGGAGTTCAGCAGGTGAAGAACCACAGTCTAAAGGTGAGGCTCGGTAGCTCAGCAGGGCGAGATAAGGATCAGATTTGCTTTCTGTCGCTTTCTTCAGTAGCTGCTTGAGAACTTGAACACCTTTCTCTGCCTTACCATTTGACTGAGCATACAAAGGACTGGATGTGATGTGCTGAAAGTCATACTGTGCTGCAAACTGTTGCCACTCCTTACAGTTGAAGCATGGACCATTGTCGCTAATGGCAATCCTGGGAATTCCATGTCTGGCGAAGATGGATTTCACATGCATTATGAGACTGCTTGCTGTGGTGCTTGAGAGCAGCGCCATCTCAGGATAGTTAGAATAGTAGTCAATCACCATTAGATAGTCTTTACCATTCAAATGAAAGAGGTCCATACCAACCTTTTGCCATGGTGCTGTTGGTATGTCAGCTACTATCATTGGTTCCTTTGTTTTGGTGTTTCTGACATGTCTCACATTTGCCTATCATGTTCTCAATGTCCTTATTTATGCCAGGCCAATAAACAGTGTCTCTTGCCCTCCTTTTGCATTTTTCAATTCCGAGGTGTCCCTCATGAATCCTTTTGAGCATGTCTTGACGTAGAGCCTGTGGAATGACTATTCTGTTCTGTTTTAGCAATAGTCCACTTGCGACACTCAATTCTGACCTTGTGAAAGTATTTTGGACAGGAACCTTTTGGCCAACCATGATGAATGTTCTCTATTACTGTTTGTAACAGTGTATCTTTTACTGTTTCTTCTGCTATTTGCTTTGATTTTGTGTCTGACACGGGCAGTGCAGCAGTGACCATACTCATATGAACATCCACGTCTTCTTCAGTAGAGCTCACATGACTCATTGTGGGTGCTCGGGATAGTGCATCTGCTAACACTATGTATTTGCCTGGTGTGTAGATCAGTTCAAAGTCATATCTTTGCAGCTTCATCATGAGTCATTGAATCCTTGGAGACATCTCATTCAGGTTCTTTTTTATGATGGCAACCAGTGGGCTGTGGTCTGTCTCAACTGTGAAGGTGGGAAGTCCATATATGTAGCCATGGAACTTTTCTAATCCAACTACCAAGCCTAGACATTCCTTTTCAATCTGGGTGTATCGACACTCAGTATCAGTCATAGACCTGGAGGCATAGGCAACAGGCTTCCAATCTTCACCCTCTGCTTGTAGCAAGACCGCACCTAGGCCATCCTTTGATGCATCCATTGACACTTTGATTCTCTTTGTCGGGTCAAAGAAAGTGAGTACAGGTGTGGTTGTCAGCACTGTTTTGAGATTCATCCACTCTTGTTCATGTCTTTCTGTCCATGCGAACTCATTTGTTTTATGTAGCAGGTCTCGCAGACAGGCTGTCTTGGCTGACAAGTTAGGAATGAACTTTCCAATGAAGTTTATCATCATCCCCATGATGCGTAGCACTCCTTTTTTGTCAGTGGGTCGGGGCATGTTGAGTATGGTGTTTACTTTTTCAATATCTGGCTCTATTCCTTTACCAGATAGATTATCTCCTAGGAAAGTGACTTCCTGGACGCCAAACTGACACTTGGCTTTGTTGAGCTTCAGTCCATTCTGGCGTATGCTCTGTAGCACTTTAGTCAGTCTCTCATTGTGTTCTTTCAGTGTGGAGCCCCAGATGATGATGTCATCAACATAGACCCGGACTCCTTCCAGACCTTCAATTATGTGTTCCATCGCTCTATGAAAGATTTCAGATGCAGATATTATCCCGAAAGGCATTCTGAGGAAACAATACCTGCCAAATGGTGTGTTGAAGGTACAGTATTTGGTGCTCTCTTCATCCAGTTTTAGTTGCCAAAATCCTTGTGAGGCATCGAGCTTTGTAAAGTATCTGGCACCTGACATTTCACTGGTGATTTCTTCTCACTTGGGAATCTGGTAGTGTTCACGTTTTATGTTTGCATTTAAGTCCTTTGGATCCATGCATATTCTTAGATCATTGTTCTTTTTCTTTACACATACCATGGAGTTAACCCAGTCTGTTGGCTCTTCGACTTTCCTGATGACTCCTAGTGTGGTCATTCTGTCCAGTTCTTTCTTGAGCCAGTCACGCAGTGATGCTGGAACTCTTCGTGGAGCATGTACCACTGGCTGAGCATCCTCCTTTAGCTGGATCTTGTATGTGAATGGTAGAACTCCAAATCCTTTGAACACATCCTGGAAATTATTTACTACAGAATCCACCGAGTCATCTGGTCTGCTTATGGCACAGTTTATACAGTAGACTCTCTTGACCAGTTCTAAGTCCTCACAAGCTTTGTCACCTAGTAGTGAATCAAGTCCTTCAGCCACAACAGAAAACATGAGATGATGCACTTTGTCTTTGTCACTTTAAGTCTGCATACACCTAAGCTATCTATTTTCTGTCCATTATAGCTCTTCAGTAGTACTGACTTTTTCTGTATTTTGGGCTTTTCTTTCATATTTTTAATGTCACTCATACTGATTAAGTTTGCTTTTGCCCCAGTGTCTAGTTTCAATGTAACTAATGCTCCATTTACCTGCAGTGGGATCATCCATTTGTCCTCTTTTACTGCATTAACTTTATGTTCAGCATTGTTTATTCCTGAGGGCTGCACATTTTCTGTATCCTTTTTGATATTGTCACATGACACCATTCCTACAAAAAATGTCTCACTTAAATCAGTGTCCTCAATCACATTAACTCGTTGCCCTTTCTTAGTTTGTACTTTTGAAAAGCATTGTTTGGCAAAGTGATTCTTTCCATGACATTTTGTGCACATTTTTCCAAATGCTGGGCATTGTTTTAATTAGTGTTTGTAACCACAGCGTTTACAATTAAAAATTCCTTCCTCCGATTGCTTTTCATTTCTGTTCTGCCCATGTTTCTTCCCTTCGTAGGACACAGCACCTACAGCAGCACTTAATACAATCGCATCATTATTGATTTCACTGAAAGTCTTCGCATGCTTTTGAGCTAGCTCGCTGGCTTGGCATATTGTCACAGCATTTTCCAATGTTAGTTCGGTTTCTCTCAACAAATGTTCCCTGACCTTTTTATCATGAATACCAAACACAATTTGGTCACGAATCATGGATGCTTTCAGCTCAGACAAATTACATGTCTGTGCTTTCAGTTTCAGATCGGTCACAAAGCTATCAAAAGTCTCATTTTGCCGCTGTGTCCTTGAACGGAATACGTATCATTCATAGGTCTCATTCTTTTTGGAAGAACAATGTGTATCAAATTTCTTTAGCACATCGTCTAAATTTTCTCTGTTCTCCTCTGGATTAAATACAAATGTATTAAATACCTCTATCGCCTGTGGGCCTGCAACCGTAAGCAGCAATGCTACTTTCCTTGCGTCTGGCTTCGTACCGAACCTGATGGCAGCAATGTAGAGTTCGAATTGTTGTTTGAAAGCCCGCCAATTGTAGTCGACATATCCCGTGAGGTTCAAACCTCCTGGTGGCTTCAAAGACTCCATGTCGCATTTCACAATGTTTAGCAGATTTTCACAACTCCTGGTACCATGTTATGTTCATTAATAACTAGACATTCTTATTATGAACAGCTAGCTTCTAGCTAGTCATTTAGTCAGTACACGTTCAATAGGTACAGCATCTGCAGAGATTCAGCATGTGTACTTCTGTGTGCAGGCATCCATCTTGACGACTGCCTTCTGGGTAGCCTAGTGCATCGTGGGTAGTGTAGTCTGAAACACATACAACTAAATATACAGCTCTATGGCTCCAACTAGTGTACCACTCTAGAATGACATGTTATTGATCATTACACCACAGTCCCGGGTCTCCACACACAGACCCACAGTCCCGGGTCTCCACACACACAGACCCACAGTCCCGGGTTTCTACACACAGACCCACAGTCCCGGGTCTCCACACAGACAGACCCACAGTCCCGGGTCTCCATAGAAACATAGAAGATAGGAGCAGGAGTAGGACATTCGGCCCCTCGAGCCTGCTCCGCCATTCAATGAGATCATGGCTGATCATCCAAACTCATTACCCTGTCCCTGCCTTCTCCCCATATCCCTTGATCCCTTTAGCCTTAGGAAATATATCTAACTCCTTCTTGAATATATGTAATGAATTGGCCTCAACTTCCTTCTGTGGTAGAGAATTCCACAGGTTCACCAGTCTCTTGGTGAAGAAATTCCTCCTCATCTCTGTCCTAAATGGCTTACCCCTTATCTTTAGACTGTGACCTCTGGTTCTGGACTCCCCCACCATCGGTAACATCCTTCCTGTATCTAGTCTGTCTAGTCCTGTTAGAATTTTATAAGTTTCAATGAGATCCCCTCATTCTTCTAAACTCCAGCGAGTATAAGCCCAATCGACCCAATCTCTCCTCATACGTCATTCCTGCCATCCCAGGTATCAGTCTGGTGAATCTTCGCTGCACTCCCTCCATGGCAAGAACATCCTTCCTTAGATAAGGCAACGAAAACTGCACACTATACTCAAGGTGTGGTCTCACCAAGGCCCTGTACAACTGCAGCAAGACATCCTTGTTCCTGTAGTCGAATCCTCTGGCTACAAAGGCCAACATACCATTTGCCTTCTTAACCGCCTGCTGCACCTGCATGCTTACCTTCAGCGACTGGTGCACAAGGACTCCCAGGTCTCGTTGCACTTTCCCTTCTCCGAATCTATTGCAATTCAGGTAATAATCTGCCTTCCTGTTTTTGCCACCAAAGTGGATAACCTCGCATTTATCCACATTATACTGCATCTGCCCAATCACCCAACCTGTCCAAATCATACTGGAGTTTCTCAGCATCCTCCTCACAGCACACACGCCCACCCAGCTTTGTGTCGTCTGCAAACTTGGAGATATTACATCTAGTTCCCTCGTCTAGATCATTAATATATATTGTGAATAGCTGGGGTCCTAGCACCGATCCCTGCGGTACCCCACTAGTCACTACCTGCCACTTGGAAAAAGACCCACAGACCCACAGTCCCAGGTCCCCACACACAGACCCACAGTCCCGGGTCTCCACACACACAGACCCACAGTCCCAGGTCTCCAGACACAGACCCATAGTCCCGGGTCTCCACACACACAGACCCACAGTCCCGGGTCTCCACACACAGACCCACAGGCCCGGGTCTGCACACACAGACCCACAGTCCCGGGTCTCCACACACACAGACCCACAGTCCCGGGTCTCCACACACAGACCCACAGTCCCGGGTCTCCACACACAGACCCACAGTCCCGGGCCTCCACACACAGACCCACAGTCCCGGGTCTCCAAACACAGACCCACAGTCCCGGGTCTCCACACACAGACCCACAGTCCCGGGTCTCCACACACAGACCCACAGTCCCGGGTCTCCACACACAGGCCGACAGTCCCGGGTGTCCGCACACAGACCCACAGTCCCGGGTCTCCGCACACACAGACCCACAGTCCCGGGTCTCCACACACACAGACCCGGGTCTCCACACACACAGACCCAGTCTCGGGTCTCCACACACACAGACCCACAGTCCCGGGTCTCCACACACACAGACCCACAGTCCCGGGTCTCCACACACACAGACCCACAGTCCCGGGTCTCCACACACACAGACCTGCAGTCCCGGTTCTCCAAACCCACAGACCCGGGTCTCCACACACAGACCCACAGTCCCGGGTCTCCACACAGACAGACCCACAGTCCCGGGTCTCCATAGAAACATAGAAGATAGGAGCAGGACATTCGGCCCCTCGAGCCTGCTCCGCCATTCAAGGAGATCATGGCTGATCATCCAAACTCATTACCCTGTCCCTGCCTTCTCCCCATATCCCTTGATCCCTTTAGCCTTAGGAAATATATCTAACTCCTTCTTGAATATAGTTAATGAATTGGCCTCAACTTCCTTCTGTGGTAGAGAATTCCACAGGTTCACCAGTCTCTTGGTGAAGAAATTCCTCCTCATCTCTGTCCTAAATGGCTTACCCCTTATCTTTGGACTGTGACCTCTGGTTCTGGACTCCCCCGCCATCGGGAACATCCTTCCTGTATATAGTCTGTCTAGTCCTGTTAGAATTTTATAAGTTTCAATGAGATCCCCTCTCATTCTTCTAAACTCCAGCGAGTATAAGCCCAATCGACCCAATCTCTCCTCATACGTCATTCCTGCCATCCCAGGTATCAGTCTGGTGAATCTTCGCTGCACTCCCTCCATGGCAAGAACATCCTTCCTTAGATAAGGCGACGAAAACTGCACACTATACTCAAGGTGTGGTCTCACCAAGGCCCTGTACAACTGCAGCAAGACATCCTTGTTCCTGTAGTCGAATCCTCTCGCTACGAAGGCCAACATACCATTTGCCTTCTTAACCGCCTGCTGCACCTGCATGCTTACCTTCAGCGACTGGTGCACAAGGACTCCCAGGTCTCGATGCACTTTCCCTTCTCCGAATCTATTGCCATTCAGATAATAATCTGCCTTCCTGTTTTTGCCACCAAAGTGGATAACCTCGCATTTATCCACATTATACTGCATCTGCCATGCATCTGCCCAATCACCCAACCTGTCCAAATCATACTGGAGTTTCTCAGCATCCTCCTCACAGCACACACGCCCACCCAGCTTTGTGTCGTCTGCAAACTTGGAGATATTACATCTAGTTCCCTCGTCTAGATCATTAATATATATTGTGAATAGCTGGGGTCCTAGCACCGATCCCTGCGGTACCCCACTAGTCACTACCTGCCACTTGGAAAAAGACCCACAGACCCACAGTCCCAGGTCCCCACACACAGACCCACAGTCCCGGGTCTCCACACACAGACCCACAGTCCCGGGTCTCCACACACACAGACCCACAGTCCCGGGTCTCCACACACACAGACCCACAGTCCCGGGTCTCCACACACACAGACCCACAGTCCCGGGTCTCCACACACACAGACCCACAGTCCCGGGTCTCCACACACACAGACCCACAGTCCCGGGTCTCCACACACACAGACCCACAGTCCCGGGTCTCCACACACACAGACCCACAGTCCCGGCTCTCCACACACACAGACCCACAGTCCCGGGTCTCCACACACACAGACCCACAGTCCCGGGTCTCCACACACACAGACCCACAGTCCCGGGTCTCCACACACACAGACCCACAGTACCGGGTCTCCACACACTGACAGAGCCACAGTCCTGAGCCAATTTCTCCTTCCATCTCAGTTCAGCGAGCTCACTGCTCATCTCTCTAAAACCCGCCCTATTCCAGTCTGTGCCCTTGTTTTTGTACCTTTCTATTTGGACCTTGAACTTGATCATATTGTGGTCAGTACTCCCAAGGTGCTCACCTATATTTAACTCATTTCCTGATCTATTTCATTACTAATACCGAGAACTACCAACACCCCTCCCTTTGTATGCTTATGAACATGCTGCTTGAGTAAGGAGTCCGCTACACATTTTAGGAAATTTCTCCATTTTCTCCCTCCCTCTCCCAATCAATGAACAGGTTGAGCAAAATCTCCTCGATCAATCATTTTGTTAATCCTACTGATATCCGTGAGCTGTTTGTTTTTAAAGCTACACCTTTTACCTGATTTTTTTTGTCCAAGATAATACATTGGCCCAGAAATCCGACTGCGCGTGAGAACGAGCGAGCAGTGGGCACAGCACGCGCCAGTTCACGTGGATCCAGACCGCACAGCTGCTCGAGGCCATCCTCCAAGGCCATTTGATGTGTCCTCAATTGAAGCTCAGCAGCCTTCCACCTCCCAAGCTGCAACCACTGGGGAAACATCTTGTAGGAGCACCAGGATAGGGAAACGAGCACACAAGGCAGACACTAAAGGCTTGTACAAGAGTGTCATTTTTTGTCAACGCAGACATGATTTGACAATATTTTTTTGATTATTTTTTTTTGTTCTGAATTTGGTGTTGGTATTTATACTTGTTGTGAAGTGAGGGCAAGACCCATAAGTCTGGAATAAAGGATGGCAATCGGATGACGGTTGTAAGGAAAGTGACAAGAACTGTGGGACTGTTGGTGAATGGGGAATGTGAGGGCTGATTTAGGTGAAGCACTCCTTGATGAAGTTTTGACCATGCTCAACCAGCTCCGATGGACGGGTCACATTGTCCGCATGCCCGATACGAGACTCCCAAAACAAGCGCTCTACTTGGAGCTCCGACACGGCAAGAGAGCCCCAGGTGGGCAGAGGAAATGCTTCAAGGACTCCCTCAAAGCCTCCTTGAAAAAGGGCAACATCCCCACCGACACCTGGGAATCCCTGGCCCAAGACCGCACAAAGTGGAGGAGAAGCATCCGGGAAGGCGCCGAACACCTCGAGTCTCTTCGCCGGGACAATGGCAACTCTGTTGGACGGAGTATCAATCAGGAAATAGTTGAGGCTTGTAATAAGGGAACATCTATAATTATGGGGGATTTTAACTATCATATTAATTGGACAAATCAAATTGGGCAGGGCTGCCTTGAGGATGAGTTCATTGAGTGTATTAGGGATGGGTTTCTTGAGCAGTATGTAACTGAACCGACCAGAGGGCAAGCAACCTTAGATCTGGTCCTGTGTAACGAGACAGGATTAATTAAAAATGTCCTAGTAAAGGATCCCCTTGGAATGAGTGACCATAACATGGTTGAATTCCATATTCAATTAGAGGGTGAGAAGGTTGGATCTCAAACAAGCGTGCTAAGCTTGAATAAAGGAGACTATGAAGGTATGAGAGCAGAATTGAGTAGAGTGGATTGGGAAAATAGATTAAAGCGTAAGACGATACATGATCAGTGGTGTACCTTTAAGGAGTTATTTTACAACTTCCAAAAAAAATATATTCCACTGAGAAGAAAAGGGTGTAAAAGAAAAGACAGCCATCCATGGCTAAGTAAAGAAATTAAGGATAGTATTCGACTAAAAACAAGGGCATATAAGGTAGCCAAATCTAGTGGGAGGATAGAGGATTGGGAAAACTTTAAAAGACAGCAAAAAATAACAAAAAGATTGATTAAGAAAGGGAAGGTAGATTATGAAAGTAAATTAGCAAAAAATATAAAAACAGATAGTAAGAGTTTTTATAGTTATATAAAAAGAAAAAGGGTGGCTAAAGTAAATGTTGGTCCCTTAGAGGATGAGACTGGGAAATTAATGGTGGGAAATATGGAGATGGCAAAAACACTGAATGAATATTTTATATCAGTCTTTAGAGTAGAAGACACTAAGAATATCCCAACACTGGACAAACAGGGGGCTAAAGGGGGGGAGGAGCTAAACACAATCGAAATCACTAAGGAAGTGGTACTCGGTAAAATAATGGGACTCAAGGCGGATAAATCACCTGGACCTGATGGCTTACATCCTAGGGTCTTGAGGGAAGTGGCGGTAGGGATTGTGGATGCATTGGTAATAATTTTCCAAAACTCCCTGGACTCAGCAAAGGTCCCGGCAGACTGGAAAACTGCAAATGTCACACCCTTATTTAAAAAGGGCAGTAGACAGAAGGCCGAACATCTGTGGTAGGTAAAATTTTGGAGTCCATTATTAAGGAGACAGTAACAGGACATTTGGATAATCATAATTTAATAGGACAAAGTCAGCATGGTTTTATGAAGGGGAAGTCATGTTTGACAAATTTGCTGGAGTTCTTTGAGGAAGTAACATACAGGGTGGATAAAGGGGAACCAGTGGACGTAGTGTATTTAGACTTCCAAAAGGCATTTGACAAGGTGCCACACAAAAGATTATTGCTTAAGATAAAAAATCACGGGGTTGGGGGTAATATTCTGGCATGGATAGAGAATTGGCTATCTAACAGAAGGCAGAGAGTTGGGATAAATGGTTCATTCTCAGACTGGCAATCAGTAACAAGTGGTGTTCCGCAGGGGTCAGTGCTAGGTCCCCAACTCTTTACAATCTATATTAATGATTTGGAGGAGGGGACCGAGTGTAACATATCAAAGTTTGCAGATGATACTAAGATGGGAGGGAAAGTAGTGAGTGAGGAGGACATAAAAAACCTGCAAGGGGACATAGACAGGCTAAGTAAGTGGGCAGAGATTTGGCAGATGGAATACAATACTGGAAAGTGTGAGGTTATGCACTTTGGCAGGAAAAATCGTAGAGCAAGTTATTATCTTAATGGCAAGAAACTGGAAAGTACTGAAGTACAAAGGGATCTGGGGGTCCTGGTGCACGAAACTCAAAAGGTTAGTATGCAGGTGCAGCAAGTGATTAAGAAGGCCAATGGAATGTTGGCTTTCATTGCTAGGGGGATAGAATATAAAAATAGGGAGGTATTGCTTCAGTTGTACAAGGTATTGGTGAGACTGCACCTGAAATACTGCGTACAGTTTTGGTGTCCATGCTTAAGAAAGAACATACTTGCTCTCGAGTCAGTACAAAGAAGGTTCACTCGGTTAATCCCGGGGATGAGGGGATGGACATATGAGGAGAGGTTGAGTAGATTGGGACTCTATTCATTGGAGTTCAGAAGAATGAGAGGCGATCTTATTGAAACATATAAGATTGTAAAGGGGTTGGATCGGGTGGATGCGGGGAGGATGTTCCCGATGATGGGTGAAACTAGAACTAGGGGGCATAGTCTTAGAATAAGGGGCTGCTCTTTCAAAACTGAGATGAGGAGGAACTACTTCACTCAGAGGGTGGTAGGTCCATGGAATATGCTGCCCCAAAAAGCTGTAGAAGCTACATCATTACATAAATTTAAAACAGAAATAGACAGTTTCCTAGAAGTAAAGGGAATTAAGGGTTATGGGGAGCGGGCAGGAATTTGGACATGAGTCTAGGTTCGGATCGGTCATGGCCCTGTGGGTAGCGGAGCGGGCCCAGGGGCCGTGTAGCCTGATCCTGCTCTTATTTCGTGTGTCTAATTCTGTTAGATTCAGGAGATGGTTCTGTGATAGTAGATTGGCGGTTAGGATCAGATCAGCCATGATCTTATTGAATGGCGGAGCAGGCTCGAGGGGCCAATTGGCCTACTCCTGCTCCTATTTCTTATGTTCTTATGTAATGTGGAGAGTGGTGGAAGCACGTTCAGGCGGACAAGGCAAGAGCACAATCATGAAACTTCCACTCCCTATGGCAGTCGTGAAGGGAGCAAAATAAAGGAAAATCCCATGGTGTTTTATAAGTATATTAAGGGCAAGAGGATAACCAGGGAAAGAGTAGGGCCCATTAGGGACCAAAGTGGCAATCTGTGTGTAGAGCCGGAAGAAGTGGGTGAGGTTTTAAATGAATATTTTGCATCTGTGTTCACTATGGAGACGGACGGTGTAGGCATAGAAATCAGGCAGGGGGCTTGTGATATACTTGAACAAATTAGTATTGACAGGGAGGAGGTACTAGCGGTTTTAGCGGGATTAAAAGTGGATAAATCCCTAGGCATGGGAGGAGATTGCAGTGGCTCTGACACAAATTTTCAGAACCTCTCTGGCTACAGGGGAGGTACCAGAGGACTGGAGGACAGCTAACATAGTACCATTATTCAAGAAGGGTAGTAGGGATAAACCAGGGAATTACAAGCCAGTGAGCCTAGCATCAGTGGTAGGGAAATTATTGGAAAAAATTCTGAGGGACAGAATTAGTCTCCACTTGGAAAGGCAAGGACTAATCAAGGATAGTCAGCATGGCTTTGTCAGGGGAAAATCATGTCTAACCAATTTGATTGAATTTTTCGAGGGGGTGACTAGGTGCGTGGATGAGGGTAGTGCAGTTGATGTAGTCTACATGGACTTCAGTAAGGCTTTTGACAAAGTCCCACATGGGAGACTGGTCAAGAAGGTAAGAGCCCATGGGATCCAGGGCAATTTGGCACCTTGGATCCAAAATTGGCTTCGTGGCAGGAGGCAGAGTGTAATGGTTGAAGGTTGTTTTTGTGACTGGAAGCCTGTGTCCAGTGGTGTACTGCAGGGATCGGTGCTGGGTCCTTTGCTGTTTGTAGTGTACATTAGTGATTTAGATATGAATGTAGGAGGTATGATCAGTAAGTTCGCAGATGACACGAAAATTGATGGAGTGGTAAATAGCGAG
The DNA here is from genome assembly GCF_052327205.1 of Somniosus microcephalus. NCBI lineage: Eukaryota > Metazoa > Chordata > Chondrichthyes > Squaliformes > Somniosidae > Somniosus > Somniosus microcephalus. Next base: position 98,308,325 of record NC_140994.1, read on the forward strand.
GAGGGAAGCCTCAGGCTACAGGACGATATAGACGGGTTGGTCAGATGGGCAGAACAGTAGCAAATGGAATTTAACCCTGAAAAGTGTGAGGTGATGCATTTTGGGAGGACTAACAAGGCAAGGGAATACACAATGAATGGTAGGACCCTAGGAAGGACAGAGGAACAGAGGGACCTTGGTGTGCATGTACATAGATCCCTGAAGGTAGCAGGACAGGTAGATAAGGTGGTTAAAAAGGCATATGGGATACTTGCCTTCATTAGCCGAGGCATAGAATATAAGAGCAGGGAGGTTATGATGGAGCTGTACAAAACGCTAGTTAGGCCACAGCTGGAATACTGCATGCAGTTCTGGTCGTCACACTATAGGAAGGATGTGATTGCATTGGAGAGGGTGCAGAGGAGATTTACCAGGATGTTACCTGGGCTGGAGCGCTTCAGCTATGAAGAGAGACTGGACAGGCTGGGGTTGTTTTCCTTAGAGCAGAGAAGGTTGAGGGGGGACCTGATTGAGGTGTACAAAATGATGAGGGGCATAGATAGGGTAGATAGAAAGGAATTTTTGCCCTTAGTAGAGGGGTCAATAACCAGGGTAAGGGACAGGAGGTTTAGAGGGATTTGAGGAAAAACTTTTTCACCCAGAGGGTGATTGGAATCTGGAACTCACTGCCTGAAAGGGTGGTAGAGGCAGGAACCCGCACAACATTCAAGAAGCATTTAGATGAGCACTTGAAATGCCATAGCATACAAGGCTACGGACCAAGTGCTGGAAAATGGGATTGGAATAGATAGGGCTTGATGGCCGGCACGGACACGATGGGCCGAAGGGCCTCTTTCTGTGCTGTATAACTCTGTGGGGGAGAAATTGGGTGAGTAGCGACACTTGTTAGCACCTAAAGAGGCAGGTAGTGGCTGTAGCGCCACTGGCTGTGCCTCCCGCGATATTGAGTTGGGGCGATAATGGTGGCGTTAGTCTTTTGCGCTGCGCCGCCACCGATGACGTCATCGGTGTGCACAGCGCCCCATTCGTGATATTTGGTAGCGAACGCTGCAGTTGCGCCGTTCGCTACCCGTGCCCAGTTCACGGGGCCTTACTGTGCCGGCAGCAGCGCAAGTTAAGGTGGAGGTGCGGGGCGGCCGCCTTTTTCGGCGGCCGCCTGCCAGCACCTCCGTCCCCGGCCTCCAAACCACCCCCACACGGCATTGCCGGCTGTTTCCCGAAGCCCGGCACTCCTCCTTGGTGCCGGACTCGTTTGCCGGCACTCGATCGGGGTTCGCGCTGTTGCAGGCACCTCCCCCTTAACAGTGGGAGGAAGGCCTGCAGTACCGCAGCGTGCCATGCCGCAGCGTGTGGCGCTGTGGCATGTTGCGCTGCGATATTCAGTTTCAGCGCCTCGAGCCTCGCCCCGTGTCCCTCGAGGGGCAATGAAACTGAATATCTGACGATCGCTAAAGCCTCGAACGCTGCGCTAAATCCTGCGCTCAGGCGACTTTTGCGCCACTTTGGCGCCCCAATCCAATTTCTAGGCCTATGACTCTAGCACTACCTTTCGTGGTTTGGGGGATTCCTGGTATTAGCGAGGAGTGGTAAAGTTACAGGACATGAGAGCTATCCTCGGTGAAGTGGGTCCTGCACCACTTCAGGATCTTAATAAGTTTGCCCAATGTTGATGTTGTGGCGGAGCCACCAAAGGACTCCGATCGTTTGTACATAATTCCTTTAACATGTTAGCTACAGTCTGAGTCTGTATCTTTATTTATGCTGTTTAACTGTACAGAGTGTGGTTGCTTTATCAGCGCGGCTAAAACTTGATGACGTCATGCCGTTCATCACGTGACCCCCCACTGGCGGGAAAACGTGATGACGTCAGTCACAGGACTGCAGGGGCAGTCCTCGTGGAGCCTCCAGAGAGAACAGACCTACATTCGATGTTATCCTGCAGTTTCTTGTTAAATCCTGTTTGTTTCATTAAAGTTCATTTTGTTTGATCGCCTGAGTAGAACTCAGTCTTATAGCTAGGAACCCACGTTCCTACATTGGTGACCCCGACTTTCGTGAACAGTTTTCGCGGAAGATCTTCAGCATGGACATGAACGCCGTGACTCTGAAATTACCACAGTTCTGGGAGCAACACCCAGACGCCTGGTTTATCTAGGCTGAAGCCCAGTTCGCCATCAGGAACATCATCGCGGATCAGACACGTTATTACTACGTGGTCTCCGCCCTCGATAGCGCAACTGCCTCGCGGATCATCAGTCTCCTCGGAAGTCCTCCTACTGACAGCAGGTATGATTCGTTAAAGGCGCGGTTGCTACAGGTCTTCGGGCTCTCGAAGTCAGAACGCGCTCGCCGGCTCCTCACGATGCCTGGCCTCGGGGACTCCAAACCGTCCGAGCTCATGAGCCAAATGCTCACGCTCTTGGGTGCCGAACCGGAATGCTTCCTCTTCCGGGAGCTATTCCTCTGCCAACTGCCGGAGCAGGTGCAGGCTGCCCTAGCCAGATCCGAGATTACAGACTGCGCCGAGCTTGCTGCCGAAGCAGATAAGATTTTCACAGTAACCCAGCAGCGCTGCGCAGCCACGAGGCGCCCATCCCCCAAAGACGCGGCACCAGCTCCTCCTGCAGCAGGCTGGTGCTCCTACCACGCCCGTTTTGGTGCGAAAGCACGACGCTGCCGCTCTCCCTGCAGTTTTTCGCCCCCCAAAAAAACAAAGCTCCTGCAGCGTTCCTGGCGAAGGAGGACCGGGTTTAATGGGCGCTCCGCAGTTGCGATGGCCGTCGGATCTACGGGGAAACTTCTTTACATCACCGATTCTCTATCAGGTCAATGTTTCCTTTGTGACACCGGGGCGCAGTGTAGCATCCTACCTGCGTCGAATCTCGATATGCAAGCTGGGAACCACGGTTTTTCCCTCATGGCGGCTAATGGCGCAGCAATTCGAACTTTCTGAAAGCGGCGGGTCCAAGTCTGTTTCGGCGGTCAGCGCTTCCATTGGGAATTCGTCACAGCCACAGTCTCGCAGGCCATCCTAGGGGCAGATTTTCTGTGTGCCAACGGCCTCCTCGTCGATGTCCGGCACCGCCGGTTGATCAATGCGGCCACTTTCCACTCGATTCCGTATTACCACGGTACGACCATGGCGCGCTCTATCGCCTGCGCTTTCCCTTCTCCGGATGACTTCACTCGGCTCCTCGGAGGGTTCCCGGAGCTGACAAGGCCCACTTTCTCCTCCTCAGCCACGAAGCATGGTGTTGAACATCATATCACCACTACTGGCTCCCTGGTTTATGCACGGGCTAGAAGGCTCGAACCCGGCAAGCTCACGGCTGCGAAAGCGGAGTTCGACACGATGGAGCGGCTTGGGATTATTTGCCGGTCGAATAGTCCCTGGTCTTCGCCTCTCCACATTGTTCCGAAACCGGGCGGTGGCTGGCGGCCATGCGGTGACTACCGACGCCTGAACGACGCCACTACTCCTGATCGGTACCCGATCCCGCATATTCAGGATTTCTCGGCCCATTTGGCAGGAAATTCTATCTTTTCTAAAGTCGACCTCGTCCGGGGGTATCACCAGGTTCCCGTGCACCCGCAAGATGTCCCGAAAACCGCAGTCATCACCCCTTTCGGCCTCTTTGAGTTCCTGCGGATGCCGTTTGGCTTGAAGAACGCGGCACAGGCTTTCCAGCGCTTAATGGACTCCGTGCTCCGAGACCTAAACTTCATCTTCGTCTACCTTGACGACATTCTCATCGCCAGCGCTAACAAGGAAGAGCACATCTCCCATTTACGTACCCTCTTTACATGCCTCAGCCAGCACGGTTTAATCATCAACCCGGCCAAGTGCCAGTTCGGCCTGCAGCGGATCGATTTCTTGGGACACTGCATAACATCAGACGGCGCCGTCCCCTTACTGACGAAGGTGGAAGCTGTTACCTCTTTCCCGCACCCGCCAACCGTCAAGGCCCTGCAAGAGTTCCTGGGGATGGTCAACTTCTATCACCGATTCGTCCCTAAGGCAGCTCAGCTAATGCAGCCTTTGTATGGGGCCCTCAAGGGCAAGTCCGGTAAGGATCCAATCAGTTGGACGGCTGAGATGGACCAGGCGTTCATCAACACCAAGAGCGCTTTGGCCAACGCAACCATGCTGGTGCACACACTTCCAGGTGCCACCATCGCCCTTACCACAGAGAGAGAGAGAGAGGGAGAGAGAGAGAGAGAGAGAGAGAGAGAGTGAGTGAGTGAGATCGATCTGCTGTTGACCGGCTGAGGAAGATCCAGTGGTAAAGTAACCCTGGCTTATTGTTTTTGGAGAAAACTGATTTAAGGACAGCGGGTGATGATTTTGTTCTTTTTGAACGTCATATGTTTTTGGATTTTGCTAGACGTGAACCTTTTCACCCCATTTTCTGAGAATAAAACACAGCTAACTGCTGTTTTTCATTTACCAATCTTGTGACTGTGTCCTCCGATCCCGCATCAACACACCCTTCGGTCTAGGTGGTGGTTGATCACATTACTTATTAATTTTTATTGTGGTCACGGTGAAATTCTGGTTGTTGTAAATTGTGTGAAAGTCTCCAGTTCCGGACGTGAGACAATCACATCAACAATTGACATTTTATTTTTTAATTTCTGACTAATCTCCAGGACTGTATGATTTGAGGTGATTCTGATTGTTTATTCATCTTAGTGGTACTGGAATGTGCGACCAGGGAGAAAAAGGTGCATGCTATTGTGTGCTTGATAACGATCTGAAGACATCATGTAGTTGGATTGTACGACAGAATTATTTCACAGAATGTTTATAGTGGTGTTGCGAACTATGTCTGATGCTTTTACCTGCAGAATTGAATTTTTATTTTTATTTTTTAGAAACCCCACAGTGCAGATAGAGGCCATTTCGGCCCATCGAGCCTGCACCGACACATATCCCACCCGAACCCCGTAACCCCTACACCAACACATATCCCACCCTATCCCTGTAACCCCACATATTTAATCCCCCTAACACTAAGGGTCAATTTATCATAGCCAATTAACCTAACCCGCACATCTTTGGACTGTGGGAGGAAACCGGAGCACCCGGAGAAAACCCACGCAAACACGGGGAGAATGTGCAAACTCCACACAGACAGTCGCCCGAGGCCGGATTCGAACCCGGGTCTCTGGCGCTGTGAGGCAACAATGCTAACCACTATGCCACCGTGCCACCGAATTGATCAGGATCTTTAAGTTTTAAAGGCACAAAGGCCTAGAAATTCAATATAGCCACTTTTGGGGCGGTAAAGTCGGGCGGCCGCTAAAGTTTGCGCCCGGCGCAAAGTCGCGCCCCCTTCGCCGATATTCAGTCGCATCGCCCCAAGAGGCTGCTGCTGTGCTAAAACAGGCGATGCACAACTATCTTTAGGCGCTAAGCTGGCGGTGCTGAGCGAGACCCCCGAGGCCGGGCACAGCGCAGGTGCGGCGAGTTCTTGATTGACGGCAGACACTCTGGCGCCAGTCAGCTCTTAAAGGGGGAGGGTCGATTTGTTTGCCTGCCACGCCCTGCACACTGCAGCCCTCAACCTAGGCCTGACCACTTCAGCTTCACCTGCACAACGCCCAGGGCTATGGAGAAGGCCAGGGAGAGAGCGCAGCGCTTCAGCGACGGTGACCTGAGGCTGCTGGTTGGCGGAGTGGAGCGCAGGCACCATGTTCTGTTCCCAGAAGGTGGCAAGAGGCTGCTGCCCAGCGCCTACCGGAAAGCCTGGAGGGAGGTCTCCAACAGGGTGTCTTCCAACAGCGTGGTTGCCAGGACTCCTGTGCAATGCCGGAAGAAGTTCAACGACCTCACTCGGGTTGTCAGGGTGAGTACCCTTTCCAGTGTCCTCCTCATCCTTGCATGTGCACCTCACTTTATGGGCAAAGGGACCTGAAAGCCCTAATGGCCAGCCCTCATCCAGCAGCTATGGGACTGGCATGAAAATCACTTGCACATTCAGCACTTTACACACTGTACAAGCTCTTCGACCATGGGAGGCATTGCAGACAAGATCAGGGCTACACACTGTCCAAGCTATTCGACCATGGGAGGCAGTGCAGACAAGATCAGGGCTACACACTGTACAAGCTATTCGACCATGGGAGGCAGTGCAGACAAGATCAGGGCTACACACTGTACAAGCTATTCGACCATGGGAGGCAGTGCAGACAAGATCAGGGCTTCACACTGTACTTAGAGGCCGTCCTTTCTCTTGCAGGCCAAGGTGGCACACAACCGGCGCAACCGAACTGAGACCGGGGGAGGCTGTCCTGACCTCAAAGAGCTCTCCGACCTCGACCAGCATGTGGAGCGCATTATGGCAGGCCGGCTGATTGGCCCCGTCGCCAGTGGAGATGCCGACCCTGTTCTGGGCACCAATGGAAAGGGCATCACCTTTTGGACCTCTCTCGTTCCACTTGCGCATCAGATCAGCATCCTTTGCCACTGTCCGACCAATGCAGTGAATGGCACCACTCATGCCTCCCTCGCTGCCGCCCTGTCCTCACTCTAAAGCTACTCTTGTGCCTTCCTGCTTTCAGATGGTGAATCACCAGGTGAGGAGGCGGGCCCTCAAGCTGCCACTGTCAGCCCTTCGGAAGACGAGGAGGAGGAAGAGGAAGCCGGCCCATCAGTGCCACCCTCAGCCGCGCCAGCCCATGGCGATGTAGGGGACACGTCTTCCCTGGAGGGGAGCCGGGGGGAAGGGTCGGAGGAGAGTGAAGCTCCGGGACCCAGCGGCCTGCAGCAACGCGGGAGGGGTGGGGAAGCTCGGCGGGCTTCTCCCCAGAGGGTGAGTGCGGCCTCCAGTCCTGCGATGGTGAGCGCAGAGGAGGTGCGCCTCCTAGAGGAAATGGCCGTCCAGGCTGAGCGCAGGCACACTGAGCTCATGGCTGCAGTGGCAAGGATGCCTGACTCCATAGAGTCTCTGTCAAGGAGTGTGCAGCAATTCGGAGCAGCACAGGCCAGGAGTCTGCAACAATTCAGTGCAGCACAGGCCAGGAGTCTGGAACAATTCAGTGCAGCACAGGCGAGGAGTCTGCAGGACTTCGCGGCAGCACAGTCGGCTTCTAGCCAAGTGCTCAGTCGTGCCGTCCATTCACTGGCTGGTGTCATGCGGACACAGACCAGGGCCACACGGGCACTAACTGCTGCCACCCTTGCTGGATCAGCCAGGCATCGCCAGGGCACTCGCCGCGCAGCAGCAGCCCAGCAGTCTGTTCTTCAGCTGTTTGCTGCGCATGCTGCAGTGCTGGCCCGTGCGAGTGCCAATGTCTCAGGCGACCAGCGAGCACCTGCGATCTGCCAGGTTGCCACCATTCCTGCAGCCGACACTGCCACTCCGCCATTGCAGCTGCCACGAGCTGATGGACAGACTGCTGCCGCCCAGCCAGAGTTGGAGCAGTCAGCAGCCGGCCACTCCAAGGCCAGAGCTGGTGCAGGCCGACCCCCAAGGGCATCTGCCGTCTCGCCATCTGCCCCTCAGCAGCCTTCCCCCAGCCTTGCTGCAGCCACTGGGCTCCCATTGAGGAGGAGCAGCAGGGCGGGCAGGGGCCAGGCAAGGATGCGCAAGGCATCGCCCTCGCAGGGCAAAAAGTAGAGGTATGCACAAATGCCTGGTGCTTGTTGTAAGGCCGACACTGGTGCAGTTGTTTTTGTGTAAGGCCGAGACTGGTGTCTTTCTTTCTTTTTGTAAGGCCGAGACTGGTAGTTTTGTGTTTTTGGAGGGGGCTTCTCCACATGAGCATGTAATGTGGGAAGGGCAGAGGTTTTCAATAAATTATTGTGGTTAAATTGCAGTGTGCATGGTTTTTTGGTTAAGTCCTGGTTGCCCTGCTCGGCTGAGGGCTTGTGGAGCGGCTACATTCATCTGCTGACATTGGCACAAGCCATTCCCTGAGAGGGGGCCTAGAACCGACGTTCAATAAGCCAGCGACGGGCGACCCTTGCACTTTGTGCCTCCCTCCTGTGCTGGTCCTCCTCCTCCTCCTCCTGCTCCTCCTCCTGAGGTGGTCCTCCAATCTCTGGTGGCAGTGCCTGAGTCCTGCGGATAGCCAGGTTGTGCAGCATGCAGCAAACGACCACGAAATGGGAGACTCGCTCCGGCGAATACTGTAGAACTCCACCGGAACGATCCAGACAGCGGAACCGTTGCTTCAGGACGCCGATTGTTTGTTCGATGATGTTCCTGGTCGCTTGATGGCTCTCGTTGTATCCCTCTTCAGCAGGGGTGCTGGGCGCACGGAGCGGGGTCATCAGCCAGGTACACAAAGGATAGCCTTTGTCCCCGATAAGCCATCCTCGTGGGTGAGGCTGTGCCTGGAACATGTCTGCCACAGAAGTCTGTCGCAGGATGAAGGCATCGTAGCTGCTGCCTGGAAAGCGGGCATTGACAGCTAGGATGAGCTGCCTGTGGTCACACACCAGCTGGACGTTCAGCGAATGGTAGATCTTCCGGTTGCGGTAATCCTCGGCATTCTCCAGAGGTGCCCGCAAAGCCACATGCGTGCAGTCAATGGCGCCCTGCACCATGGGGAAGCCTGCGAATGTTGCAAAGCCCATTGCACGCTGTTGCTGCTTGGCAAGGGTCATGGAGAAGGAGATGAACTGACGTCTCCTTTTGAAAAGGGCATTGGTCACCTGGTGGATGCAGCAATGCACGGCGAACTGGGAGATGTTGGCAATGTCCCCAGTAGCGGATTGGAAGGAGCCGGTGGCCTAGAAGTTGAGAGCCACCGTCACCTTCACTGCCACCGACAGAGACGTCCTGCTCCTCAGCTGTGGCTGCAGATCACTGCCAAGCAGCTGGCAGATCTCTGTGACCACGTCCCTTCTGAATCGCAGCCTCCGAATACACTGCTCCTCAGACATGTTGAGATAGGAGAACTGCTGGCGGTATACCCTGGGTGGGTAAGGCCTCCTTTGCCGACGCCTGTTGCCCCCTCTCCGTCTAGCCAGGGCTGCCACTCTCTCACGGCGTCTGTGAGCCCTTTGGATGCAATTGAGAAAGCCAGCGTTGACACCCATTGCAGCCCCCATAATATGCTGGCAAACAATGAGATGTCAATGAAGGCAAAGACTAGTGGAAAGCTGTGGCCTGAAGCCAGAAGTACCTGTCCGAGTGTTGGGCCAAAGCAGAAAGCTATCTACCTTGGTTTCTCTCCAAAGATCCGTTTCTCAAGAAGGAGTGCTGCGAAATGGCAGCCTTTTATAGTGCAGGAGGAGTGCCCTTTAATTTGCGCCCCCCGCGCCCCGCATCGGCTGAGCACCGTTCCACCCTAACAGTCGCTAGGGGCGCCAGGCGCACAATGGGGCGTCGCCACTGAAGTTCCGGTTGGGGGCGCACAAAGGGCGTTGCACGAGGAAATGACATCATGATCGCGCGCAGCTGAGCGCGCGCAAAGACTTTGCGCCGCCGCTAAATCTCTAGTGAAGTTGGGGCGAGGCGCAGTTCGCGCTGCGCCCGGGCGCTAGCCGCCTAGCGCTCGACATCTACTCCTCCTAAGGTGCTAACGGCTGGCGCAACCAACTGAATTTCTAGGCCAAAGACTTTGCAAAAGTAACAGATATTTTTATTTGGCAAAAGGTTTTTAAATTTACTTGAAGGCTGTGAGAAGTCGTGCGACACAAGCTGACATCTATTAAGAAAGAAGTTTTGTGGGGAGACAGACTGCTGTGTTAAAGGTAACACCTCAATTAAGCCTCCCCTCAGCCTCCTCTGTTCCAAAGAAAACAAAAAAAAAAAAAAGAAAACAACCCCAGCCTATCCAATCTTTCCTCATAACTAAAATTCACCAGTCCTGGCAACATCCTCGTAAATCTCCTCTGTACCCTCTCCAGTGCAATCACATCTTTCCTGTAATGAGGTGACCAGAACTGTATGTAGTACTCTAGCTGTGGCCTAACTAGTGTTTTATACTGTTCAAGCATAACTTCCCTGCTATTATATTCAATGCCTCAGCCAATAAAGGCAAGTATCCCGTATGCCTTCTTAACCACCTTATCTACCTGTCCTGCTACCTTCAGGGATCTGTGGACAGGCACTCCAAGGTCCCTCTGATCTTCTGCACTTCTCAGTGTCCTACCATTTATTGTGTATTCCCTTGCCTTGTTAGCCCTCCCCAAATGCATTACCTCACACTTCTCCAGATTGAATTCCATTTGCCCCTTTTCTGACCAGCTGACCAGTCCATTGATATCTTCCTGCAGTCTGCAGCTTTCTTCTTCTTTATCAACTATACAGCCAATTTTTGTATCATCTGCAAACTTCTTAATCAAGCCCCCTACATTCAAGTCCAAATCATTGATATATACCACAAAAAGCAAAGGACCCAGTACTGAGCCCTGCGGAACCCCACTGGAAACAGCCTTCCAGTCACAAAAACACCCATCGATCATTACCCTTTGCTTCCTGCCACTGAGCCAATTTTGGATCCAACTTTCCCTTAGATCCCATGGACTTTTACTTTTCTGACCAGTATGCCTTGTGGAAGCATTTCCGGTTTTAACGGATGAGAGACAGGGGGATGGGTCACCAACCTGCTCCCAGGAGGCGGGTCGCCTATTTAAATGATCCACCATTTCAAACTTAACTCTGGCTGGTCGAGTTTCCCGGGCCTTGGGGAACCTGCCAGCTAAAGGGAGGCAGGGACTGCTAGATCCAAGAGGTAAGTGCCTTTACACTTACCTGCTGGATCCAGTGTCTCTGCCTCACCCACCCCTGTGATCGGACACCCCCCAACCCTTCCGATCTCCTCCCCCGAGGCCTCCAACCTCCCTGCTCCAACCCGATCATCTTCCTGGCCTCCCCCCTCCAGCCCCCAACCACCTCCTCCTGATCCTCCTCCAGCCCCGATCATCCTCCTGGCCCAATTCATCCCCCCCCCCCCCCACCCGATCCCGATTCAGCCCCTCATTCTCCTCCAGCCGTGATTCACCCCCCCTCGATCATCCTCTGGCCCCGATTCACCCTGATCCCACGCTCACTCCTCCGTGGCCTAGTGCCGCAGGCCTACCCGCCCGACAGTCAGCCAGCCTCTCCATCTATCTGGCTGCAGGCAGGAAACAGAGCTTTTAAGTGTTAATCAGGCCCTGCTGTTAAATTTGGCAGTGCCTGTGGGAAACCTGTTCTCCTGGGTTTCCCAACCATTTTCAAGCCTCCACTGCACTCCCCGCCCCGTCCCGCTTCCTACCCGCCTCCAGATTAAAATTCCGGCCACTGTTTTCACTCTGTTCCCATCTCAGTTTATTACTAGCTCACTCTGTGATGTGCTCTCTGCTCGAACTGGTGTGCTCATACCAAATTAGGTCACCAACCAGTTTTAGCTGCTCAGTCAGCAGGTTAGTTAACACCTAGCCAGTGATGAATGATCATCTGCTGTTAGCTGCCAATTCATTATTAGCTCCACAATCTTAAATCTGCAGTTCAGTTAAAGGGGAAAATGAAATAAAAGAGAAGTTCTAAACTACTTATCACTGGATTCCCACACAAGCCAAATTCCCATTTTAGATTACTATTCACACTCTGTTCCCATCTCAGTCCGTGGTGTGCTCTCAGCTTGAGTTTTAGATGGGTTTGAATTTGTTGAGCATGAGTAGTTGCTCAATATGACTGAGGACTGTGTCATGTTTCTGAGTTATTACTTTAGGTATTTTCACCGGTCACTCCTGTAAGCAGACCTCATGTCCCCTAAGATTTGGATTGCACTTCTTTTCTAGCTAATATCCAGGTAAATGATAGCGAGACCCAGGGATCATAACAGAGAATCTTTACTCTATATGCACCGGCTAGTGGAATGTATCAAACTGCCACGCAAATTCTCCATCACTCAAAATGGGTTAGAACCAATAAGTTCTTTTAATATATATGTATGGACAATATAAAGTATAAGAGTTAGATATACATTTCCCTCCACTCTCTATGTAAAATAATAGACGTAACTCGCCTTGTCTCTAAACATGAGTTTTAAACAGAAAACCATTTACTGTGAGCTCTTTACCCACCTCCCAGTGGCCACTACCTTTAGACACTCAAGCCTTCCAAATGTGACTGCCAGTTTCAAACACTTTTACTGCGATAGCAAAATACTGCAGATGTTGGAAATCCAAAATAACAACAGAAAATGCTGGAAAAACTCAGCAGGTCAGGCAACATCCGTGGAGAGAAATTTGAGTTGACGTTTCGGGTTGGACCCTTCTTCAAAACTGGAAAGAAAAGAAACTAGATCGAAGGCAGGGCTGCGATCGGACAAAAGAATAAAAGAAACAAAAGAAGTAAAAGAGATTAGAAGCTAGACGAGATGGTAATAGGCTGGGATTAGGACCCAGATTGCCTGAGAATTGTCAATATAAATCTGTAAGATGGAAGTCTCTCGTCCACTGAGCTGTCACATGGCACATTCTCACCCTTACATTATCGTGCATAGACATTGGGCTGGATTTTAAGGAGGAAGGCGGGTTGGGGGACTCCGAGGCAGGCGGGAAATCCGGGAGGCCCCACCGATTTTAACGGCAGGGCCTGATTTGCATGCGAGGCCTCAGTTTCCCGCCCACAGCCAGCCAGATTGAGAGACTGCAGCAGTAGGCTGCACAGGAGGGAGGGAGGAATCACGGGGGTTTCGGGAATCGGCCGCAGAAGCAAGGGGTTTGAGGACGATGGCGGGCCGGGAAGTGGTCACAGAAGCATGGGGCGGGTGGAGCATCTGAGGATGATCGAAGGCAGGGAAGCAGCCACTGAAGCACGGGGTGTGGCTCTCACCAAGACTGCGGCCGGGAGGAGCTGAGGGGGATCTTCAAAAGATCGGAGGCTGGGAGCGGGAAGGCCGGAGGAAGGCCTGTGTGTGTGTGTGGGGGCGGTGATTGGTGGCCTGTGGGGGTGATCGGAGGCCTCGAAGGGGCGGGGCAGTGTCTCTGATCACGGGGGGTGAAGGGTAAACACAGGTTGGCAACAACCTACAGTAGTGTTGTGGGTGTGAGATTCATGTAAAACAGCTCCTTTGCCATCTGTGACATAACTTCCAATTTACTGAGACAGAGGTGGCAGCCACTGTTGGAGTATAAACCTGGAACCACAGGTGTGTTACCAAACGTGGCACATCCCTTTGCACACACAACTGAAGTCTTGTTAAAATATTAGCACTCAGTTTATTATTAAACTGTTATACAGAAAAAACACTTACACCAAAATTTTCAAAAATTCTTTACAATATCACAAAGAATTAAAATTAGAATACCCATAAGTAAACATTATTTAAAAGGCCTTTGTAGTAGTAATCAGAATCACCAGGCTATCTAAAAACAGTGCAGACTCACAGAACATTACTTTTGCTGTCTGGCCAGCATATTAAACAACAATAGAAGAGACACAAAATGCAATTAAGTTATCTCTCTGAACATTACAACTTACAGTGTAGCCAAAGACAGCCAATATTAGATGGATCTTTAAAAAAAAGTGCCAGTTTTATCTGTCAAACTGGATGTGTTTTGAAAATGATTTCTATACACCACAATTTAAAAGAAAAATTTATGTACTAAATTAGGTTGTGAAAAATATGATCCTTCTCTTTGGAACATAGGAACAGGAGTAGGCCATTCAGCCCATCGAGCCTGTTCGGCTATTCAATTAAATCATGGCTGATCTGTATCTTAACTCTATCTACCCGCCTTGGTTCCGTAACCTTAATACCCTTACCTAACAAAAATGTTTGGTGGGATGAAATGCTCCACGGTGAAAATGTAACCCCGAGAGTTGGGTGGTTCAGGGCACCAATACCTCAGGGCTGACTGACTGCTAGCAGGTGCTTCTGTCAGGGTTGACATGGACAAACTGTGCCCATGACAGTATTCCCTGTGGGTAGCTAAGAAGAGTTGCAATGCATCACACAATGCAGCAAAATCAGACCTGTTGCAAGGTTGTAACATTTACTGAGGTGGACTTGCTGCATCCTGTTCCCTCCCAAAAATGCTCCACATTTACATCCATAAAGCTTAATTTGGAAAGCTGCACCAAAAAGAGACAAACCCATTCAGTTCATCAAAACATGTACAATTGAATAGTTTATGAACTCTACCCAGCCACCATAACTTCACCTAATTACAGAGAAAGAATTTGCATTTATATAGCGCCTTTCACGACCTCAGGATGTCCCAAAGCGCTTTACAGCCAATGAAGTATAGTCACTGTTGTAATGTAGGAAATGCAGCAGCCAATTTATGCACCGCAAGCTACCACAAACAGTAATGTTTAATATGGCCAGATAATCTGTTTTAGTGATGTTGGTTGAAAGATAAATATTGGCCAGGATACCGGGGAGAACTCCTCTGTTCTTCTTTGAAACGTGCCATGGGATCTTTTACATCTACCTGAGAGAGCAGACAGGGTCTTGGCTTAATGCCTCGTCCGAAAGACAGATGATACTTCCTGGTTTACGTTATTTTCTTTTTTACCCTTTTAAGCCTTAGTGATGTTCTGCACTATGGACCATAAGACTGTGTGACTGGTACGCTGCAATTTTTATGCTTATCGAAACAGGAATGTCCAACCTTGCTGAATCCTATGGAGTCCAAAGTAATCAGATATGCAGAACAACAACAACTTGAATTTATATAGCATCTTTAACATAGTAAAATGACCCAAGGCGCTTCACAGGAGCGTTATCAAACAAAATGTGACACATAGCCACATAAGGAGATATTAGGGTAGATGACCAAAAGCTTGTTCAAAGAGGTAGGTTTTAAAGAGCGTCTTAAAGAGAGGTAGAGAGGCAGAAAGGTTTAGGGAAGGAATGCCAGAGCTTAGGACCTAGGCAGCTGAAGGCACAGCTGGTGGAGCAAGTAAAATCGGGGATGCTTAAGATGCCAGAATTGGAGGAGCGTAGAGATTTCGGAGGGTTGAAAAGCTGGAGGAGCTTACAGAGATAGGGAGGGGCAAGGCCATGGAGTGATTTGAAAGCAAGGATGAGAATTTTAAAATCGAAGCATTACCAGACTGGGAGCCAATGTAGGTCAGCGAGCTAGGGGTGATGGGTGAGCGGGACTTGGTGCGAGTTAGGATACAGGCAGCAGAGTTTTGGATGAGCTCAAGTTTATGAAGGGTGGAAGATGGAGAGGCCGGCCAGGAGAGCATTGGAATAGCCAAGTCTAGAGGTAACAAAGGCATGGATGAGGGTTTCAGAAGTAGATGAGCTGAGGCAGGGTGGAGTCGGGCAATTTTGCAGCGGTGGAAGTAGGTGGTCTTGGTGATAGAAACATAGAAGATAGGAGCAGGAGTAGGCCATTCGGCCCCTCGAGCCTGCTCCGCCATTTAATGAGATCATGGCTGATCATCCAAATTCAGTACCCTGTCCCTGCTATAGAAACATAGAAGATAGGAGCAGGAGTAGGATATGTGGTCAGAGGCTTATCTTGGAGTCAAATACGACACCAAGGTTGCCAACCATCTGGTTCGCCCTCAGACAGTTGCCAGGGAGAGGGATGGCGTTGGTGGTTAGGGAATGGAGTTTGTGGTGGGGACCAGAGACAATGGTCTTCCCAATATTTAGTTGGAAGAAATGTCTGCTCATCCAGTACTGGATGTCAGACAAGCAGCATGACAAATCAGAGTGGAGGGGTTGAGAGAGGTGGTGGTGAGGTAGAGCTGGGTGTCATCAGCGTATATGTGGAAAATATGTGTTTTCGGTTGTAGATGAAAAATAGGAGGGGCCCAAGGATAGATCCTTGGGAGACTCCAGAGGTAATGGTGCAGGAGCGGGAAGAGAAGCCATTGCAGGTGATTCTCTGGCTTCAACCAGATAGATAAGAATGGAACCAGGTGAGTGCAGTCGCACCCAGCTGGACGATGGAGAGGCATTGAATGAGGATGGTGTGGTCAACCATGTCAAAGGCTGCAGATAGGTTGAGAAGGATGAGGAGGGATAGTTTATCACGGTCACAGTCACATTGGATGTCATTTGTGACTTTGATATGGGCTGTTTCAGTACTGTGGCGGGGTGGAAACTGATTGGAGAGATTCAAACATAGAGTTCCGTGCAAGATGGGCACGGATTTGGGAGACAGCAGCACGTTCAAGGACTTAGAAGAGCAAAGGGAGGTTGGAGATGGGGTGGTAGTTTGCAAGAGCAGAGGAGTCAAGGGTGGGTTTTTTGAGGAGAGGGGTGATGATGGCAGATTTGAAGGGGAGGGGGACAGTACCTGAAGAGAGGGAACAGTTAACAATATCAGCTAACATGGTGTCCAGGAAGGGAAGTTGGGTGGCCAGCAGTTTGGTGGGAAAAGGGTCGAAGGAGTAGGAGGTGGGTCTCATGGACAAGATGAGCTCAGAGAAGGCATGAAGAGAGATAGGAGAGAAACCAGAGAAAGATGCAAGTTCAGGGCTAGGATAGGGGAAAACCTTTGGGGAAGTTGGCTAGGGCTAGGGGAAGGGAGGGAAGTGGCTGCAACAGATGAATGGATGGTCTCAACCTTAGTTACAAAGAAATCCATGGTTTGTAGTGGAGACGAGAAGCCGGGGGCTATCTTTGCAATCCAGGATGATCCTGGAATAATGAGCAGCTTTGGCCGAGGAGAGCAGGACCCGATAGTGCTTGATGTGGTCCAGCCAGATCTGTTGATGAATGGCTGAACTAGTTGTTTGCCATAAATGTTCAAGTCTGTGTCCATTGGACTTAAGGACGCTGAGATGAGGGTCATTCCAGGGTTAATGACCAGGGTGAGAAAGAGTAAGGGTTTTACTGGGGACAATGGCATCAAAGGTGGAGCCTGAACTGGACCTCCTGCAGTGAGTTCTTTAAAAGGCTAAGGATGGGAAGCAGTAGTACTGCAACTTTAAAGAGCTGCAGGTTAGAAGCAGACATCATTAAGTCACTGTGTTTTTGAAGATTGTTACCCCTTTGCAACAAAGTGATAACATCTGGAGTGGGATGTGTACACAGTGACATACTGATTTTATAAATGAGTCAAGATTGGGTATAAAGTTCAGGTTCCAGGGGACGTGAGCCTCTCTGCTGAAGCAGAGATGGAACTATAATTGTTACAATACTGCTCCCACTGTGAAAGCTATGAGATTTTTAAGTGTTACTAAGCCCAGGTACCAACCTGCTTGAGGGCCCCGCAGTGAATACTGCGCTATGCAGTGATGAATGATTGCCCTAATCACCACATGGAGAGCTGTTGTGGGGAATTTTTGAGTGGAGAGGCTGTACTGCCTCACAAAAAGGGAAATACTGTGCAGACATCCTGGCTGCCCTGCACCTCCTAGTAGGTAGGATTGTGAAGTCCTGAGGGCAGGCCATCACAGGTCCCAGGTCTTCTTGGGCAGATTGCTATGTAGTTTAAGGGGGGTGACCAATTAATGGAGACTTTTTTTTTCTTTTGTCTCTCTACAGAGCCTCTTATTTTCTATTTCTCTATTGTCGGTCCAGCTCTTGGACAGCACTCTGTTACACAGTGTAGCCACCTGTTTTTGGGGTGTAACGGAGATTGAATTTGGCCCCAGTATCTGTAAAAAGTTTGAAAGAAGCGCAACAAAATTTCCTCCACCTTTTGGTGAGACTGTGACCTACTCTCCACTTGCAAACCTGACTTTAAAAAATGTGGATGTGCACTCCATCCCACGGGCAGAGAGCAGAATGAATTCTGTGCATCAGTCACCACACTGTACAAACAACTCATCTCACTGCACTGCATTTAAAACACATAAGATTAGTCATTGCTTGATAGGTTGATCAAACTGCGCCACAATAAACATACATTATTAAACAACTAGCTAGAGCTATATAATAAAAACTTTTTAATCAACTAAAATGTATTTAAAATGTTAACTGCTATACTAACTGACTTGAAATAACAATCAACCCTTTATTATGAATCTTTTGCAGAAAACAAGCTATTGCACTCAACAAGTGAGGAATGTAATGTTTAATGCCTCCAGCAAAGCACTTGTGTGTTAATATTAGTGAGAAGCACTTCGCACACTGCCCAACATTGCGGTCGCATGAACCGGCTCCAATCGGTACTTTCCCTGTACCAAGTGCTTTGGGCAGTTTAGTGGTGAGGATTTGCTCACCACAGATCAGTGAACCGACACAGGGCTCCCAAAGTATATGCCTGATGATTAGACAAATCATACATTGTAAACTAAATGTTATAATTTAATCAGTATGAAAAGGTGAGGCTTGCATTAAACGCTAAAAATGAACAGAAAACCACCTATTCTTGTGAGTGTGAAACATTATTCAAGTAAAACCGTCCATAAACATCTTCAATCTGTAGTATATAAACCTGCCAATATTTAAGAAATTTACAAACCTTCGAAATGAAATTTAAAAACCCCGTGTACCAGGAATCTGAGTAGGGTGCACTAAACAATGTAAACTTTCAGTTAAGAAAACGCACAATTTTGCTACATCAAAAATCAATTTTACAAAAATAAATATGAAATCACGGCAAACTTCTGTTGTGTTTGCCAGATACAACCAACTCGTTGGCTCTTGCTCTTACCCGGTGTGATTTCAGGAACTTGCCTCCCGCCAGCTGTACATAGCGGGAAATCGCCCATTCATTTTAATGGAAGGAGAATCACAGCCTGAGATTTCCCGATGTACTTCCAGCGGGCAACACTCCCTGCGTACAGCTCACGTTTGCAAAATCGTTTCTGTAGTCTCATACTTTTAACAATTAGACACATACTGCAGTCAAATTAAAGAAAAAAACATTAAAAAATCAGCAGGTTGTCTGTCAGTAGCAGTACAGTATTTTATTACAGCCTAAAATCCTGCAGGATCACCTGATAGAACACACATTGATGTGGGATGAACTACATAAGCCCATGGTTTGTACAGAAGGAATGGGTGAAATACAGCTATCTGTGTATACAAGTCCAAACCTAAGAAGGGGCCACATCTGTAATTCATCCCTGACCACAATGCATAAAAGGTTCTTCTTCCTGATTCTTGTCTCAGTTTGCGAGGTGTTCAGTGTCACAATGTGGTGTAGTGCAGGGATGAAGCAGCCATCGTTACTAGAAAGTGGTCGTACTCAATGTTCCAGCTAAGCTGCGTGTGTGCAACCGCGCAGTAATCTGCAAGGTCCTGCGCGGGCTGCTCACAAGCTTCTCCATCAGAAATACCACGCATGCGCTGAAATTTAAAGGGACCGCGCAGTGAAATAAACAGGCTGCGCACAACAAAGTGCAACTTAGAGGGAACATTGGTCGTACTATGTCTAAGGAGCAGTAACAAGATGGAGAGGCAGCAAACATCAGGTTACAGCATGACAGGGAAGCATGCTTGCTCTGATACTAAAATGTGCTGTTCACAGGAAATCGCTTTTAGAAAGTGCAGTGGGGTATAGTGCTTCATATACAGTAAATGGAAAGAACAGGAGTTTGGGAGTGTTACAAGGTTGCAAGAAACCTAGGGGAAAAGTACACAAAATGCTGATAATACACCGCAGGTCTATCAGAATCTGAAAACTGAAAAGATGGATTAACAATTCGGGTGCAGACTCTGTTACCTCTGATCTCCACCCAAAACTGGGTCCTTTCTTCCCTCTGTTCAAATACTGAGAAACCTGCTGTGTAGTTCCAAAATTCTGTTTTTCTTTTTATCCCTGAACTATCCGACAATTTGGATTGTGCTCTTAAACTGCTGCAGCATCACTCTCATGCTTTAATCATTATCAGTACTTCTGTATTGTGTTACAGCATTGTAGTGCTCTCCCAGACATCTGTTATTCTGTATAATTACCCCACACAACAAATCTCACACAACAGCATCGAGTGTCGGTAAACACCAGCAGCATCCTGTCCCCGAAGTGCTGACATCTTCACAGTCATGTCTATAAGACTGTCCACTCATCAGGCCAACATCCACTGCATCATACTCGTAGATGATATCCTCCAGGCGGCTGGTATACAGCCAAGTTATCACAACACCAAAAAACTGAAAGACAGTCAGAACAAATGAACAGTGAGTGAAAAAGCAGAAATAGTGTTCAAAATTGCAATATAAAGCTGCAGGACTAGACAGTGTTTTATATTGGTTTCTATAGTCTTCCACAGAACAAATGTTGGAACATTTAACAACAACGTGCATTTGTAAAGCACCTTTAACTTAATAAAATGTCCCAAGATCACAGGGGGATCGGTCTGGGAGATCCACACATCCATGAGGGACCCTGTCCGACTTTCTGTCCACTCATTTAAGCAACAACTTGCATTTATATAGTGTCTTTAACAAAGTAAAATGCCCCAAGGTGCTTCACAGGAGAGTAATCAGACAAAAATTGACACCGAGCTAAAGGAGGAGACATTAGGGCAGGTGACCTAAAAGCTTGGTCAAAGTAGGTTTTAAGAGGCATCTAAAAGGAGGAGAGAGAGGTAGAGAGTCGGAGAGATTTAGGGAAGTGGGTCTTACTGGAGAAATATGCGAGTTCAGGGCTAGGACAGGGGGGAACCTTGGGGGAAGTTTGTGTTGGTAGGCTGGGGGAAGGGAGGGAAGTGGCAAAGGCACCTGAACAGATGGTCTCAATCTTAGTGACAAAGAAGTCCATTAGTTCCTTGTACTTGTTGGAAGTGAGGGTGGAGGGGACAGGGGTTTAAGGAGACGGTTTGTAGTGAAGAGAAGCTGGGAGTTATCTTTGCATATCAGGATGATCCTGGAGTAGTTGTGAAACTAGTGCGCCATAAACATCCAAATCTGCATCCCTTGGACTTAAGGGTGCGAAGATGGGGGCTGTACCAAAGGGAACGACCAGGGTCATAACGGCACAGAAGGAGGCCATTCGGCCCATCGAGTTTGTGCCAGCTCTCTGTAGAGCAATCCAGTCAGTCCCATTCCCCCTGCTCTATCCCCGTAGCCCTGCAAGTTCATTTCCCTCAAGTGCCTATCCAGTCTCCCCTTGAAAACATTGAGTGTCTCCGCTTCCATCACTTCCATCGGCAGCGAATTCCAGGTCATCACCACTCGCTGCATAAAAAGTTTTTCCTCACATCCCCCCTGTATCTCTTGCCCAAAACCTTAAATTTGTGTCCCCGAGTCCTTGTACCATCAACTGGTGGGAACTGCCTTTCCCCGTCTAGCCTATCCAAACCTGTCATAATCTTGTACACCTCTATCAAATCACCCCTCAACCTCCTTTGCTCTAATGAAAACAAACCCAGCTTCTCCAACTTGTCCTTGTAGCTAAGATCCCCCATCCCCGGAACCATTCTGGTAAATCTCCTCTGCACCCTCTCAAGGGCCTTAACATCCTTCCTAAAGTGTGGTGACCAGAACTGTACGCAATACTCCAGTTGTGGCCTAACCTGCGCTTTATAAAGGTTCAGCATAACTTCTGGAAGGGATTAAGGGGGAAAAATTTGGTTGCTTTGCGCCTCCCGTGAACTTCAGTGGGAGGTTAGCGGCGTCGGTAACCGTTAGCGCCCTGTGGCCCTGCGCCGCCGGCAATAACATCATCGCCGTGCGCAGCGCCCCACTCATGATCTTATGTAGCGCCCCCTGACTTACTGCTGGATGCTATGTCCGACGGGGTCAGGGGGGCCTACCTGCGGCCGGGGCAGCGCTAATTAAAGGCGAGGTGCCGGGCAGCCATTTTTGTTGCTAGCCGCCTGCTAGCACCTGCGCCCATTGCTGTCCCCGGTCTTCTGAGAAGCCCCCCCCACTTCTCTTGAGTGCCGGGCTCTTTTGTCGGCACTCCGATCCCTGGTGGCCCAGCTGGGCCCCGGGTCACGCTGCGCAAGGCCCCTCCCCTTTAAGATATTCCCTTGCAGCACCCCAAGAGGGAGGCGGGGCGCTACCGATGAATTTCGGTCACGGGGGTGCTAATTTTTTAGGGGCGCAGCGAAGTTAGCGCTCCAAAGTGGGCCCGACTCAATTTTTCCCCCTAAGGGTTTTACTGGGGACAAGAGCATCAAAGGTGTCGGTGAGGGTGTGAGTGTGTCTTGTTTTGCACACTTTGTACAAAAATAATAAATTGCAGGACAACGGAGTATTACAGTTTAAACTATTTTAATGAAGCATCAGGTCTGTAAGCTTTCTCAATCAATACAGCACCGTGTGGACAAAAATGGAGTCAGGACCCCCTGGGTCTTCTAAACAATAGCAGGCCTTACAGATGCCTGCAGGCCAATGACAACTCAGCATGTGATCACATGTGAATATAATAGGTATTCCTTACAGATGCCTGCGGGCCAATGATAAATCAATATGCAAATGTTACAGAGTGAGCAGAAGTATTGCGGTGAATGGACGGCCAAAGCCAAGACAGTTGAGAGTTTGAAAGTGCTATTGTAAGTGACTTGGGGGGGTGGGGGAAGAGTTTTTTTCCACAGGCGGACACAGAAGGAAGTGGGGTTGGAAGGGGGAGAGGGGATGTGAGTGGTGAGAAATACAAGGAAGTAATCAGAGATTGCCTTGTCTGTGATTGGGGCAATGGCAATAGAGAGGCCACATAAGATGGCAAGGTGAAGGGGGTGATCGTGAAAGTTCAGAATATGTTGGAAATACACAGATCTGTCAGCTTCTGAAAACAGAAAAGATGGATCAGGTGGGGAGCCTTTGGCACAATTAGTTCCATCAGGAACGTTAAGCTATCTTTTGTCGATTAGTTGCTGGAGGAGTTACTATGTACTTCCAGCATTCTCTGTTTTTATTTAAGCTCTCTGGGTTTATTTCTTAAAGGTTAAATGTTACAGAGATTTGATTTATGGACATATCTCTCAGATCCTGAAATGCTACACCTAATGGAATTCCTGATTTTGTGTAAGAATCATAACAATAAAGAATATGATTTTGAAATATTATCTGCTCTTAATGGAAACAAATACCATACATGAACTTTTTCTGAGGAAACTTTGAAAGTTTCATACCCAACTACAGACAGCAAAAACAGTAAGACAGTGTCCAGACCAACATTTATCCCTGAACCAATACTAGTAAAGCACATAATTTGGCCATTTATCTCATTGTTGTTTGTGGGACCTTGCTGTGCACAAATTGGCTGCGTGTTTGCTTACATTACAACAGGGACTGCACTTCAAAGGTAATTCAATGGCTGTGAAGCATTTGGGATGTGCTGAGGGTATGAAACACACGATATAAATGCTGAGGGTATGAAACACACGATATAAATGCTGAGGGTATGAAACACACGATATAAATGCTGAGGGTATGAAACACACGATATAAATGCTGAGGGTATGAAACACACGATATAAATGCTGAGGGTATGAAACACACGATATAAATGCTGAGGGTATGAAACACACGATACAAATGCTGAGGGTATGAAACACACGATACAAATGCTGAGGGTATGAAACACACGATATAAATGCTGAGGGTATGAAACACACGATACAAATGCTGAGGGTATGAAACACACGATATAAATGCTGAGGGTATGAAACACACGATACAAATGCTGAGGGTATGAAACACACGATACAAATGCTGAGGGTATGAAACACACGATATAAATGCTGAGGGTATGAAACACACGATACAAATGCTGAGGGTATGAAACACACGATATAAATGCTGAGGGTATGAAACACACGATACAAATGCTGAGGGTATGAAACACACGATACAAATGCTGAGGGTATGAAACACACGATACAAATGCTGAGGGTATGAAACACACGATACAAATGCTGAGGGTATGAAACACACGATACAAATGCTGAGGGTATGAAACACACGATACAAATGCTGAGGGTATGAAACACACGATACAAATGCTGAGGGTATGAAACACACGATACAAATGCTGAGGGTATGAAACACACGATACAAATGCTGAGGGTATGAAACACACGATACAAATGCTGAGGGTATGAAACACACGATACAAATGCAAATTCTTTCTTTCTTTAACAGGTACAGCTGAAGAGAAAACTGACCAGTGGGGAAGGACTTAACTTCATTCCTTTTATTTATCTCAGAACTCCAAAAACAACCAGCAAATCAAAATTAATCACATAAATAGTACCTAGTTTTGGAAGGACTGTGCTATTAATCAAAAGCAAAGAGTGACCACTACACAGTCTTCACACTGAGGACACCCTCCATCGTTTTGTGTGGCACTACCACCGTGCTAAATGCCATTATTCAAGTTTGGAGGAAAGTTCTGAATAAAGTTCTGATTTAAGCAGAACCTTTTGGCAACACAGAGGTAAATTTTCTGGTCTTTTTTTGTAGGGCCTCTGTGGGTAAATAACTCCAGACCCACAGCAATGTAGTTGACTCTTAACAGCCCCCTGAAATGGCCTAACAAGCCACTCAGTTGTAACAAACCATTATGAAAAAGTATAAGATGGACCACCCGGCATCAACCAAGGCATCGGATTCTGACATGACAAAGGCACACCCAGCCCAGTCAGCCCTGTAAAGTTCTCCTCACTAACACTGGGTACTTGTGTGAAAATTGGGAGAACTGTCCCACAAACTAGGCAAGCAGCAGCCTGACATAGTCACAGAATCATACCTTTCAGCCAAAGTCCCAGATTCCTCCATCACCATCCCTGGGTATGTCCTGTTCCACCGGCAGGACAGACCCACCAGAGGTGGCGGTACAGTGGTATACAGTCGGGAGGGAGTGGCCCTGAGAGTCCTCAACATTGACCCCATGAAGTCTCAGGGCATCAGGTCAAACATGAGCAAGGAAACCTGCTGCTGATTACCAGCTACTGCCATCATCAGCTGATGAATCAGTACTCCTCCATGTTGAACTCCACTTGGAAGAAGCACTGAGGGTAGCAAGGGCATAGAATGTACTCTGGGTGGGGGACTTCAATGCCCATCACCAAGAGTGGCTCGGTAGCACCACTACCGACTGAGCTGGCTGAGTCCTGAAGGACACAATTGCCAGACTAGGCCTGCAGCAGGTGGCAAGAGAAGCAACACGAGGGAAAAACCTACTTGACCTTGTCCTCACCAATCTGCCTGTCGCAGATGCATGTGTCTATGACATTATTGTTAGGAGTGACTGTAGTGTATGTACCTTGAAGAAGGAACAATATTCTGCAGCCCCTGTATACTGCAGTACCAGTAGTGACCACCCCTGTATATAAGCCTGTGTAGTAACTTTGTATAGTAGTTCCAGTTTTGTCTCCATTCAGTAAACACCTGTTATAACCAACTTCTGCAGTCCGTGTCTCAATTACACACGGACGTTACACTGGCGACGAACAGATCTGAACTTACCTACAGTTCTGCACCACCTCACGGGGATCCATCTCTGAAGCGAAGTTGTTAGAGGTCGAGGCCAGAAGGAAGAAATCCAAAAAGAAAAAAAAACAAACAGAAGAAACGGGCGTCGACCATGGGCAACCGCCCTCTGATTCATCGAATTCGAAGATTTGCAGGGGAGGCTGTCGAGAGCTGGGCTTGGTTATCCAGTCTATGGTGTTTCAGCTAATCGGGCTGGTGGCAGGTAGTACACTGATCCTTCCTGGGCTGCGGCGGGCTAGAGCTCGATCGGGTGGCTTTTCAACAGGGCCGAGCAAGAAGAGGGAGGAAAGTGTCCCATAGGGTCTGCTCTGACGACGGGAACAGTAATTAAAATAAAAGAAATTAGAAGCGCAGAAAGCCGCGAGGAGCTGCAGTTTGCCACGGGGACCGTGGAGAGCGGCGTTGGCAGCAGCGCGGGGGGGAAGTGCGCGAAGACCATAGGGCGTCGCCATCAAGGCATAAAAACGCCAGCAACAGCGCTAGCAGCAGCGGAAAAGACAGAAAGCGCGGGAGGCGCCATCTTAATCCAGCGGGGAAGAAGGCAAAGCGCGGGAGGCGCCATTTTGTTCAATCGGGGAAGAAGGCAAAGCGCGGGAGGCGCCATCTTAGATCTCCAAGATGCCGAAGACTAGCAATATCACTGCCTTCGATAATGTAATAGAAGACTGGACCACGTATGTGGAAAGAGTCGAAGTATATTGCAAGGCAAATGAAGTAGCCGATGAGAAAAAGGCATCGGTACTACTAAACTTAATGGGCGCAAGAACGTACGGCCTATTGCGGAACCTGATCACTCCAGTCAAACCGATGGCGAAGAGTTTTAACAAAATTGTTGATATCCTACAGGAACACCTAAATCCTACACCGCTGCTGATAGCAGAAAGATTTAAATTCCACAAGAGAAATCAGCATAAAGATGAGAGCAATGCTGATTACCTTACGGAACTACGCAAGCTATCAAAGCACTGCCAGTTCGGAGCAGGACTGGCAGATACCCTACGGGACAAATTTGTCTGTGGACTCCTGAGTGAAGGAACCCAGAAGAGGTTACTCTCAGAGAAAGAGCTGACGCTAGATAAGGCTTTCAGCGTGGCAGTATCGTACGAAGCAGCAGCAAGGGGAGCTGCGGAAATACAGCAAAAGCCACAGGAATACGGCACCCATGAAATGACACGGGGATTTGAAAAATGTTATCGCTGCGGCAGAACAACCCATGACCAGAAGGACTGCTGGTCCAAGGACAAAACATGCAGGCAATGCGGAAAGATGGGACACATTGCACGAGTTTGCAGGTCCGGGAAGAAGACTAACGACAACAAAAAGACTACTAAGGAAAAGTACAGGAAAGTACAAAAGATGACGGACAGTAGTTCCGAAGGCCAGAAGAGCGATAGTGAATCCGGGAACAAGAGACTAAGTTGTCTCAAACTACACAACATAATCACAAAAGAGGATCACCGAACCATTTGGGTCACCCTCACGATAGCAGGGTCCCAAGTCAAAATGGAATTGGATACAGGATCAGCCCTGACCGTCATGAATCGACGAGACTACGAGCGGCTATTCTCACACATACCCTTGAAAGACACATCCATTGTCTTGAAGACATATACAGGGCAGAAAGTATACCCCAGAAGGAAAATAAGGGTGCCTGTCGAATACAACGGCAAGGAAATACAGAAATTGTATCTGTACATACTGCAAGATGGTGGACCACCGTTATTGGGACGTGAATGGATCAGAAAGATAAGTTTAGACTGGCACTCCATTCAGGCACTGACGGTGGCTGGTAAAAAGGATGACGACGTCACACCTGGACGATTGTCAAAAATCTTGGCTAACGCTAAAGAGGTATTTCAACAAGAACTGGGAACTCTTAAAGGCGTAACCGCCTCGCTAAAAATAGAAGAGAATGCAATTCCCAAGTTTTTCAAAGCAAGACCGGTACCGTATGCAATTCGCCCAGCCGTCGAAGCAGAGCTGGAGAATTTGGAGAATGCAGACTGGAGCGAGTGGGCGACACCCATCGTTCCTGTCATGAAGAAAACGTTAAACAATAAGTCTGAGGAGCCAAGGAAGGTTCGCATCTGTGGGGACTTCAAGGTGACTGTGAACCCAGTCCTTCACACAGTACAGTATCCTCTTCCGAGGATAGAAGATATTTTCGCCTCACTATCTGGAGGGAAACGTTTTACAAAAATTGACCTAGCGCAAGCATATTTGTAGATGGAGGTTGAAGAATCCTCTAGGAAATATCTCACGATAAACACTCACAAAGGTCTTTACCAGTATAATCGACTGGTATTTGGAGTTGCATCAGCTCCGGCTATATGGCAAAGAGCGATGGAACAAGTCCTGCAAGGGATTCCGGGGACTCAGTGTTACTTGGACGACATCCTAGTGACGGGTGAAAATGACAGTGAACACCTTGCCAACCTAGAGCAGGTGCTCACTAGACTAAGAGAACATGGGCTACGAGCCAATCGCCCCAAATGCGAGTTTTTTAAGAAACAAATATCGTATTGTGGCCACGTGATTGATGAAGAGGGGTTACATAAGTCCCCTGACAAAATTGAAGCGGTAGTTAAGGCTCCAGCGCCTGAAAATGTGTCGCAACTGAGGTCATTCCTCGGATTGGTAAATTACTACCATAAGTTTTTGCCGAATTTGTCCACAATTCTGCACCCACTGAACGCCCTGCTACAAACTGGAGTAGCATGGAAATGGAGCGATGAATGTAAGCGGGCCTTTCAGAAGTGTAAAGGCCTGATCACTTCAAGAGAAGTATTGGCTCACTACAACCCATCACTACCAATAAGACTGGCGTGTGATGCATCTCCCTACGGCGTTGGAGCGGTACTGTCACATAAATCCCTTGATGGTTCAGAGAGGCCGATAGCTTTTGCATCACGCTCGTTAACTGCAGCCGAGCGTAACTACGCCCAGATTGACAGAGAGGCCCTCAGCCTGGTGTGGGGGTTGAAGAAGTTCAATCACTACCTGCACGGACAGAAATTTACTCGACTAACTGATCATCAACCTCTTGTCTCCATTTTCAACCCTAAGAAGGGCGTCCCGATAATGACAGCGCAACGGCTACAGAGGTGGTCCCTTTTCCTAGGGGCACACCAATATGACATCGAGTACAAAGGAACTAAACAGCATGGGAATGCTGATGGATTGTCGCGCCTACCGTTGCCGACGGTGGAAGAAGCACCTGCAGTGGATCCTGTGGAGATATTCCAC
Organism: Somniosus microcephalus; assembly: GCF_052327205.1. Lineage (NCBI taxonomy): Eukaryota > Metazoa > Chordata > Chondrichthyes > Squaliformes > Somniosidae > Somniosus > Somniosus microcephalus. The sequence continues at coordinate 98,336,822 of NC_140994.1, forward strand.
TCGACCATAGTCGAATGTCTACCTGTGACGAATGCAAACATAGAAAAGGAAACACGAAATGACCCGACACTTTCCAGGGTCTATGATTTAACGGTGAAAGGATGGCCAGCACATGGCGAACCACTGTTGCCAGCATTCTCGCCGAGAAGAGAACAGTTGTCAGTGTGCCGAGGAACCTTGATGTGTGGATCCAGAGTAGTAATTCCACCCAAATTGAAGGATAGAGTGCTCAATGAGCTTCATGAGGGTCATCTGGGAGGGGTAAAAATGAAGAACTTAGCCAGAGCGTTTGTGTGGTGGCCGGGAATCGATAGAGAAATCGAAGAGATGACCAAGAGCTGTACAGGATGCCAGAAGGTCCAAAACGCCCCACCACAAGCCCCTCTACATCCATGGGAGTGGCCCTCATCTCCATGGCAAAGGGTACACATTGATTTTGCTGGTCCATTTATGGACTCGATGTTTTTAATTGCGGTGGATGCACATTCAAAGTGGCCAGAGGTAATAAAAATGTCCTCAACCACCACAGAAAAAACTATCACAGTCTTACGAACCATATTCGCCAGAAATGGCCTGCCTGAACAGATTTGCTCCGACAATGGACCACAGTTTGTGTCTGAAGAGTTCCGGAGGTTCTTAAAGAACAATGGTGTTAAGCATTACACATCCGCCCCATGTCATCCAGCCACCAGTGGATTGGCTGAGAGGTTCGTTCAAACATTCAAGAAGGCTATCAAGGCAATGTGTAATGAAGACATACCCCTACAACACAAGGTGGATAACTTCTTGTTTGCCTACCGGAATGCGACACATGCGGTTACCAACCAAACTCCAGCCATGATGTTCTTCAATCGAAGACTAAGATGCCGCTTGGATTTGGTTAAGCCAAACATCAGAAGAGATGTGGAGAACAGGCAGTTTCAGAATATGAATGAAAGGCCAACCAGGAGTTTTAAGATAGGTCAACCAGTTTTGGCCCGGGACTACCGCACAGAGAAATGGCAGCCAGGAACGATCTGCACATGGCAAGGACCTCTAATGTATACCGTGGACGTTGGAGAGAGCATTGTAAGACGCCATGCTGACCAGATTCTAGAGTCACTGGAAAACGTCAAATCTACACCACGATCCTATACACCTGGTGATGAAACCGAAGTACCAATTGCATCTCCCTCAGAATCGGTGATATTGGAAGCAGACGAACCAAACGACGTTGATCCCGAATCAACTTTGCCAGAAGAACCTGATACCCCAAAGAGGCGTTATCTGGACAGAATCAGGAAGCCTCCTCAAAGACTGAATTTATAATTGATTAACTTCAGCTAATGTATATAGCAACTGTAATTGTAAATATGTTATTTAATTATTAATCAAATGTTATGTACTGTTTAGCTAAAAGGGGAGGAATTGTAGTGTATGTACCTTGAAGAAGGAACTATATTCTGCAGCCCCTGTATACTGCAGTACCAGTAGTGACCACCACTGTATATAAGCCTGTGAAGTAACTTTGTATAGTAGTTCCAGTTTTGTCTCCATTCAGTAAACATCTGTTATAACCAACTTCTGCAGTCCGTGTCTCAATTACACACGGACGTTACAGTGACCACTACACAGTCCTTGTGGAGACGAAATCCCATCTTCATGCTGAGGACACCCTCCATCGTGTTGTGTGCACTACCACCGTGCTAAATGGGAGAGATTCAGAACAGATCTAGCAGCTCAAAACTGGGCATTCATGAGGCGCTGTGGACCATCTGCAGCAGCAGAATTGCATTCCACCACAATCTGTAACCTCATGGCCCGGCATATCCCTCACTCTACCATTACCAGCAAACCAGACGACCAACCTTGGTTCAATAAGGTGTGTAGAAGAGCATGCCAGGAGCAGCACCAGCCATACCTAAAAATGAGGTGCCAACCTGGTAAAGCTACAATACAGGACTACATGGATGCTAAGCAGCAGAAGTGGCATGCTATAGACAGAGCTAAGCGATCCCACAACCAATGGATCAGATCAAAGCTCTGTAGTCCTGCCACATCCAGACATGAATGGTAGTGGACAATTAAACAACTAACGGGAGGAGGAGGCTCCATGAACAAGCCCATCCTCAATGATGGCGGAGCCCAGCATGTGAGTGCAAAATTTTAATGCGCCCACTATTCCCTGATATTTGTGGCCAATAGGTCAGACTTCCAACAGCTTGCACATTCTTTTTAAAACAAACCCTTAAATACCGGCATAACAGTCAAATTGCAAAACATTTGAAAAACAAAAAAAGCTTCAAAAAAGTTAAGTAAAACATGAAATAAGTTTAAATCCCCTGCCCAGGTATTTCACCAGCTCATTCTCTCCAATATAATAAATTCACCCTTTGGCACGAACACTTTTATTTGACACAGGCAGAAAGTATTTATTTTGCACTCAGTCAACCTTCAGCCAGGAGTGTCGAGTGGATGGTCCCTCTCGTCCTACTCCTGAGGTCCCCATTAGCCCAGAAGCCAGTCTTCAGCCAATTCGATTCACTCCACGTGATATCAAGAAATGGCTGAGCGCACTGGATACGGCAAAAGCTATGGGCCCCGACAACATCCCAGGTGTAGTACTGAAGATCTGTGCTCCAGAACTAGCTGCGCCTCTAGCCAAGCTGTTCCAGGACAGCTACAACACTGGCATCTACCCAACAAAGTGGAAAATTGCCCAGGTATGTCCTGTCCACAAAAAGCAGGATAAATCCAACTTGGCCAATTACCACCCCATCAGCTTACTCTCAATCATCAGCAAATTGATGGAAGGTGTCCTTGACATTGCTATCAATCGGCACTTACTAACGAATAACCTGCTAACCGATGCCCAATTTGGGTTCTGCCAGGTTCACTCAGCTCCTGACCCCATTACAGTCTTGGTCCAAACATGGACAAAAGAGCTGAATTCCAGAGGTGAGGCGAGAGTGGCATCAAGGCAGCATATGACTGAGTGTGGCATTAAGGAGCCCTAGTAAAATTGCAGTCAATGGGAATCGGGGTAAACTCTGCACTGGTTGAGTCATACCTAGCACAAAGGAAGGTGGTTGTAGTTGTTGGAGGCCAATCGTCTCAGCTCCAGGACGTTGCTGCAGGAGTTCCTCAGGACAATATCCGAGGCCCAACCATCTTCAGCTGCTTAATCAATGACATTCCCTCTATCATAAGGTCAGAAGTTCGCAATTCCTCAGGTTGTAGGGTAACCAAAGCTGGGAACTGAATGTTCCAGGGTACTCAACATTTAGGAAGGACAGACAAAAAGGAAAAGGAAGTGGCGTAGCGCTGTTAATAAGGGGTGAGATCGGTACGGTAGAGATAAAAGATCTTGGCTTGGCAGATCGTGATGTAGAACTGGAATCAGTTTGGATGGAGCTAACAAACAGCAAAGGGCGGAAAACATTGGTGGGAGTTGTGTATAGGCCACCAAACAGTAGTGGTAACGTAGGGCACAGTATCAATCAAGAGATTAGAAGTGCATGTAACAAGGGCAATACGGTAATCATGGGGGACTTTAATCTACATATTGACTGGGCAAATCAAATTACTGTACCACTAATGGTGTGGAGGATGAATTCTTGGAATGCATGCGAGATAGTTTCCTGTATCAGTATGTGGAGGAACCAACCAGGGAACAGGCTATTCTGGATCTGGTACTGTGTAATGAGAAAGGGCTAATCAATAATCTTGTGGTAAAGGGGCCTTTAGGGACAAGTGACAATAATATGATTGAATTTTACATTAAGTTTGAGAGTGTTGTAGTCCTATCTGAAACTAAGGTCTTCAATCTAAACAGAGGAAACTACAAGGGTATGAGGGACAAGTTGGCCATGGTAGATTGGGAGACTACACTAAAAGGTATAAAGGTGGACATAAAATGGCTAACATTCAAGGAAATAATGCATAATTTGCAACAAACATATATTCCTCTAGGGCATAAAAACCCAAAAGGAAAAGTGATCCAACCATGGCTAACAAAAGAAATTATAGCTAGTATTAAGTTAAAGGAGGAAGCTTATAAAGTTGCCAGAAAAAGCAGTCAGCCTGAGGATTGGGATATTTTTAGAAATCAGCAAAGGGGGACCAAGAAATTGATAAAGAATGGGAAAATGGAATATGAGCACAAACAAGCGAAAAATATAAAAATGGATTGTAAAAGCTTCTATAGGTATGTGAAAAGGAAAAGACTGGCGGAGGTAAATGTAGGTCCTTTACAGTCAGAGACGGGCAAATTTATAATGGGGAATGAAGAAATGGCAGAGAAATTAAATAAATACTTTGTTTCTGTCTTCACGGAGGAAGACACAAAAAAACCTCCCAGAATTACAAGAAAACCAAGGCTGTGGCAAGAATGAGTAACTTGAAAAAATTATTATTAGTTAAAAAAACAGTACTAGCAAAATTAATGGGACTAAAAGTCAATAAATCCCAAGAACCGGATGAACTACATCCTAGGGTTTTGAAAGAGGTGGCCATTGGGATTGTGGACGCATTGGTTGTTATCTTCCAAAATTCTATAGATTCTGGAATGGTTCCTGCAGATTGGAGGATAGCAAATGTAACCCCGCTATTTAAGAAAGGAGGGAGAGAGAAAACGGGGAACTACAGACTTTATAGCCTCACATCAGTAGTTGAGAAAATGCTGGAATCTATTATAAAGGATGCAATAACTGGGCACTTAGAAACTAATAGTAAGATTGAGCAGAATCAACATGGATTTATGAAAGGGAAATCCTGTTTGACAAACCTATTGGAGTTCTTTGAGGATGTAACTAGTGGAGTAGACAAAGGGGAACCGGTAGATGTGGTGTATCTGGATTTTCAGAAGGCCTTCGATAAGGTCCCACACAAGAAGTTGGTGAACAAAATTAGGGCACATGGAATTGGGGGTAATATACTAGCATGGATTGGGAATTGGTTAATAGACAGAAAACAAAGAGTAGGGATAAACGGGTCTTTTTCAGGACGGCAGGCTGTGACTAGTGGGGTAACGCAAGGATCGGTGCTTGGGCCCCAGCTATTCACAATCTATATCAATGATTTGGATGAGGGGACTAAATGTAACATTTCCAAATTTGCTGATGACACAAAGCTAGGTGGCAGTGTCAGTTGCGAAGAGGATGTGAAGAGGCTTCAAGGGGATCCTGACAGGCTCAGTGAGTGGGCGAGAACATGGCAGATGGAATATAATGTGGATAAATGTGATGTTATTCACTTTGGTAGAAAAAACTGAAAGGCAGAGTATTTCCTAAATGGTGAAAGGTTGGGGAATGCAGATGCTCAAAGGGACCTGGGTGTCCTTGTACATGAGTCACTGAAAGTGAATGTGCAGGTGCAGCAAGCCATTAGGAAGGCAAATGGTATGCTGGCCTTCATTACAAGAGGATTTGAGTACAGGAGTAAAGAAGTCTTACTCCAATTATATAGGGCCTTGGTGAGACCACACCTGGAGTACTATGTACAATTTTGGTCTCCTTACCTAAGGAAGGATATACTTGCCATAGAGGGAGTGCAACGAAGGTTCACGAGATTGATTCCTGGGATGGCGGGACTGTCGTATGAGAAGAGATTGAGTAAACTAGGCCTGTATTCTCTTGAATTCAGAAGGAGAGGGGATCTCATTGAAGCATATAAAATTATTACAGGGCTTGATAGGGTGGATGCTGGGAGAATGTTTCCCTTTGTTGAGGAGTCTAGAACCAGGGGCTGAGATGAGAAGAAATTTCTTCACACAGAGGGTGGTGAATCTTTGGAATTCTCAACCCCAGAGGGCTGTGGAAGCTCAGTCATTGGATATATTCAAAACAGAAGTCGATAGATTTCTGGCTAGTAAGGGCATCAAGGCGATAGGGCCGGTGAATGGAATTGAGGCAGAAGATCAGCCATGATCTCATTGAATGGCAGAGCAGGCTCGAAGGGCCGAATGGCCTACTCCTGCTCCTATTTCTTATGTTCTTATAATGAAGCATTCCGTGTTCACTGGCAGCAAGACCTGGAGAACATCCAGGCTTGGGCTGATAGATGGCAAGTAGCATTTGCACCACACAAGTGCCAGGCAATGACCATTTCCAACAAGAGAAATTCTAACCACCTACCCCTGACATTAAATGGCATTATCATCGTTGAATCCCCCACCATAAACATCCTGGGGGGGTCACCATTGACCAGAAATTTAACTGGACCAGCCACATAAATACTGTGGCAACAAGAGCAGGTCAGAGGCTAGGTATTCTGCGGCGAGTGTCTCACCTCCTGACTCCGCTAAGCCTTTCCACCATCTACAAGGCACAAGTAAGGAGTGTGATGGAATACTCTCCACTTGGCTGGATGAGTGCAGCTCCAACAACACTCAAGACTCTCGACACCATCCAGGACAAAGCAGCCCGCTTGATTGGCACCCCATCCACCACCTTAAACATTCACTTCCTCCACCACCGGCGTACCATGGCTGCAGTGTGTACCATCTACAAGATGCACTGCAGCAACTCGCCAAGGCTTCTTCGGCAGCACCTCTCAAACCCGCGACCTCTTCCACCTAGAAGGACAAGGGCAGCAGACGCATGGGAACACCACCACCTCCAAGTTCCCCTCCAAGTCACACACCATCCTGACTTAGAAGTATATCGCCGATCCTTCATCGTCACTGGCTCAAAATCCTGGAACTCCCTACCTAACAGCACTGTGGGAGTACATTCACCACACGGACTGCAGCGGTTCAAGAACTCGGCTCACCACCACCTTCTCAAGGGCAATTAGGGATGGGCAATAAATGCTGGCCTTGCCAGCGATGCCCGCATCCCATAAACGAATTAAAAAAAAAATAAGATTATGAAATAGTGGCAATAACAGAGACCTGGCTCAAATAAGGGGAGGATTGGAAACTTAATATTCCTGGCTACAAGATATTCAGGAAAGATAGGGAAGGAAAAAAAGGAGGGGTGGCAGTTTTGATCCAAGATTCTGTTACAGCCCTGGAAATGTTGATGTACTTGAGAGTTCAAAGACAGAATCTATTTGGTTAGAATTAAGGAACAATAGAGGAGCTCTTAACGTTGTTGGGTGTATACAATTGGCCACCAAATAGTTGGAAGGAGATGGAAGAGCAAATTTCAGAAAGTTGCAAGAACTATAGAATAGTGATAATGGGGTTCTTCAATTAATATAGACTGGGAAAATAACAGTGTAAAGGGCAAAGAAGGGAGGAATTCCTGAAATGTTTACAAGTTGATCATGTTTCAGTGGGAGAGCATTTTGGAAACAGTGATCACTATATCATTAGGTTTAGAGTCGTTATGGAAAGGGTCAAGGAACAATCAAAGGTGAAGATACTCAACTGGAGGAGGGCAAATTTCAGTGAATTGAAAGGGGATCTGGCCCAGGTGGATTGGAACCAAAGATTGGCAGGTAGAACCGTAAATGAGCAATGGCGGGCGTTCAAAGAGAAGATAGTTTGAGTACAGACTAGACACATTCCCATGAGGGGGAAAGGAAGGGCATCCAAACCTAGAGCTCCCTGGATGACTGAAGATATAGGGGAGAAAATGTGGTTGATTTGCACCTCCCGTTAGCGCTCTAAGAGGGCGCTAACAGGGCGCAAAGTAACTACCGCCTGGGCACGGCACTGCTAATGCCTCCCGTGAAATTCAGCGAGAGGTTAGCAGCGGCGGTAACTGTTAGCACCCTATGGCGCTATGCCACCGGCGATGACATCATCGCCGTGCACAGCACCCCGGCCGCGATCTTCGGTAGCGCCCAATGACTTACCGCCGGATGCTATGTCCGACGGGGTCAGGGTGGCCTACTTGCGGCTGGGGCGACGCAAATTAAAGGGAAGGAGCCGGGTGGCCATTTTTGTTGCTGGCCACCTGCCAGCACCTGCCCACTTTGCTGTCCCCGGCCTACTGAGCAGCCCCCCCGTGGAGTGCCGGCTGCGCTCCGTGAGCCTGGCACTTCTCTTGAGTGCCGGGCTCTTTTGCCGGCACTCTGATCCCTGGTGGCCCAGCTGGGCTCCGGGTCACGCTGCGCTAGGCCCCTCCCCTTTAATAAGGGGAGGAAGGCCTGCAGTACTGCGGCACGTAACACCGCGATATTCACTCGCAGCGCCCCAAGAGGGTGGCTTCCAGTAGCGCCCCGCCTCCCTCTTGAGGCGCTACTGGTGAATTTCGGGCGCGGGGGCGTTAACTTTTTCGTGGCGCTAAAAGTAGCACCCCGGCGAAGTTAGCACCCCAAAGGGGGCGCAACCCAATTTTTCCCCCATAGAGATTAAAATGAAACAGGAAAAGGAAGCTTATGATAAATGTCAGGTTCATAATACAATCGAGTAACCAAGCTGAATACAGAAATTAGAGAACTGAAAAAGTAAAGATGGGCAAAGATAGTGTATGAGAATAGATTAGTGGGTAATATAAAAGGGAACCCAAAAGTCTTATAAATATATAAATGGGTAAAAGGGTGGTCAAAGGAAGGGACGGGGAGGGGGTGCCGATTAGGGATCAAAAAGGAGACCTTATTGTGGAGGCAGAGGGCATGGGTGATGTACGAAATGAGTACTGTGCATCTGTTTCACTGAAGAAGAGGATGCTGCCAATGCCACAGTAAAGGAGGAGGGGGTACAGGAATTGGATAGGGTAAAAATAGATAAAGAGGCGCAGTTAAACGGTTGGCAGCGCTCAAAGTAGAAAAGTCAACAGGTCTGGATGGGATGCATCCAAGGTTGCTGAGTGAAGTAATGATGGAAATTGTGGAGGCTCTGGCCACAATCTTCCAATTCTCCTTAGATATTGGAGCGGTGCCAAAAGACTGGAGGATTGCAAATATTACATTCCTGTTCAAAAATGAGAGGGATAAACTCGGCATCTACAGGCTAGTCAGCCTAATATCGGTGGTGGGGAAACTTGTAGAGACAATAATACGAGACAAAATGAATTGTCTTATATGGACTTTCAAAAGGCGTTTGATAAAATACCGTATCACAGACTTGTAAGCAAAATTGAAGCCCATAGGATTAAAGGGGCACGATAGCAAAATACTGCAGATGCTGGAAATCCGAAATAACAACAGAAAATGCTGGAAAAACTCAGCAGGCCAGGCAACATCCGTGGAGAGAAAATAGAGTCAACGTTTCGGGTGAACCCTTTGTCAAGACTAAAGAGGCACTGGAAATGAAATAGATTAAGAGGCCAGGCTGGGAGAGAACAAAAGAGAAGTGAAGAGACATTAAGAGGTATTCAAAACGAGACGAGATGGTGATAGGACTAGTGGAGACAAAAGACGGCTCTAGATTAGGTGTGAAATGCGCTGGCAGAATGGGAGACAGCTGCCATGTGGGAGAGAGAAAAAAAAAGAAAGTGGGGGGGGGGGGGCGGAAGGCCAAAACAAAGGTGTGGATAAAAAATATAAGTAAAAATGTAATAGGGGCCGAGGTTATGATCTGAAATTGTTGAACTCGATATTGAGTCCAGAAGGCTGTAAAGTGCCTAATCGGAAGATGAGGTGCTGTTCCTCGAGTTTACAGTGAGCTTCCGTGGAACAATGCAAGAGACCGAGGATGGTGAGGTCCGAGTGGGAATGGGGCGGTGAATTAAAATGACAGGCGACCGGAAGCTCGGGGTCACCCTTACGGACTGAACGGAGGTGTTCCACAAAGCGGTCACCCAATCTGCATTTGGTCTCCCCAATGTAGAGGAGACCGCATCGTGAGCAGCGAATACAGTATACTAGATTGCAAGAAGTACAAGTAAATCGCTGTTTCACCTGGAAGGGGTGTTTGGGGCCCTGGACAGTGGGAAGGGGGGAGGTATAAGGGCAGGTGTTACATCTCCTGCGCTTGCACGGGAAGGTGCCAGGCGAAGGGGAAGGGGTGCTGGGGGTGATAGAAGAGTGGACTAGGGTGTCTCGGAGGGAGTGGTCCCTACGGAATGCTGAAAGGGGAGGGGAGGGGAAGATGCGTTTGGTGGTGGGATCACTTTGGAGGTGGCGGAAATGGCGGAGGATGATCCGTTGAATGTGGAGGCTGGTGGGGTGAAAGGTGAGGACAAGGGGAACCCTATCGTGGTTCCAGGAGGGAGGGGCAGGGGTGAGGGCAGAAGTGCGGATTAAAGGGGCAATTGGCTAAGAGACAGAAAGCAGAGATTAATGGTGAATGTTATTTTTCAGTCTGGAGGGAAATGTACAGTGGTGTCGCCCAGGGGTCGGTATTCAGACCACTGCTCTTTTTGATGTATATTTGGTGCCCTTGGATGACAAGACCTGATTGCTGATTGGTCCCCTTGGAGAACAAGACACACCCAGCAGTTTTCATGGAACGTGTAATTAGATCCTCCCTGCCTACGTAATCAATTACTTTGCAAAGTGTAATTTGAGCCATTCTGACTGCCTACTCCAGACAGAACATAGCTCACTTGCAATAGACAGGGCTTACCCTCGCGGGTTAAGACCTTCCCCCACCCCCCAAACAAGTTCCTGCCCCCAACGCCCAAGTTTCTGACCTCATCCGCCCCAAAGTTTCTGACCTCCTCCCCCCCAGGTTTCTGACCTCCTCCCCCGCCAGGTTTCTGACCTCCCCCCCCCCAAAGTTTATGAACTACCCCTCCCCCAGGTTTCTGACCTCCTCCCCCCGCCAAGTTTCTGACGACCTCGCCGCCTCACCCCCCCACAAGTTCCTAACCTCCCCCCGCCCTAGTTCCTCACCTCCCCGACCACCCCAAGTTCTCCCCCTTGCCAAGTTCCTCCTCCACATCGGGTTCATGACCTTCTCCACAACAAGTTCCTGACTTTCCCACCCCCTTCCATAGATGGGGCTTTGTATGTGGGTCACGGATTGTTAACAGGTTTATTGAGTATGAAATGAATAGTGACAGTGTCATGACTTCCGGATTTCGTCCAGTCCAATGATGTCACTTGCCACACGCACCGAGCTTTCTGAGAAATCAGCCAGGTCAAGGGCTAGGAGAGGGAGAATGTGGTGTGGGTGTAAAGGGGAAGGGGTTGGAAGAACATGATCCGTTTTACCATCTGCATCACGATCCTGCTCTCATTCCCCCCCATTTAGACCTGAATGACGCTCTTTTTCCCCATCCCCACTGTGCTCTCCATGCACTTTAAAGCCCCCCCCCTCCGATTTCCTGACCACCTCTCCCTCCGGAGTTCTTGACCTCCTCTCCCTCTCCCTCATATCCCTCCCTCTCCTCCGCTCCGATCTCCTCTCTTCCCCCCTCAGATTCCCTCACTCTCTCCCCTCCGATCCCATCCCTCTCTCCCCCCTCCGATTCCCTCTCTCACCCTCTCCGATTCCCTTCTCTCCCTCCGATCCCCTCACTCTCCCCCTCCGATTCCCTCTCTCTCACCCTCCGATTTCCTCTCTCCCCCCTCTGATTCCCTCTCCCCGCGCCAATACCTTGTCTCCCCCTCCGATTCCCTCTCTCCCCCCTTTGATTCTGTAGTGTCCGTGTGTAGATAAAGACACTAAAGACAGGAGTTGGTTCATAGGTATTTACTAAGCAAGTCTGGGGGGGGGGGGGGTTCTAAAGGATATACACAATACACAGGCTTATATAGCCCAAGTGGCAATTACCGGCATTACGCACACCTGGGGCTCTTAAAGGCACATACACCACAATTCCTCCCCTTCTAGCTAACTAGTACATCATATTTTAAGTAATTATTAATTACATGTTATATGCAAAATAATATACATTGCTGTATTAATTAATTATAAGTTAGTCTCTCAGGAGGCTTCCTGACTCGGTCCGGATAACGCCTCGGGGGTGTAGTAGTTTCTGGTGGTGTAGTAGGTTCTTCTGGCAAGGCTGATTTGGCTTGAAGGCCAGTGTCGGGTTCATCGGGCTCCAGTATCACCGGATCGGAGGTAGATATGGGTATCTCTACTTCATCGTTAGATGTATAGAGTGGTGGTGTAGGTTGTCCCTTTTCGGATGACTTGATGATTTGGTCAGCATGGCGCCTTATTATGCTGTCTCCGATGTCCACGGTATACATCAGTGGTCCTAATCGTGTGCAGATAGTTCCAGGCTGCCATTTCTCGGTACGGTAGTCCCGGGCCAAAACCGGTTGGCCTATCTGGAAGGCCCTAGTTGGCCTTTCATTCATGCCCTGAAACTGCCGGTTCTCCACGTCCCTTCGGATGTTGGGCTTGACCAAATCCAGCCGGCATCTTAGGTTTCTATTGTAGAACATCATGGCGGGAGTTTGGTTAGTAACCATATGCGTTGCATTCCTATATGCAAATAAGAAGTTATCCACCTTGTGCTGAAGTTTTATGTCTTCATTACCCATGGCCTTGATGGCCTTCTTGAAGGTCTGGACAAACCTTTCAGCCAATCCATTGGTGGCGGGATGGTATGGGGCGGACGTGTAGTGCTTTACCCCATTGTTCTTTAAGAACTTTCTGAATTCTTCGGACACAGGTCCATTATCAGAACATATCTGCTCCGGCAGCCCATTCCTGGCAAATATGGTCCTTAATACTGTGATGGTTTTTTCCGTGGTGGTGGAGGACATCTTTATTACCTCCAGCCACTTGGAGTGTGCATCAACTGCGATTAAGAACATTGAGTCCATAAATGGACCAGCAAAGTCGATGTGCACCCTTTGCCAGGGAGATGAGGGCCACTCCCATGGATGTAGAGGGGCCTGTGGCGGAGCATTTTGGACCTTCTGGCATCCTAGGCAGCTCTTGGTCATGTCTTCGATGTCTCCATCGATACCTGGCCACCATACAAGCGCCCTAGCTAGGTTCTTCATTTTCACTCCACCCAGATGCCCCTCGTGAAGCTCCTTTAGCACTTTATCCTGGAGTTTGGGTGGAATCACCACTCTGGATCCACACATCAAGGTTCCTCGGCACACTGACAGCTGTTCTCTTCTTTGCGAGAATGCTGGCAACAGTGGTTCGCCATGTGCTGGCCATCCCTTCACTGTTAAATCGTAGACCCGTGAGAGAGTAGGGTCATTTCTTGTCTCCCTTTCAATGGCAGAATTTGTCATCGGTAGACATTCCACTATGGTAGAGTGGAATATCTCTACTGGGTCTACTGTAGGTGCCTCTTCTATCGTTGGCAACGGTAGGCGTGATAAACCGTCAGCATTCTCATGCTGTTTTGATCCTTTGTATTCAATGTTGTATTGGTGTGCCCCTAGAAAAAGGGACCACCTCTGTAGTCTTTGTGCCGTCATAATGGGGACACCTTTTTTAGGGTTGAATATGGAGATGAGGGGTTGATGGTCAGTCAGCAAGGTAAATTTTTGTCTGTGTAGGTAATGGTTGAATTTCTTCACTCCCCATACCAGGCTGAGTGCTTCCCTGTCTATCTGGGCATAGTTACGCTCAGGTGAGTTCAATGAGCATGACGCAAAAGCTATCAGCCGTTCCGAGCCATTAGGGAATCTATGGGACAATACCGCTCCTATGCCGTAAGGGGATGCATCGCACGCCAGTCTGATTGGTAGTGATGGGTTGTAATGAGCCAAAATTTTCTCGGATGTGATTAAGTCTTTACATTTATGGAAGGCACGTTTACAGTCTTCGTTCCATTTCCAAATCACTCCTGTCTGTAGAAGATCATTAAGAGGGTGTAGAATAGTTGACAAGTTCGGTAAAAATTTATGATAGTAATTTATTAATCCCAGGAATGACCTTAATTGTGAAACATTTTCAGGTGCTGGGGCTTTTATAACTGCTTCAATTTTTTCAGGTGACTTATGCAACCCTTCCTTATTAATTATGTGGCCACAATATGATATCTGATTTTGGAAAAATTCGCACTTGGGGCGATTTGCTCGTAGGCCTCGTTCTTTCAGCCTAGTGAGCACCTGCTCCAAATTGGCAAGGTGCTTGTTGTCATTTTCTCCTGTTATAAGGATGTCGTCTAGGTAGCATTGAGTCCCCGGAATCCCTTGCAGGACTTGCTCCATAGCTCTTTGCCAGATAGCTGGAGCTGATGCTATTCCAAAAACCAGTCGATTGTACTGGTACAGGCCTTTGTGTGTGTTTATTGTGAGATACTTTTTAGAGGTCTCCTCAACCTCCATCTGTAGATATGCCTGTGCCAAGTCAATTTTTGTGAAACGTTTCCCTCCGGATAGTGAGGCGAAAATATCTTCTATCCTCGGAAGAGGATACTGTACCATGTGAAGGACCGGGTTTACAGTCACCTTAAAGTCCCCACAGATGCGAATTTTTTTCTGTTCCTCAGAGTTATTTTTCAATGTTTTTTTCATGACTGGAACGATGGGTGTTGCCCATTCGCTCCAATCTATTTTGAATAATACGCCTGCCTTTTCCAAATTCTTCAGCTCTGCCTTGACTGCCGGACGTATTGCGTATGGCACCGGTCTTGCCTTAAATTTTTTTGGAATTGCTGTATCTTCCACTTTTATTGAGGCGGTGATGCCTTTCAAGGTTCCTAGTTTCTCTTGAAACACTTCTTTGGCGTTGGCCAAGATGTCTTTTAATCGTTCAGGTATGATGTCATCATTGTTTTTTTCCTTACTGGTCACCGTCAGTGCCTGAATGGAGTGCCAGTCTAAACGTATCTTCCTTATCCATTCACGTCCCAACAACGGTGGACCACCATCTTGTAGAATGTATAAATACAACTCTTGTATTTCTTTGCCGTTGTATACCACAGGCACCCTTATTTTTCCTTTGGGGTAGACTTTCTGCCCCGTATATGTTTTTAAGATAATGGATGTGTCTTTTAGAGGTATATGCGAAAATAGCCTCTCGTAATCTCGTCGATTTATTACGGTTAGAGCTGATCCTGTATCTAGCTCCATTTTAACTGGGGACCCTGCTATTGTGAGGGTAACCCAAATGGTTTGGTAATCCTCTTTGGCAAGTACATTATGTAATTTGAGACAGCTTAGTCTCTTGTTTCCGGCGTCGCTATCGCTATTCTGGTCTTCGGAGCTATTGTCCGTCATCATTTGTACCTTCCTGTACTTTTCTTTATTGATTTTTTGTTTTCTGTCAGTGGATTTATTTTGTCCAGATTGGCATACCCGTGCAATGTGTCCAATCTTACCACATTGCCTGCATGCTTTGCCCTTGAACCAGCAGTCCCTCTGGTTATGGGTGGATCTGCCGCAGCGATAACATCTTCCGAACTCCTGTGTCATTTTATGGGTGCCGAAGTCCTGTGTCTCTTGTTGTATCTCTGCAGCTCCTTTTGCTGCTGCTTCGTATGATACAGCCATACTGAAAGCTTTGTCCAATGTTAAATCTTTTTCAGAAAGCAGTCTTTTTTGTGTTCCTTCACTTAAGAGACCGCAAACAAATTTGTCTCGAAGATGATCCGATAGTCCTGCTCCGAATTGGCAGTACTTTGATAGCTTTCTTAATTCGGTTAGGTAATCAGCGTTACTTTCATTCTTGTGTTGATTTCTCTTGAAGAACTTGAATCGTTCCGCTATCAGCAGCGGTGTTGGGTTTAAATGCTCCTGCAGGGTATCAACAATTTCTTTAAAAGTCTTGTCCTTTGGTTTGGCTGGAGTGATTAAATTTCGTAACAGCCCGTATGTCTTCGCGCCCATTAAGTTCAGAAGTACTGAAGCTTTTTTTTCATCTGTTTCCACGTATGTGGTCCAATCTTCTATTTCGCCATCAAAAGCCTCAATATTACCAGATTTAGGCATTTCAGAAAAGATATGGCGCTTCCCGCGCTTTTTTTTTTCTTTTTTTCTCTCTCTCTGTAGCAACGATATGGCGCTTCCCGCGCTTTCCCGCCGCTGCTACCAATAACAACGCTGTTTTACTGTGGTTTCCGTTTATTCACTGTTGGAGACTCGTTCCCGACGGAGGTCTAAACGCTGACCTGCTTGCCGCGCCGGCCGTCTCTCGAGTGCACCCTCCCAGTCCGTTATTGCTTGCCTCCGATTTCGCTGCCTGTCTCAGCTGTAGAGCCCGCCGCTGGAGCTCCAGCCTGACGCCCAGGAAGGATTAGCGCAGTACCTGTCGCCAGCTTGGCCAGCTGGTGAAACCACAGTTTCTCTTACTTCCTTGAGTCTTCTGGACGCTGGAGGAATCGATGTCCTTGAGGTGCTGCCGAATTGCAGGTAAGTCCGTTTCCACTTCGTCGCCACTGTAGTGTCCGTGTGTAGATAAAGACACTAAAGACAGGAGTTGGTTCATAGGTATTTACTAAGCAAGTCTGGGGGGGGGAGGTTCTAAAGGATATACACAATACACAGGCTTATATAGCCCAAGTGGCAATTACCGGCATTACGCACACCTGGGGCTCTTAAAGGCACATACACCATAATTGCTCTTAAAGGCACATACACCACAGATTCCCTCTCTCCCCCCTCCGATTCCCTTTCACCCCCCCGATTCCTTCTCTCCATCTCTGATTCCCTCTCTACCCCAGCGATTCCCTCTCTCCCCCCTCCGATTCCCTCTCTTCCCCCCCCTCCAAATCCCTCTCTCTCCCCCCTCTGATTCCTTCTCTCTCTCCCCTTCGATTCCCTCTCTCCCCCTCCCGATTCCCTCTCTCTCCCCTCCAATTCCCTCTCTCCCCCTCCGATTCCCTCTCTCCCCCTCCAATTCTCTCTCTGCCCCCTCTGATTCCCTCTCCCCCCCTCCGATTCCCTCTCTCTCCTCCTCCGATTCCCTCTCCCCCCTCCGATTCTCTCTCTGCCCCCTCCGATTCTGTCTCTGCCCCCTCCGATTCCATCTCCCCCCCTCCGATTCCCTCTCTTCCCCCTCCGATTTCCTCACTCTCCCCCCTCCGATTTCCCCTCTCTCCCCGATTCCCTCTCCCTCCCGATTCCCTTTCTCCCCCCGATTCCCTCTTCCCCCCTCCGATTCCCTCTCTCCCAATTCTCTCTCTCCCCCCCGATTCCTTCTCTCCCCCCTCCGATTCCCTCTCTCCCCCCTTCGATTCCCTCTCTACCCCCTCCGATTCCCTCTCTCCCCCTCCGATTCACTCTCTCCCCCTCCGATTCCCTCTCACCTACTCCGATTCCCTCTCTCCCCCTCTGATTCCTTCTCTCACCCCCTCCGATTCACTCTCTCCCATCTCCGATTCCCTCTCTCCCCCTCCGATTCCCTCTCTCAACCCCTCCGATTCCCTCTCTCCACCCCTCCGATTCCCTCTCTCCCCCCTCCGATTCCCTCTCTCCCCCTCCGATTCCCTCTCTCCCCCTCCGATTCCTTCTCTCTCCCCCTCCGATTCCCTCTCTCCCCCTCCGATTCCCTCTCTCCCCCTCCGATTCCCTCTCTCCCATCTCCGATTCCCTCTCTCCTCCTCTGATTCCCTCTCAACCCCTCCGATTCCCTCTCTCCCCCCTCTGATTCCCTCTCTCCCCCTCTGATTCCTTCTCTCACCCCCTCCGATTCACTCTCTCCCATCTCCGATTCCCTCTCTCCCCCTCCGATTCCCTCTCTCAACCCCTCAGATCCCCACTCTCCCCCCTCCAATTCCCTCTCTCCCCCCTCCGATTCCCTCTCTCCCCCTCCGATTCCCTCTCTCAACCCCTCCGATTCCCACTCTCCCCCCTCCAATTCCCTCTCTCCCTCTCTGATTCCTTCTCTCCCCCTCTGATTCCTTCTCTCCCCCTCTGTTGAATCCGTGTGTTAATGGAGACACGGAATGCAGGAGTTGATTTAACAAGTGTTTACTGAATAAAGTCTGGAGGTGAACTAACTATACAAGACGCTATACAGGCTTATATACACGAGTGGTCACTACCGGTACTACAGTACACAGGGGCTTCAAAAAAACATAGTTCCTCTTAAAGGTACATACACTACAATTCCTCCCCTTTTAGATAAATAGTACATAACATTTTAAGTAATCATTAAATAACATTTTTACAAGAACAATAATCTACACATTTGCTGAAGTTAATCAATGACAAATTCAGTCTCTCTGGAGGCTTCCTGACTCGGTCCGGATAACGCCTCGGTGGTGTAGTAGGTTTCGGTGGTGTAGTAGGTTCTTTTGGCAAGGTCGATTCGGCTTGAATGCCAGTGTCGGGTTCATCTGGTTCCAGTATCACCGGATCGGAGGTAGATACTATGGGTATCTCTGCTTCATCACTAGGCGTATAGAGTTGTGGTGTAGGTTGTCCCTTTTTGGATGACTCTATGATCTGGTCAGCATGGCGCCTTATTATGCTTTCTCCAATGTCCACGGTATACATCAGCGGTCCTAGTCGTGTGCAAATGGTTCCAGGCTGCCATTTCTCGGTACGGTAGTCCCGGGCCAAAACTTGTTGACCTATCTGGAAGGTTCTAGTTGGCCTTTCATTGATGCTTTGAAATTGCCGGTTCTCTACGTCCCTTCTGATGTTTGGCTTGATCAAATCCAGCCGGCATCTTAGTCTTCTATTGAAAAACATCATGGCGGGGGTTTGGTTTGTAACCACATGTGTTGCATTCCTGTACGCAAACAAGAAGTTATCTACCTTATGTTGTAGATTTATGTCTTCATTACCCATGGCCTTTATGGCCTTCTTGAAGGTCTGGACAAACCTTTCAGCTAATCCATTGGTGGCGGGATGGTATGGGGCGGACGTGTCGTGCTTAACCCCATTGTTTTTTAAGAACTTCCTGAATTCTTTGGATACAAATTGCGGTCCATTATCAGAACAGATCTGTTCAGGCAGCCCATTCCTGCCGAATATGGTCCTTAATACTGTGATGGTTTTTCCCGTGGTGGTGGAGGACATCTTTATTGCCCCCGGCCACTTGGAGTGTGCATCCACCGCGATTAAGAACATTGAGTCCATAAATGGACCAGCAAAGTCGATATGTACCCTTTGCCATGGAGATGAGGGCCACTCCCATGGATGTAGAGGGGCTTGTGGTGGGGCGTTTTGGACCTTCTGGCATCCTAGACAGCTCTTGGTCATTTCTTCGATGTCTCCATCGATACCTGGCCACCACACAAACGCTCTGGCTAAGTTCTTCATTTTCACTCCACCCAGATGCCCCTCGTGAAGCTCCTTTAGCACTTTATCCTGGAGTTTGGGTGGAATCACCACTCTGGATCCACACATCAAGGTTCCTCGGCACACTGACAGCTGTTCTCTTCTTTGCGAGAATGCTGGCAACAGTGGTTCGCCATGTGCTGGCCATCCCTTCACCGTTAAATGGTAGACTCGTGAGAGAGTCGGGTCATTTCTCATTTCGTTTTTAATGGTAGAATTTGTCACTGGTAGACATTCCACTATGGTCGAGTGGAACATCTCCACTGGGTCCACTGTAGGCGCCTTTTCTACCGTTGGCAACGGTAGGCGCGATAACCCGTCAGCATTCCCATGCTGTTTTGTTCCTTTGTATTCTATGTCATATTGGTGTGCCCCTAGGAAAAGGGACCACCTCTGTAGCCTTTGCGCTGTCATAATGGGAACGCCCTTTTTAGGGTTGAATATGGAGACGAGGGGTTGATGGTCAGTCAACAAGGTAAATTTTTGTCCGTGTAGGTAATGGTTGAATTTCTTCATCCCCCACACCAGGCTGAGTGCCTCCCTGTCGATCTGGGCATAGTTACGCTCAGCTGAGTTCAATGAGCGTGACGCAAAAGCTATCGGCCGCTCCGAGCCATCAGGGAATCTATGCGATAATACCGCTCCCACGCCGTAAGGGGATGCATTGCACGCCAGTCTGATTGGCAGTGATGGGTTGTAATGAGCCAACACTTCCTTGGATGTGATCAAGCCTTTGCATTTATGGAAGGCACGTTTACAGTCTTCGCTCCATTTCCAAATTACTCCCGTTTGTAGCAGTGCGTTACGAGGGTGCAGAACCGTTGACAAGTTCGGTAAAAATTTATGATAGTAATTTATTAATCCCAGGAACGACCTTAATTGTGAGACATTTTCAGGCGCTGGGGCTTTTACGACCGCTTCAATTTTTTCAGGTAACTTATGCAACCCCTCTTCGTTAATGACATGGCCACAATATGATATTTGTTTCTGGAAAAATTCGCACTTGGGGCGATTTGCTCGTAGGCCCCGTTCTCTCAGCCTCGTGAGCACCTTCTCCAAATTGGCAAGGTGCTCGTTGTCATTTTCTCCTGTTACAAGGATGTCATCTAGGTAGCATTGAGTCCCCGGAATCCCTTGCAGGACTTGCTCCATAGCTCTTTGCCAGATAGCTGGAGCTGATGCTACTCCGAAAACCAGTCGATTGTACTGGTACAGGCCTTTGTGTGTGTTTATCGTGAGATACTTTTTAGAGGCCTCCTCAACCTCCATCTGTAGATATGCCTGTGCCAAGTCAATTTTGGTGAAACGTTTCCCTCCGGATAGTGAGGCGAAAATATCTTCTATCCTCGGAAGGGGGTACTGTACCGTGTGAAGAACCAGGTTTACAGTCACCTTGAAGTCCCCACAGATGCGAATTTTTCTCTGTTCTTCAGATTTATCATTATTCAACATTTTCTTCATGACCGGGACGATGGGTGTTGCCCACTCGCTCCAATCTACCTTGGATAACACGCCTGCTTTTTCCAAATTCTCCAGCTCTGCCTCGACTGCTGGACGAATTGCGTATGGCACTGGCCTTGCCTTAAAAAACTTGGGAATTGCCGCATCTTCCACTTTTATTGAGGTGGTGGTGCCTTTCAGGGTTCCTAGTTCCTGTTGAAACACTTCTTTGGCGTTAGCCAAGATTTCTTTTAATCGTCCAGGTATGACGTCATCATCATTTTTTTTTTTACTGGTCACCGTCAGTGCCTGAATGGAGTGCCAGTCTAAACGTATCTTTCTGATCCATTCACGTCCCAACAACAGTGGACCACCATCTTGCAGAATGTATAAATACAACTTCTGTATTTCCTTGCCGTTGTATACAACAGGCACCCTTATTTTCCCTCTGGGGTATACTTTCTGCCCGGTATATGTCTTCAAGATAATGGACGTGTCTTTCAAAGGTATATGCGGAAATAGCCGCTCGTAATCCCGTCGACTTATGACGGTCAGAGCTGATCCTGTATCTAGCTCCATTTTGACTGGGGACCCCGTTATCGTGAGGGTAACCCAAATGGTCTGGTAATCTTCTTTGGCAATTACATTATGTAATTTGAGACAGTTTAGTCTCTTGTTTCCGGAGTCGCTATCGCTCTTCTGGTCTTCGGAGCTACTGTCCGTCATCATTTGTACCTTTCTGTACTTTTCCTTATTGACCTTTTTACTGTCAGCGGATTTTTTTCCAGATCTGCATACACGTGCAATGTGTCCCATCTTTCCGCATTGCCTGCATGCTTTGTCCTTGACCAGCAGTCCCTCTGGTCATGGGTGGATCTGCCGCAGCGATAACATCTCTCGAAACCCCGTGTCATTTCATGGGTGCCGAAGTCCTGTGGCCTTTGCTGTATCTCTGCAGCTCCTCTTGCTGCTGCTTCGTATGATACAGCCACACTGAAAGCCTTGTCCAGTGTCAAATCTTTCTCAGAAAGTAGTCTTTTCTGTGTTCCTTCGCTTAGGAGACCGCAGACGAATTTGTCTCGTAGAGAATCTGCCAGTCCTGCCCCGAATTGGCAGTGCTTTGACAGCTTTCGTAATTCGGTGAGGTAATCAGCGTTACTTTCATTCTTGTGCTGATTCCTCCTGAAGAATTTGAATCGTTCCGCTATCAGCAGCGGTGTTGGGTTTAAGTGCTCCTGTAGGGTATCAACAATCTCCTTAAAATTCTTGTCCATCGGTTTGGCTGGAGTGATCAAGTTTCGTAACAGCCCGTATGTCCTTGCGCCCATCAGATTTAGAAGTACCGATGCCTTTTTATCATCCGCTACTTCATTCGCCTTGCAATATACCTCCACTCTTTCCACATATGTGGTCCAATCCTCTATATCACTATCGAAAGCAGTAATATTGCCAGTCTTAGGCATCCTGAAAATCAAAAATGGCGCCTCCTGCGCTTTTCCTTCTTCCCTGCCGAGTCAAAATGGCGCCTCCCGCACTTTCCCGCCGCTGCCGCTGCTGCCAACGCTGTTCTCCGCGGTATTTCTATTTTAAATTTTTTTTTATTTACACATATATTTTAAACAGTTTCTCCGTCACTTGGAGAATCGTTCCCGTCGGACTCTCTGGGACTTTCCCCTCCCTCTGCTCGGTCCGAACGCCGACCTGCTTTGCAGCGCCGGCCGTCTCCTGAGTGCTCCACCCTCTGTCTCTGTTTGCTTCTACTTTCTGACTCGCTGCCCGGCCCCGCTGCAGAGCCACCCGATCGAGCCACAGCCCGCCGCCCAGGAAGGATCAGTGCACTACCTGCCACCAGCCAGTTTAGCTGGTGAAACCACAGTTTTTTTTTCTTTGACCTTCGTCTGAGGAATCGATCTCCTTGAGGTGCTGCCGAATTGCAGGTAAGTTCGTTTCTAACTCGTCGCCACTGTTGAATCCGTGTGTTAATGGAGACACGGAATGCAGGAGTTGATTTAACAAGTGTTTACTGAACAAAGTCTGGAGGTGAACTAACTATACAAGACGCTATACAGGCTTATATACCTGAGTGGTCACTACCGGTACTACAGTACACAGGGGCTCCGAAAAAACATAGTTCCTCTTAAAGGTACATACACTACACCCTCCGATTCCCTCTCTCAACCCCTCCGATTCCCTCTCTCACCCTATAATTCCCTCTCCCTCCTCCGATTCACTCTCTCCCCCTCCGATATATCCACAGCTCTCTGGGGTAGAGAATTCCAAAGATTCACGACCCTCTGAGAGATTAAATTCCTCCTCATTTCCGTTTTAAAAGGGCGACCCCTTATTCTGAAACTATGCCCCCTAGTTCTAGATTCCCCCACAAGGGGAAACATCCTCCCTGCATCTACCCTGTCACGCTCCCTCAGAATCTTATATGTTTCAATAAGATCATCTCTCATTCTTCTAAACTCCAATGAGTATAGGCCCAACCTGCTCAACCTTTCCTCATAAGACAACCTCTTCATCTCAAGAATCAACCTAGTGAACCTTCTCTGAACTGAACTCTCTTCCCCTTTTGATCCTCTCTCTCTCCCCCTGGCCAGCACGGAGTCAGCGACCTTCTCCCACGAAGCTGAAGGAAGCGCGGCTGCAACTGGGGGGTACTGTGCATGCATGGCCTTGGTAACTGCGCGCATGCGCAGAAGGGGATCGGGTGCACATGCGTAGCTGCAGGATACCGTGCGCAAGCGCGGAAAGCCGTGCAGAATGTTCATGCAGATAATCACTGCGATGTCCTGGACTTGGGTAAACAGGACATAATTTCAAAGTTTGTAGATGACAAGAAACTGGGAAATGTAATAAACTGAGCAGGATAGTAACAGACTTCAGGAGGACATAGACAGACTGGTGAAATGGGCATACAAAAGGCAGATGCAGTTTAATGCCGAGCAGTGTGAAATGATGCATATTAGTAGGAAGAATGAGGACTGGCAATATAAACTAA
Organism: Somniosus microcephalus; assembly: GCF_052327205.1. NCBI lineage: Eukaryota > Metazoa > Chordata > Chondrichthyes > Squaliformes > Somniosidae > Somniosus > Somniosus microcephalus. The sequence goes on from NC_140994.1 coordinate 98,360,235, forward strand.
ATGGTACAATTTTAAAGGTGGTGCAGAAACAGAGAAGACTGAGGGTGTACGTACACAAATCTTTGAAGGTGACACAGCAAGTTGAGAAGGCTGTTAAAAAAGCATACGGGATCCTTGGCTTTATAAACAGAGGCATAGGGTTGGATTTTCCAAGCCCTGAGGAGGCGGGCATGGAGACGGGACAGCCGGTAAACTCGAAGAAAGTGGGGGCGGATGGCAAAGCCGCCCCTATCCCGCCTCCGTGCCCTTTTGCCAGGAGGCGGGAAAATGTGCAGGTGGTTAACAGGCAGAAAAAAGGATTAGTGCCATTTTATCTTCACAGGTGAAGGCTTCCCGACCTCGGAGAACCCCACCAGGTTGGAGGAGACGTGGAGGAGGTCTGCGGCAGTTGGAGGCACCTGAAAGTAAGGTGTAGGGGTAAGTGATGGGTGCAAGTGTGGAGTGGTAAGTATGCAAGGTGAGTGATAAGTTTAAAGTGTTCACTTACCTTGTTTACTTCCTACAGCCTTTAGCCGCGGTGGATCGGGAGAGCCAACATCCTGCTTGTCAATTTCACAGACTGGCTGTTGGAACCTCCGTTTCAACAGCCATGTGAAATTTACAAATTTGAAAGTTTTGATGAATCCTGAACACAAGGTCTCATCAAACTAAAGAGAATGTCAGTGTTTGACAGCTTCACAGAGCTGTCAAACGCTGACATTTCTTCTTTCAAGAAGTCTTGACAGATAACATGTCTGACATTGACGTGATCTGTCAGTGACTTCCTCCCTAATTGGCCTGCTGAGCCCGCAGCTCAATCAGGGGAAAATTCCTCTAGTTGGTCAGGCGAGGATGGAGGCGGGACATTGACACGACAAGCAGCTGTCCCGCCTCCAACTCGCCTCCATTCACAAAATCCAGCCCCTAGAATACAAAAGCAAGGAAGGTATGCTAAACCTTTATAAGTCACTGGTAATGCCCCAGTTGGATTACTGTGCCCAATTCTGGACACCACACTTTAGGAAGGATGTCAAGGCCTTAGAGAGGGCCCAGAGGAGATTTACTGGAATGGTACCAGGGATGTGAGACTTCAGTTATGTGGAGAGACTAGAGAAGCTGAGGTTGTTCTCCTTAGAGCAGAGAAGGTTGAGGGGAGCTTTAATAGAAGTGTTCAAAATCATGAAGAGCTTTGATAGAGTAAATGAGAAACTGTTTCCAGAAGGGTTGGTAACCAGAGGACTCAGAATTAATGTAATTGGCAAAAGAACCAGAGGTAAGATAAGGAAAACGCAGTAAGTTGTTGTGATTTGGAACACGCTGCCTGAAAGGGTGGTGGAAGTGGAGTTAATAATAACTTGCAAAAGGGAATTGGACAAATACCTGAAGGGTATGGGACTAATTGGATTGCTCTTTCAAATGGCCGGCACAGGCACGATGGGCCAAATGACCTCCTTCTGTGCTATATCATTCTATGATACCATTTACTAGGTAGGTGCCCCAAAGTATGAACGCTTGAAAGTACTGCCTTTCAAGCTGCTACGCATTTGTTGCTGGCCCCTGTAAAAGCCTCACACAACGCTATAGCTTTCATTGCTTACTATGCAAAGCCATACTCTAGCAGAGCACAGAGCCATACTCAAGCTGCTCACTAGTTTAAACATAGTGGATAATGAACAGTATGGGGGCATTCAAGGTCCCACCCATTCAACAGTTTCCTGGGGCTCGCGATGCCACAAAATGATGAGCACCGTCACCCAACTGTTTGAGCAACCACATCCTCAAATCATCTGAAGCTGTTTGGTGGCGCTCAATTTGTGTAAAGCAAGGTCATACAAACAGCAAATCAGATGAATGACTAGTTCATGTCATTTCTGGTGATGTTGGTTGAGAAAGGAATGTTGGCCAGGATACCAGGAGAACTCCTACTCTTCAAACAGTGCCTGGGCATCTTTAATGCACCTGAACAGGGAGACAGGACCTCAGTATAATGTCTCATCCGAAAGAAGGCAAGTCTGAAATGAAAATTCTGAAAAAGTTAAGTTTATGCCTAAGTTGAGTAATATCTTTGAGAATTTTTTTGATGTTCAGTGATAATTGTTAGCACTATGCCCTTGGGTTACTGAGAACCCAAGATGGTGGCTGAAAGCATTTTCAAAATAGGTTGCTTAATTTGGCAACAACCAGACCTACTTAATTATGAAACTGCTTCTAACGATTTTATAATACTAATTGATCTCCCGTGGCATTGCTCATGGCGCATCAGGATATGGTAAAATTTTATATCTGAAGTGTGACAGGAAATAAGTGCGATACTTAAAGGAAATATGTGCACAATCTTTTAATATGTAATAGAAACATAGAAACATAGAAGCAGGAGTAAGCCATTCAGCCTCTCGAGCCTGCTCCGCCATTCAATGCGATCATGGCTGATCATCCAAATTCAGTACCCTGTCCCTGCTTTCGCCCCATATCCCTTGATCCCCTTAACCTTAAGAAATATATCTAACTACTTCTTGAATATATTTAATGAATTGGCCTCAACTGTCTTCTGTGGTAGAGAATTCCACAGGTTCACCACTCTCTGGGTGAAGAAATTCCTCCTCATCTCAGTCCTAAATGGCTTACCCCTTATCTTTAGACTGTGACCCCTGGTAATGTGGTGGAAACTTTTTTCTATATAGGGAGCTGGAGTGGAGTAATGTGAGAAAGGAGTAGCATGAACAGAGGCAGGAGAGGAGTGTGGAGACGACCAAGATTTTTAATGGAAGCGGGTTGGAGTGTTGTAGATATTTGAGAGGTGAGGGAAAGTTACGTAGAGGAAAGTGAGTCACGAGTACTGGTGTAAACAGGCTTAGAGGATCGGAGGCATTTCTGGAATGTAAAGAACAAGATTTTCGAGGAGGTAGTGGGGCCAGATCTGGGAGCAGATTGAAACAAAGACTATTAAAGGGGAGTGGGATTGGAGCACTCCCATTTGAGGTGGGAGTAGTGGGGCTAATGAATGGGGGGAGTGGGCTGGAAAGTTGGGATGGCGGCCAGAGGCTGAGCCTGAAATGTTGTTGCTTTTTTAAAAAAGGTTATTTTCTATTTTAAATAAAGGAGTTTTCTTAAAGAAGTGGGGCAAGGCACAGAAGCAACTAAGGCCAGAGGCCCTGGTGGGGATCCTGGCAGGGCCAAGGGCAACAGAGAGGTCAGGGGGCAATGGAGGGGAGTGGGGCAGGGCTTGGGTGCTTAGGGAGAGTGGGGCAGGACTAAGGACAACAGAAACAAAGGCCATGGGGGAGGCAGGGGAGCGGGACAGGGTGCTTGAGGGGTGTGTGGCAGAGCCAGGGGCGCTAGAGGGAACGGGGTAGGGCCAGAGGCAACAGAAGCCAAGTCTAGGTGTGAGATGGGAGCGGTGCAGGGTCGGGAATGGCAGGAACAAAACTGGGAGAGGCTGTAGAATCAAAGGTTGGTAGAGGCTGTGAAGGCTGGCATAGGGGTGGGGGTGGAAGAGTGGGGCAGGAACAGTGGAAGGTTGACAAAGGATACAGAAAACCAGCTGGGAGTTTGGTAGGAGTGGAGCATAGATGGGGAAGCAGCAAGAGGCTTAAAATTATGAATATATTATTAAATAAATAAAAAAACTTATCTATTGAGAAGGTAAAACGAAGCGAAAACCAGCCAGGTGACTTGTGCTGTTTCTCTCTATTTTTTCTATTCTGCCTCTCTCCTTTTCTGCTTCCCTCGCCCTAACGCATTTTTGCAGCTTTCGCTGTCCTCTTCTGCTTCTCGCTCGCTTCCTTTTCTTTCCTTTAAGGTGGGAGGTATTGAATGGCATGGTGTTCTGGAGAAAAGAACTTAAACAGCTGCTGGCTGCATTTTCTGGTTGGAATTGCAGAGAAAATGAGGTCCTCAGCAGCTCCCTTTCCCCATCCCCTTCCTCCATCATTTGCACTTTCCACACACCCCCACTCCTATGTGTCCCCTACCCCTTTGCCATCCCGCTATTCCTTCCCCTTCCTGCCACCCCTCACTCCCAACACTACTCTTACCTCTTCCCTCAAGCCCTGTATCCCTTTGCTCCGGTATCACTTGTCTAACTCATAACCCTGCATCCAATCACACCTCACTACTCCCAAAGGAGGGTGCCTCCCCTCCCTTTAATTTCCTCAGAGACTTTATTTACTTTCAAAATTTAACTTACTTGTGTTTTAAGAAAGTAAACTAAATAACGATGAGGAAAGATACTTCCTTTTTCCTCAACCGAGGATTCCCCTCTACCATGGTTGGCATGGCCCTCGACCGTGTCTGTTCCATTTCCTGCACTTTTGCTCTCACCCATTCCCCTCCCTCCCAGAACCACGACAGAGTTCCCCTTGTCCTCACTTTTCACCCCACCAACCTCCATATTCAACGAATCATCCTCCATTTCCGCCACCTCCAGCGTGATCCCACCACCAAACACACCTTCCCCTCCCCCCCCTTTCAGCATTTCGAAGGGACCGCTCCCTCCGCGACACCCTAGTCCACTCTTCTATCACCCCCAACATCCCTTCCCCTTCCCACGGCACCTTCCAGTGCAAGTGCAGGAAATGCAACACCTGCCCTTTTACCTCATCCCTTCCCACTATCTAGGGCCCCAAAAACTCCTTCCAGGTGAAACAGCAATTTACTTGTACTTCTCACAATTTAGTATACTGTATTCGCTGTTCACGGTTGGGGAGACCAAATGCAGACTGGGTGACCGCTTTGCGGAACATCTCCGTTCAGTCCGTAAGCATGACCCCGAGCTTCCGGTCACCTGTCACTTGAATTCTCTGCTCCACTCCCACTCTGATCTCTCCGTCCTTGGCCTCTTACACTATTCCAACGTAAGCTCGAGGAACAGCACCTCATCTTTCGATTAGGCACTTTACAGTCTTCTGGACTCAACATCGAGTTCAACAATTTCAGACTATGACCTCGGGCCCTATATTTATTTCCCCCTTTTTTTCTCACATGGCAGCTGTTGATGATTCTGCCATCGCCATTTACACCTCATCTGGAGTCATCTTTTGTTTCTTAACTTGTCCCATTACCATTCCTTTTGCCTTGCACCATCATCCCTTTTGTCTTTTAATCTCTCCTGCCTTCCCTTTTGTTCTTTTCTCCCCACCTCCCTGTCCTTGCCCCACACTTGCTTAAAAATCTGTTACTTCTCTAACCTTTTCCAGTTCTGGCGAAGGGTCAGCGACCCGAAACGTTAACTCTGTTTCTCTCTCCATGATGCTACCTGACCTGCTGAGTGTTTCCAGCATTTTCTGTTGTTATTTGGGAAAGATACTTTGCCTTTCTCTGCCTCAATGGTCTCAGTAATTAGAATGATTACATTTGCTATCTGTCATCAAAATAATCAGAGGCTTCAATTTTTTTTGAAGAAAATAACTAAAATTAAGATGAAGAACGACACTGGTGGTGAATTTCCTCAGAACATTTCCCACTCTGCTCTCGTAACATTGGCAGAAGTTCGCCAGGATCCCGTTTACACATGAAGTTGCGGGGAGCGCTCTCTCTTTCCCAGCTAATATGTTTTCTGAAGTTTACAGAACATAAGACAAATGCTACAACAGGCATGCAATAAGTAAACTTGGTCACGTCTCTCTCTTATACACACTGCCTATCTGTCTAAAAAAAGATAAAATAAACTTTAAAATTGAAAAAAAATTGTCCTCTAGTTTTTCTTCCCATAATTTTGAAAAACAAATGAGCAGGAATTTAGCTAAAATCTAAAGAAAAATATTCTAGCAGTTCAGCTGATGAAATGGTATTGGTGCATCCTGGGAAGGTGGGCGCACTGCAAATGCTCAGAATGCACAAAGTGCATTCAGCTAACAGAATCACTTTTCTGGGCAAAAATATCAAATCCAAGGCTAGGAGAGAATTTGGGAGAGGCTGAAGCTTTCATGTAAAACTACTCATGATGGCTCTAATATACAATTAACTGGATCAATTGAATCAGATTGTTGTGAAATATTTCATTTTATGAATTTTTAAATTTTATTGGACACCCTATTTTGGGTATTAGAAATTTCAAATACCGAGGGAAAAATAGGTATTTGAAAATCTTTCCAGAAATCATTTTGAATGATTTGTGGGGCATGGGGGGAAATAACAGTGTCACATTGTGGTGTGGCAGTCAACCAAGACGCGCATGTGATGAATAATTTGAGCTCCATCCACTGCCATCAAAGGGGAATGACATTGGTTGGAATCATACCTAGCACAAAGGAAGTTGGCTGTGGTTGTTGGAGGTCATTCATCTCAATCACATGACATCACTGCAGGAGTTCCTCAGGGCAATGTCCTAGGCCCAACCATCTTCAGCTGTTTCATCAATGACCTTCCCTCCATCATAAGGTCAGAAGTGGGGATGTTCACTGATGATTGCACACTGTTCAGCACCATTCGAGACTCGTCAGATACTGACGCAGTCCGTGTCCATATACAGCAAGACCTGGACAACATTCAGACTTGGGCTGACAAGTGGCAAGTAACATTCGCACCACACAAGTGCCAGGCAATGACCATCTCCAACAAGCGAGACTCTAACCATCTCCCCTTGACATTCAATGGCATTACCATCGCTGAATCCCCCACTATCAACATCCTGGGGGTTACCATTGATCAGAAACTGAACTGGACCAGCCATATAAATACTGTGGCTACAAGAGCAGGACAGAGGCTGGGAATTCTGCGGCGAGTGTCTCACCTCCTGACTCCCCAAAGCCTTTCCACCATCTACAAGGCACAAGTCAGGAGTGTGATGGAATACTCTCCACTTGCCTGGATGAGTGCAGCTCCAACAACACTCAAGAAGCTCGACACCATTCAGGATAAAGCAGCCCGCTTGATTGGCACTCCATCCACCACCTTCAACATTCACTCCCTCCACCACCGGCGCACTGTGGCTGCAGTGTGTACCATCTACAAGATGCACTGCAGCAACTCGCCAAAGCTCCTTCAACAGCACCTTCCAAACCCGCGACCTCTACCACTTAGAAGGACAAGGGCAGCAGACGCATGGGAACATCACCACCTACAAGTTCCCCTCCAAGCCACACACCATCCTGACTTGGACTTGTATCGCCGTTCCTTCACTGTCGCTGGGCCAAAATCCTGGAACTCCCTTCCTAACAGCATTGTGGGGGTACCTACACCATATGGACTGCAGCGGTTCAAGAAGGCGGCTCACCACCATCTTCTCAAGGGCAATTAGGGATAGGCACTAAATGCAGGCCTAGCCAGCGACGCCCACATCCCATCAATGAATAAAAAAAAAGTTATTGAAATTTTAACAAGACAATCTTGGATGGAAATATTTACAAAGCAGTTTTCAATTTTTCAAGCAACCTGCATACGAATTTTAATATTTATAACAACTTACGTTTATATAGCGCCTTTGACATAGTAAAATGTCCCAAAACACTTCACAGGAGCGTTATCGAACACCAAGCCACATAAGGAGATAATGGCCCAGAAATTCGGGTCGGGGGCTTCCCGCGGGTGCAAGCCCCCAACCTGCACTTACCTAGCGCGCCGGCCGTTGTGCTGTGGGCCCGCGTGGGATTCCGATCCTGGGCCTCCTCCAACTGCTGGCGCGCAGTGCTTGCGTACCCCAGGGGCGCAGTTAGTTCGATGCGTCCCCTGGGATCACGTGGGCCATGGAGAGCCAAAGGTAGCAGAGAATGATTCATTCATAAGTTTGACAGGAAGAGCTGTCAAACCTATAAATACTATAAGCCCCAAAACATCACTAAATCTTCAAATAATTTTTTTTTTTTAATCACATTTTTAAAATAACTATAAATTACATGAAATAACTATTTTAAACAATAATTTAAATTTTTGAAAAAATTAATTACATTTTCTAACAGGGCTAAAAATAAGCTTACCTTTTTTTAAAGTATTGAAAAATAATAAACCTGTGGAAAAAATGTTTTAATTTTAATTAATTCATCACTTACCTTGTTAAAAGCAGGCCTTGCGCCTGCTTTTTAAAAGTGTAACTCCTGGAGACTTACCCTCCCAGAAAAACCTGGAAAAAAACTGTAAGTTTGATGCGCACGCGCTGCCTCTCCTGCGCACGCGTTCCATCTCTCAACCCCTTCTTTCAGGGGAATGGAAGTGCCAGTTTCCCACGCATGTGCAGTGCATGCACGAAACCGGCACTTCTATTGGGCTTACGGGTGAGTACCCCATGCGTACTCACCCGTGGAGACCCGAATTTCTGGGCCAATATTAGGACAGATGACCAAAAGCTTGTTCAAAGAGGTAGGTTTTAAAGAGTGTCTTAAAGGACGAGAGAGAGGTAGAGAGGCGGAGAGGTTTAGGGAGGGAATTCCAGAGCTTAGGGCCTTGGCAGATGAAGGCACAGCCACCAATGGTGGAGCAATTGAAATTGGGAATGCGCAAGAGGGCAGAATTAGAGAAGTGCAGATATCTCAGTTATCTCGGGGGTTGAGGGGCTGAAGGAGATTACAGAGATAGGGAGGGGCAAGGCCATGGAGGAATTTGAAAACAAGGATGAGAATTTTAAAATCGAGGTGTTGCTTAAGTGGGAGCTAATGTAGGTCGGCGAGCACAGGTGTGATGGGTGAACGGAACTTGGTGTGAGTTAGGACATGGGCAGCTGAGTTTTGGATGACTTCAGGTTTACAGAGGGTGCAAGGTGGGAGGCCAGCCAGGAGTATGTTGAAATAGTCAAGTCTAGAGGTAACAAAGGCATGGATGAGGGTTTCAGCAGCAGATGAGCTGAGGCAGGGGCGGAGACGGGCGAAGTTACAGAGGTGGAAATAGGCGGTCTTAGTTATGCCACGGATCTGTGGTCAGAAGCTCATTTCAGGATCAAATATGACACCAAAGTTGCGAACAGTGTGGTTCAGCCTCAGACAGTGGCCAGTGGGAGGGATAGAGTTAGTGGCTAGGGAACGGAGTTTGTGGCACGAATCGAAGACAATGGCCGGAACTTTTTTTACCTGGGTGGGTCCGGTGCGGATGGTGGCCATGGCGGGTCGCGACCCCGTTGCTGGCTCCATCCCACTCCATAGAACAACTTTACATTAATAGGACCTATTAAGCTCGCCCAGCCCAATTAAATGGTGCGGGTTGGGTGACATCGTTACCCAGCCCAATTAAATTCCTGAATTACATATCATGCAGCTTTTTTTTTATTCGTTCATGGGATGTGGGCGTCACTGCCAAGGCCAGCATTTATTGCCTATCCCTAGTTGTCCTTGAGAAGGTGGTGGTGGTTGCGGGATTGGGAGGTGCTGCCGAATAATGGTGCAAGGGGGAGGGATTCAAATTCCTGGGACATTGGAACTGGTTCTGGGGGAGGTGGGACCAGTACAAACTGGACGGTTTGCACCTGGGCAGGACCGGGACTGATGTCCTTGGGGGAGTGTTTGCTGGTGCTGTTGGGGAGGGTTTAAACTAAAATGGCAGGGGGTTGGGAACCTGTGCAGGGAGACAGAGGAAAGGGAAACAAGGATAGAAGCAAAAGACAGGAAGGAGAAAAGCAAAAGTGGCAGCCAGAGAAATCAAGGGTTTAAATCAAACATGGCCACAGTAAATAATAATTCTAAAAGGTCTAACAGTGTTAAAAAAACAAGCCTGAAGGCTTTGTGTCTTAATGCGAGGAGCATTCATAATAAGGTGGATGAATTAGCTGTACAAATAGATGTAAATGGATATGATATGATTGGGATTACGGAAACATGGCTCCAGGGTGACCAAGGCTGGGAACTCAACAACCAGGGGTATTCAATATTCAGGAAAGATAGGCAAAAAGGAAAAGGAGGTGGGGTAACATTGCTGGTTAAAGAGGAGATTAACACAATAGTAAGGAAGGATATTAGCTCTGATGATGTGGAATCTGTGTGGGTAGAGCGGAGGAATACCAAGGGGCAGAAAACGTTAGTGGGAGTTGTATACAGACCCCCAAACAGTAATGCTAAGGTTGGGGATGGCATTAAATGGGAAATTAGAGACGCGTGCAACAAGGACACAGCAGTTATCATGGGTGACTTTAATCTACATATAGATTGGGCTAACCAAATAAGTAACAATACTGTGGAGGAGGAATTCCTGGAGTGTATACGGGATAGTTTCCCGGACCAATATGTCGAGGAACCAACTAGAGATCAGGCCATCTTAGACTGGGTATTATGTAATGAGAAATAATTAATTAGCAATCTTGTTGTGCGAGGCCCCTTGGGTCGGAGCGATCATAATATGATCGAATGCTTCATTAAGATGGAGAGTGAAGTATCTGACTCAAGAGAATGGGGCTAAAAATTCGGTATCGCCGTGCCAGGTCTTTAGTGCCCGAAATTTAGCGCTGGGCCGGATTCCCCTAGCGCCCGCCTGAAATTCAGTAGCGCCGCCCCAAGACGGAGGCGGGCGCTATTGGAGGGTTTGGCCGCCTCGTTTGGGGCGAAGAATGTCAGTTTCCGGCGCCCAGCTGCCGCTGCGGCAACCGATGCGGTGCGGCAGGCTGGGGTACTGCAGGCCTCCTCCTTCTCTTAAGGAGGAGCTGCCTGCAGCCGTGAGATCGCCGCTGGATTCCCCCGTCAAATGAGCCCGGCACCACGGAGAAGTGCCGGGCTCGCGGGAGTCACACACCAATGCCGCGGGGGGGTGGTGCAGGAGTCCGGGGAGGGAGGTGCGGCCAGGTGGCCGCCGGGAAAGCGGCCGGCCGCCCCTCCACCTTTATGCGCCGGCCTCTCGGAGCTGTAAGGCACCGTTTTGCAAACGCTGTTTGCGGCCGCGACGGGCGAGGCGGCCGCAACTGAATTTGGCCATCGGGACGGATTACCATTGGAACCGGGGCGCTGCGCACACCGATGACGTCATCGGTGCCGGCGCAGCGCTACCGGCTAACGCCGATGTTAGGGACCAACTCAATTTCGGGCGCTAAAAAACTTCCGGCGCAAACCACTTTATAGCCAATAAGTGGGCGCAAACGCGACTGAATTTCTAGGCCTAGGGTCCTGAATTTAAATAAAGAAAACTACGATGGTATGAGGTGCGAGTTGGGTAGGATGGATTGGGGAACATTACTTAAAGGGTTGACGGTGGATAGGCAATGGCAAACATTTAAAGATCGCATGGATGAACTACAGAATTTGTTCATCCCTGCTTGGCATAAAAATAAAACAAAAAAGGTGACTCAACCGTGGCTAACAAGGGAAATTAGGGATAGCATAAGATCCAAGGAGAGGACATATAAATTGGCCAGAAAAACCAGCAAACCTGAGGATTGGGAGCAGTTTAAGATTTAGCAAAGGAGGACAAAGGGATTAATTAAGAGGAGGAAATAGAGTATGAGAGTAAGCTTGCCGGGAACATAAAAACTGACTGTAAAAGCTTCTATAGATATGTGAAGAGAAAAAGATTGGTGAAGTCAAGCATAGGTCCCTTGCAGTCAGAATCAGGGGAATTTATAATGGGGAACAAAGAAATGGCAGACCAATTAAATACATACTTTGGTTCTGTCTTCACAAAGGAGGACACAAATAACCTCCCAGAGATGTCTAATGAGGGGCAGGAACTGAATAAAATCAGTATTTGTAGGGAAATGGTGTTAGGGAAATTGACGGGATTGAAGGCCGATAAATCCCCAGGGCCTGATAATCTGCAACCTAGGGTACTTAAGGAAGTAGCCCTAGAAATAGTAGATGCATTGCTGGTCATCTTCCAAAATTCTATAGACTCTGGAACAGTTCCCATGGATTGGAGGGTAGCTAATGTTATCCCACTATTCAAAAAGGTGGTAGAGAGAAAATGGGGAATTATAGACTGGTAAGCCTGATATCGGTAGTGGGGAAAATGCTAGAGTCCATTATAAAAGATGTAATAGCAGAGCACTTGGAAAACAGTGACAGGATCGGACAAAGTCAACATGGATTTACAAAAGGTAAATCGTGCTTGACTAATCTACTGGAATGTTTTGAGGATGTAACTGGTAGAGTAGATAAGGGAGAACCAGTGGATGTGGTGTATTTGGATTTTCAGAAGGCTTTCGATAAGGTCCCGCATAAGAGATTAGCGTGTAAAGTTAAAGCACAAGAGATTGGAGGCAAGGTACTGACTTGGATAGAGAACTGGTTGGCAGACAGGAAGCAAAGATTTGGAATAAACGGGTCTTTTTCCGAATGGCAGGCAGTGACTAGTGGGGTACCGCACGGATTGGTGCTAGGACCCCAGTAATTCACAATATATATTAATGATCTGGACGAGGGAACTAGATGTAATGTCTCCAAGTTGCAGACGACACAAAGCTGGGTGGGCGTGTGTGCTGTGAGGAGGATGCCGAGAAACTCAAGTAGGATTTGGACAGGTTGGGTGATTGGGCAGATGCATGGCAGATGCAGTATAATGTGGATAAATGCGAGGTTATCCACTTTGGTGGCAAAAACAGGAAGGCAGATTATTATCTACTGGAATGGGAGAAGGGGAAGTGCAACGAGACCTGGGTGTCCTTGTGCGCCAGTCGCTGAAGGTAAGCATGCAGGTGCAGCAGGCGGTTAAGAAGGCAAATGGTATGTTGGCCTTCGTAGCGAGAGGATTCGATTACGGGAGCAAGGATGTCTTGCTGCAGTTGTACAGGGCCTTGGTGAGACCATACCTTGAGTATTGTGTGCAGTTTTGGTCGCCTTATCTGAGCAAGGATGTTCTTGCCATGGAGGGAGTGCAGCAAAGACTGATACCTGGGATGGCAGGAATGATGTATGAGGAGAGATTGGGTCGATTGGGCTTATACTCGCTGGAGTTTTGAAGAATGAGAGGGGAATCTCATTGAAACTTATAAAATTCTAACAGGACTAGACAGACTAGATGCAGGAAGGATGTTCCCGATGGCGGGGGAGTCCAGAACCAGGGTCAGTCTAAAGATAAGGGGTAAGCCATTTTTAGGACAGAGATGAGGAGGAATTTTTTCACCCAGAGAGTGGTGAACCTGTGGAATTCTCTACCACAGAAGGCAGTTGAGGCCAATTCATTAAATATATTCAAGAAGGAGTTAGATATATTTCTTAAGGCTAAAGGGATCAAGGGATATGGGGAGAAGGCAGGGACAGGGTACTGAGTTTGGACGATCAGCCATGATCTCATTGAATGGCGGAGCAGGCTCGAGGGGCTGAATGGCATACTCCTGCACCTATCTTCTATGTTTCTATGAAGAAGCATTGGCGAGTTGCTGCAGTGCATCTTGTAGATGGTACACACTGCAGTCACGGTACGTCGGTGGTGGGGGGCGTGAATGTTTAAGGTGGTGCATGGGGAGCCAATCAAGCAGGCTGCTTTGTCCTGGATGATGTCGAGCTTCCTGAGTGTTGGTGGAGCTGCACTCATCCAGGCAAGTGGAGGGTATTCCATCACACTCCTTACTTGTGCCTTGTAGACGGTGGAAAGGCTTTGGGTAGTCAGGAGGTGAGACACTCGCAGCAGAATACCTAGCCTCTGACCTGCTCTTGTTGCCACAGTATTTATGTGGCTGGTCCAGTTAAGTTTCTGGTCAATGGTGACCCACCAGGATGTTGATGGTGGGACATTCGGTGATGGTAATGCCGTTGGATGTAAAGGGGTGGTGGTTAGACTCTCGTTTGTTGGAGATAGTCATTGCCTGACACTTGTGTGGCGTGAATGTTACTTGCTACTTATCAGCCCAAGCCTGAATGTCTTCCAGGTTTTGTTGCATGCGGGCATAGACTGCTTCATTATCTGAGGAGTTGTGAATGGCACTGAACACTGCAGTCATCAGTGAACATCCCCATTTCTGACCTTGCGTTGGAAGGAAGGTCATTGATGAAGCAGCTGAAGATGGTTGGGCCTAGGACACTGCCCTGAGGAACTCCTGCAGTGATGTCCTGGGGCTGTGATGACTGACCTTCAACCACCACAACCATCTTCCTTTGAGCTAGGTATGACTCCAGCCAATGGAGAGTTTTCCCCCAATTCCCATTGACTTCAGTTTTACTAGGGCTCCTTGATGCCACACTCGGTCAAATGCTGCCTTGATGTCAAGGGCAGTCACTCTCACCTCACCTCTGGAATTCAGCTCCTTTGTCCATGTTTGGACCAAGGCTGTAATGAGGTCGGGAGCCGAGTCGTCTTGGCGGAACCCAAACTGGGCATCAGTGAACAGTTTATTGGTGAGTAAGTGCCACTTGATAGCAGTGTCGATGCACCTTTTATCACTTTGCTGATGATTGAGAGTAGATTGATGTGGCAGTAATTGGCCGGATTGGATTTGTCCTGCTTTTTTTGAACAGGACATACCTGGGCAGTTTTCCACATCGTCGGATAGATGCCAGTGTTGTAGCTGTACTGGAACAGCTTGGCTAGAGGCGCGACTAGTTCTGGAGCACAAGTCTTCAGCACGACAGCTGGGACGTTGTCGGGGCCCATAGCCTTTGCTGTATCCAGTGCGCTCAGCCGTTTCTTGATATCATGTGGAGTGAAGCTAAATGTATACATCAGCCACTCATATGGGGACTGATGTCAGCAGCCAGTGAATGGTCATCAAATGCTTAATTGTATCTGTAGCCATTCTTCATATTACATATCTAACTCAACTCTCTACTCTCCCACAGGTCCATGAAGAGGCCCCCGCCCCCCACTGCCCAGGAGGACGAGGAAGACGATTCACCCAGCATCAGCGCAGATACACACACCTGGGTAGGTCCCACGCGAGATAGAGTAGTGTTGTCACCTGGTGTCTCACAACTCACAAGTGCACCAGAGCATATGGTGGAGACAGGGACAGCAGTGGAAAGTCCTTGCTGGAGGGCGCAGGACGCTGCCAGCTCTGCTCAGCTGCATGCAGACGCTGAGCCTCGCGGGCTGTCCAGAAAGAGGGTGATCCTGGAGGTGCAGGGGGCTCTGACAGGTTTTGCGAGCGCGATGTCTGCAAATGTTCAGGGAATGGAGGAGTCCATCTCCAACATGAGTACCAGCATGTCGTAGGCGATGGCAACCGTAGGCTTCTCCATGGATAGGATGGCCACCTACATGGAGCAGCTAATGCGCCACTCATAGGAGCACATGGCCTCTATGGAGAATAGATGGCTATCTATGAAGGATAGATGTCTGTGTATGGAGAATAGATGGCAGAGGCTCATACACCTCTCTAGGAGGGATGTTAGCGTAGACGTGGGTCCTCATGGCCCCACTGATGTGCAGCAAGGTGCTCTCCAGCTCCTTGGCAGCAGGGCAGTGAGCAGGCTGCATCGACCTGTGCTGAAGCCACAGGGCTAGCATCTCGTAGAAGCACGCGGAAAAGAAAGATGAAAGATTCACAAGGATAGCCGCTTGGGTGTTTTATCCAATGTTTATGTAACGTTTCCGTTAATGTGCTGTCAAACATAAAATTCTTTACTTTCAACACTTTCCCGTCTTGGACACATTTGTATGCATCTTTGGAAGTGGCTTAGTGAGGTGCAGTTGAGAGACATAATGGTACCTCCAGCAATGGTGGTGAGTGTGAAAGGAATGGTTTGGTCATTGCAGGGATGCTATATGTTGTTGGTGTGGGGTGGTGCCAACCTGGCGCATCATGTGGCAGCTATATGGGTGTACAGCGTCAAGTTAAGTAAATCTGGGCATGATAAGCCCAACCCTGACAGCAATGTGCTCGGGTGCTGATGCCCTCTGTCCTGTGCAGCATCAAGTGATTGCGGAGAAGGTTGGTGGTGTTGATGTTGGTGCTGCTGGTGTGCCTGCTGCTGCTGGTATTAGGGCTCATTGTGGTCAGATTCTGAGGACCAAGGTGAGACAGTATAAACGGCACCCATGTTGATGGAATAGATGGCAGGTGAAGTAGAGATGACAGAAGCAATCTGTCAATGGTGAGAGAGGTTCTTCCAATGAGGTGACACTGGATGGAGACTTTGCTGGAAAGACTTGGGCCCCGATTTTCCTGGAGCCGTCGGGCGGGGTTTCAGGCGGGCGGGGGCTGAAAATCGTAGAAATAGGGGGTCGCGCCCCCCCCGCCCAATTCCCCGCCCCGCCCGACTTTCGCCCCTGTGTTTCAGCGCGACCCGAATCAGTCCCGCCCGCAGCAGGCGGGACTGGTCGGCGGGAGCCTAATGATCAATAATTGGCATGTTTAATCCTATTTTCAGGGGCCCTTGGAATTTTCAGCTTTCCCCACGTAAACCACGCCAGGTGGGAACACCGCTGATGAAACCTGGCGTGAACAATGTCGGCTTGCTTGCTTTCAGCTGCAGGTCAATCATGAATGAAGAGATTTAATCAGCCAGCATTTGTAGGCTGCAGGACCTTGTTGCTCAAGGCTTGGGGCAACTTGTTGAAGGCTTAGGCACAGCTGTGGAAGGTTGGAGCCTCACACACTTCTCCAGTGTGAGCTCCTGGGAAGCCCCTCTCAACACCCTAACTCAGCGCCTCCTCAACGGAGGCATCTGCCAGAAGCATAGGAGGCCTTTTGTTCCTTTCCTTCTTGGCATTAGAGGATCTCCAACAGCAGGGGAGGCTGCAGCAGATCCAGCAACAACAGCAGATCCAGCAACAACATCAGATCCAGCAACAACAGCAGCACCAGCAGGAGCGCCAGGCTGCTGCTCACTCACCTGAAGCTGCACAGGCCAGAAGGGGCCAGCACTTGGATGTGGCTTGAGAGCACCTTGCTGCGCATCAGGGGGCCATGAGGACCCGTATCTGCACTGGCAGTCCTACTCAGAAGGACTTCCATGAAGGTCTGGTTTCTCTGTTCAATAGATGCCCATCGCTCCTCAAGAGATGTCATTCTATAATGAACACTCACCATGTTTTCCATACCCTGGCGACTTACCTCCTCCATGGACGGTGCCAACCTTTGCATGGTGATGCGTTCATGCGCCAATGACTACGCAAAGGCTCAGCTCATCTTCGCAATGGACTCCTCCATTCACGTCACACTCGCAGCGACCCTGGGGACAAAACCTGCCAGAGACTCCTGCATCTGTGTATGGAGATCCATCACCTCTTCTCTTGTGGATGGACCCAGAGGCAGAGGGTCAACATGCAGCTGAGCTGAGCTGGCAGAGTCCTGCGCCCTCCGACGAGGACTCTCCACTGCTGTCCCTGTCTCCACAATCTGCTGATGCTCACTTGTGAGCTGTGAAACACCAGGTGACAACACTACTCTATGTCCCGAAGGTCCCCCCGAGGTGTGAGTGTCTGCGCTGGTGCTGGGTGCGCTTACTTCTGCTGACGCTGCGCCCTCAGAGGTTGGAGCTTCCTCTGAGGAGTCTGGCTGCACAGCCTCTTCCTCCTCCAAAGTGGGGACGGGGGCTCTGGATGGTACTGTGGGGGAGTAAAGGAAGGAGTTAGAGATGTAATACCAAGGTTCTTCTGGTGACTCCCAGGGAGTTGACATCTGCTGATACCTGCATCCATGCAGCCTTGGTCTCAGTGGGAGGCCTCTTCCTCCATGACCTAGGGAAGAGGACCTCCCTGTGGGCCCTCACCCCATCCAATAATGCCTGCAGTGAAGCCTCGTCGACTTTGGAGGCAGCTCGGGGTCTGGCACTGGCCACAGCTACTGCAGGCTCCTCTGCCATCCTGTTTGGTTCGTTTGGAAGCCTTCAGAGGATGCAGTGCTTGCTTTGGACCTTGAAAGCACCACGAATGATGACATCATACTGTGGGGCTTTCTGACTGGAAATGGACAATTAGCAAGGGTGCCCACACGCTGGAAATAAATTGGCTAATTGAGGGAAAATTGCGTGCAGCTGGCTGACCCATTTAGATTCGGGTCGGAACCCGACATTCGGGGAACCCGACAATTCCCCGTACCTTTGGGAAAATCGGGGCCTTGCAGTGGGCAACAGCTTCTGCCTGAGGAAAGTGATCAGAGTGGTATTAAACGGAGTGCACGTAAACAGAGTGTTTTAATTGGGAATTTGGAGAGAGTGGGAGTCTCTGGTAAGTATTGTGTGAATAGTAGCTATAAAAAGTGAAATTTAGTTTAACATTTTGATTTTAACCTAGAATTTTAAAAACTGTAGTTAACAGAAGCTGCCTGCCAATGTTTAGTCAAGAAACGAAACTGTAAACTAAGTAAACGAAGTTACTTGAATACAAATTTAATTATGTAAAACAAGGTCATATAGGGATGGCAGTGCAGGTGGTGTGCCGCAACTGCAGCATGTGGGTGTTTGTGGAGAGCATTGTGATCCCGGACAACCACGTTTGCAGTAAGTGCCTGTATCTTGAGGAACTTCAGCTTAGAGTTGTTGAGTTGGAGTCTGAGGTGCAGACATTGCGGGGCATCAGGGATGGGGAGAGTTACCTGGACACTTTGATCCAGGAGGCAGTCACACCCCTTAGGTTAGGCAGTGGTACAGGTCTGGTTAGTGGTCAGGGACAGGAGGGTGTGACTGCAACTCAGGCAGGTAAGGGTACCCTAGGTGCAGTGCTGGAGGAGCCTCAGCCTTTGCTCTTATCAACAGGTATGAGGTTCTTGCTGCCTGTGTGGATGAGGGAAAAGCCTGCAGGATAGATGAGCAAGCTGACCATGGCACCATGGTGCAGGAGCCATTCAAGTGGGGGGAGTGAAAGGGGATGTATTTGTGGTAGGGTCAGTATAGTCAGAGGGATAGATAATGTTCTCTGCAGCCGTGACCGGGAGTTCCGAAGGTTGTGTTGCCTGCTCAGTGCCAGGATTAAAGACATCTCCTCGTGGCTTGGAGTGGGAAGGGGAGGATCCAGTTGTCGTGGTTAACTTGGGAACCAATGACATAGGTAGAACTAGGAATGAGGTTCTGCTGAGAGAGTTTGAGGAGTTGGGGTCCAAATTAAAAAGCAGAACCTCAAAGGTAATAATCTCTGGATTGTTACCTGAGCCACGCGCCAATTGGCATAGGGACAAACAGATTAGAAGGTTAAATGCATGGCTGAAAGAGTGGTGTGGGAGGAAGCGGTTTCGATTCATGGGTCACTGGCACCAGTACTGGGGAAAAAGGGAGCTGTTCCGTTGGGACGGGCTCCACTTAAACCGGGCTGGAACCAGTGTCTTGGCGAACCGAATAACCAGGGCAAGTAGAGAAGGCTTTAAACTAATGAAGGGGGTGAAGGGGTGGTGGGAGCATTCGGGAAAGAGTAAATTTACAAGCAGCAAGAGAAATATCAAGGCTATAGAGCAGAGCAGAGTTTTGGTTAAAAATAAGCAGAGTGGGTCAGGAAGGGACAGAGAGAGTAACAAAGGTGACATCAGGGAAAAAATAGAAAAAAGTCAAAGCTAAAGGCACTATATCTGAATGTGCAAAGCATTCGCAACAAAATAGATGAATTAATAGCGCAGATAGAAATTAACAGGTTTGATCTAATAGCCATTACGGAGACGTGGTTGCAAAGTGACCAAGGTTGGGAACTAAATATTCCAGGATACTTAACTTTTAGAAGAGATAGGCAAAATGGAAAAGGAGGAGGGGTAGCCCTGATAATAAAGGATGGGATAAAGACAGTAGAGAGAAAAGATCTTAGCTCAGAAAATCAAGAAGTAGAATCAGTTTGGGTGGAGCTAAGAAACAGAAAGGGGCAGAAAACATTGGTGGGAGTTGTTTATAGGCCTCCAAACAGTAGTTGTAATGTAGGGCAGAGTAAAAATCAGGAGATTAGAGGCGCATGTAACAAGGGTAATACAGTAATCATGGAGGACTTTAATCTACAAGATAGTTTTCTAGATCAGTATGTTGAAAAACCAACTAGGGAACAGGCTATTTTTGATCTAGTATTGTGCAATGAGAAAGGGTTAATTACTGTAATAACCTTGTAGTAAAGGGGCCTTTAGGGAAGAGTGACCATAATATGATAACATTTTATACTGAGTTTGAAAGTGATTTAGTTAAGTCCGAAACTCACGTCTTAAATATAAACAAAGCAACTACGTAGGTATGAGAGGCGAGTTGGCTAAGGTGGATTGGGAAATTACATTAAAAGATATGATGGTAAACAAGCAATGGCTAGCATTTAAAGAATTAATACATAATTTACAATAAATATACATTCCTTTAAGGCACAAAAACCCCACAGGAAAAGTAGTCCAATCGTGGCTAACAAAAGAAGTTAAAGATAGTATTAGATCAAAGGAAGAGGCTTATAATGTTGCCAAAAAGAGTAGTAAGCCTGAGGATTAGGAGGATTTTAGAATTCAGCAAAGGACGACCAAGAAATTGATAACGTAAGAGAATAAAGAATATGAGAGTAAATTAGCAAGACATAAAAAGATTGTAAACGTTCCAATAGGTATGTAAATAGGAAGAGATTAGTGAAAGTAAATGTGGGTCCATTAGAGGCAGAGACAGGAGACATTATAATGGCAATAAGGAAATGGCAGAGACATTTAACAAATACTTTGTATCTGTTTTTGCGGTAGAAGGAATAAAAAAATTCCGGAAATAACAGGGAACCAAGGGTCTAGAGAGAATGAGGAACTTAAAGAAATCAGTATAAGTAAAGACATACTAGAGAAATTAATGGGACTAAGTGGTGACAAATCCCCTGGACCTGCTGACCTGCATCCTAGGGTTATAAAAGAGGTAGTTGCAGAGATAGTGGATGCATTGGTATTAATCTTCCAGAATTCCCTAGATTCTAGAACAGTCCCCAAGGATTGGAAGGTAGCAAACATAACCTTGCTATTTAAGAAAAGAGGAAAAGAAAAAGCAGGAAACTATAGGCCAGTTAGCCTGACATCAGTAGTAGGCAAAATGCTAGAATGTATTGTTAGGGACGTGGTAACAGGGCTCTTGGAACACAGGCTCGCAGTTTCATAATAAGGGGTCGGCCATTTAGGACTGAGATGAGAAGAAATTTCTTCACTCAAAGGGTTGTGAATTTTTGGAATTCTCTACCCCTGAGGGCTGTGGATGCTCAGTTGTTGAGTATATTCAAGACAGAGATCGATAAATTTTGGGGACCTAAGGGAATTAAGGGATATGGGGATAGTACGGGAAGGTGGAGTTGAGGTTGAAGATCAGCCATGATCTTGCTGAATGGCGGAGCAGGCTCGAAGAGCCAAATGGCCTACTCTAACTCCTTTTTCTTATGTTATTATAGTACATCTCATGCTGTCAACTAATCAGCTGGAGCAATAGTCATTCAACACTTGCCTCACGTTGACAGAAGTGGTTCCCGAGCAGTGTGGTTCCCGTGACCATGCAGGTAAATTTAAAATGTAGGGGGAAAAAGACTCTTAACTGTCTGAAAACAAGGTTATAATGATTTCAATTAGGTCGCCCACCTCTGCCGGTCGGGTCGTTGCCGCGCTAGCAAACGTGCCCAAGGGAAAGGCACATGGGGGCGGGATGACGGCGGGTTTCCGACCCGCTCCAAAAAATATCAACTTTCCCACCCGACTCGCCTCCATTCCCGCCCGCACAGACCCCAGAAAATTCCGGTCTATGGCTTCGGTTTACCCAATATTTAGTTGGAGGAAATTTCTACTCATCCAGTACTGGAAGTCTGACAAGTAGTGTGATAAATGAGATACAATGGAGGGGTCGAGAGAGGTGGTGGTGAGGTAGAGCTGTATGTCGTCAGCGTATGCATGGAACCTGATATTGTGTTTTCGGATGATGTTGCTGAGAGGCAGCATATAGATGAGAAATAGGAGGGGGCAGCATGTAGATGAGAAATAGGATAGATCCTTGGGGACTCCAGAGGTAACGGTGCAAGAGCAGGAAGAGAAGCCATTGCAGGCGATTCTCTGACCACGACTGGATAGATAAAAATGGAACCAGGCGAGTGCAGATCCATCCAACTGGACAACGGAATAGAGGCGTTGGAGGAGGATGGTGTGGTTAACTGTGCCAAAGGCTGCAGGCAGGTGGAGAAGAATGAGGATGGAAAGTGCACGATGGTCAGTCACAGAGAATGTCATTTGTGACTGTTAAGGGCAGGCTCAGTACTGCGGCTGGGGCGGAAACCTGATTGGAGGGGTTCAAACATAGAGTTATGGGAAAGATGAGCTCAGATTTGGGAGACGGCAACACTTTCAAGTACTTTGGAGAGGAAAGGCAGGTTGGAGATGGGGCTGTAATTTGCAAGGACTGAGGGGTCAAGGGTGGGTTTTTTGAGGAGGGGGTGATGATAGCAGATTTACAGGGGAGGGGCACAGTACCTGAGAGGAAGCCGTTATCAATATCAGCTAACATGCCGGTCTCACGTGGGAATACACATGGGGAGTCAAGACCAAGTGAAAATGAAGCAGGGCTGGAGAGTAGGTCTGATTGGGCCAGGGTGCACAGACATAATTCAGTCCCCATTACAATAGCACTTTAAAACTCCCAATTGTCTAGCCTTTGGCCCTACATTCACCACGATAATTTTGCAGCTACTGATCTGCTCAATCACACCCGCACCTACACCTTTGATGCCCCTGTTCCCAGCAAAGCCCTTAGGGGGAGAAATTCGGTATCGTCCCGTTTGGGGCGCTATTATTGGTCGAGCGCAAAGTTTAGCGCCCAGCGCTAATTATCGCCTCCAACTACAAAATTCGCCTTTATCGCCCCTGGAGGTGATTTGAACGCTAAATCAGGCGCTACACACCTCTCTTAAGGTGCTAATGTCTGGGAGCGAGGCGCTACCTCAGAACGCTACCGAAGCTCAGGCAGTGCCAATTACCATGGAAGCCAGACAGACTGGCGCCGTCCAGTTCTTAAAGGGGAGGGGCCATCTTGCTGGCCAGCCACTTCCTGCTCATTGCAGCCTTGAATCTCGGCCTGGGGAGACCTCAAAAGCAATTGTGTTGGAAGCACTAATGGATAGGCCCAGGGAAAGAGGTCGGCGCTTAGGAACCTCAAAAGTGGTGCCGAGGGCCAAAACTCCTTAGGACAGCGTTAAAACCAAAAATTTTGCCGACAAGAAAAGGCAGGAAGCGTCAGCCTTTAAATAGCGCTCCCCCAGCCCCTGCCCGATTTGAAAACATTCCCCTCTACCTGTCGTTGCTAGCGGCAGGCGCTAAGGCAGGGGGCACGACTCAATATCCGGTCTGGGGCGCTACCGAGGCATTACACGCTTGACTGATGTCATGATCTGCAGGTGCAGGAGATCATGGTGGTAGTATTTAGCGCCGCCGCAAAGTGTCTGGTCAATTTTGCGAGTGGCGCTAAAATCGCCACGCTCGTGCGCTAACTTCCTAGCGCCCCGTTAGCACCCCTGGAGGCGCTAACAGGAGGCACTAAGCAACCGAATTTTCCCCCTTACTCTCTCCCACTCTGGTTGTTCCACTTGATACGCCCCCATTTTTGCGCCCTTAAGTCCAAGGGACACAGATTTGAATGTTTATAGCGCACAACTGGTTTAGCCCGTCATCGCCATCTGGCTGGACCACATAAAGCACTATTGGGCTAGCTGCCAACACTGCTCACTATTCCAAGAACAAAGATAACCCTTAGCTTCTTTTCTCCGCTACAAACCATTTTCTTAAACCCCTCTCCCCTGCCCCCTCCACCCACACCTCCAACAAGTGCGAGGATCTCATGAACTTCTTTGTCACTAAGATTGAGACCATCTGTTCAGCTGCCTTTGCCGCATCCGTCCCTTCCCCATGCCCACCAAACCAAACTTCCCCCATTGTTCCCCCCTGCCCTAGTCCTAAACTTGCATGTTTCTCTCCTCTCCCCTCATGTGCTCTCCGATCTCATTTTGTCCAGGAGACCCACCTCCTGCTCTCTCGACCCTATTCTCACTTAACTGCTGAACCACCCAATTTCCCTTCCTGGCCCCCATGGTAGCTGATATGGTAAACGGTTCCCTCTCCTCAGGTACTGTCATCCTCCGTTTTATGTATGTCGTCATCCTCACAAAACCCACCCTTGACCCCTCTGTCCTTGCAAACTATCACCACATCTCCAACCTCCCTTACCTCTCCAAATTCCTTGAACATGATATCACCTTTCAAATCCATCCCCATCTTTCCCGCAACTCCATGTTTGAGCCTCTCCAATCATGTTTTAGCTCCTGCCGCAGTACCGAAATGGCTCATCAGAGTCACAAATTACATCCTGTGTGACTGTGACTGTAGTAAGCTATCCTTCCTCATCCTTCTCGACCTGCCTGCAGCCTTTGACACGGTTAACCACACCATCCTCCTCCAACAGCTCTCCTCCATTGTCCAGCTGGTTGGGACTGCACTTGCCTGGTTCCACTGTTATCTATCCAGTCGCAGCCAAAGAATATCCTGCAATGGCTTCTGCACCGTTACATCTGGATTTCCCCAGGGTCTATCCTTGGCCCTCTCCAGTTTCTCATCTATATGCGGCCCCTCTGCTTTTTGTCACCTGTCCAAATGTTTTTTTCTTTGGCTCGGTGTCAATTTTTGTCTGATAATGCTCCTGTAAAATGCCTTGGGATGTTTTATAATGTTAACGGCGCTATATAAATGCAAGTTGTAGCTGTTGTTAAAGTCATACATTCTGTCCTTACTTTTATATAATACTTTGTTTTATATCATCTATCTATCTATCTATATAAATCGGTACATCTGTCTGTCTGTCTGTCATTCTGTCTGTCTGTCATCGCCTGTGCGTCTGTCGGGCTATGCGCTCGAAAGTTACAGGGCGTACCTACGCGCGCGTTACCTCCAAAGAAAGCTTACGCTTCCGAGACGGTTTTAAGCGTATTTACGTTTCGGCCGGGCTAAAATCGCGCCCGCGGTATCCCAAAAACCTTCAACGTTCCGCTCATTAGCATCTCATTATCCGCTCATTAGCGATAGAGTGACCTTGAGCTCGACCAATCGTACGCCGGGTTGCTGGCGTGTGCCGCCGGGCCAATCGGTGCGTGTGTGGCCGGGCCTTATCGTTCTGAACCAAGGTGAGTCGCCGCCATCTTGATTCCAAACTTTTCCTTTTTCCCGCTTTCTGCGTCTTTAAAAAAACGTTGCTTTTAAAACACATATTGTTTTAAAAAAAAATGATTTAGAAACGAATTAACTTATCGAATCTCATTAATTTTCCTACCTTTCCCCGTTTTTCCAGGTAGGCCTCGAAGCCTCGGCTTCTCCTTCGCACCCACGCCCGAGCTAGGCACCTCCCGGCCCCACTCGAAGGCTGGAGAGCCGAGCCTCAGCCCAGCGCCGCTAGGGTGCGCGCGCAGCAGGAGCTGAGACGCGGCGTCTCTCCCTGGCTCCGCCGGGGGGGCGGGGCTTGCTGAGCGTCAAGCGTCACCCTGGCAACCGGCCCCCTGGCCGTCTCGCACAGCCGCAATCGGCGGTCTTCACCTCGGGGGGGGGGGGGGGGGGGGGGGGGGGGGCGCGACCCTCGGGGGGGGGAGGCCGCGACCCTCGGGGGGGGGGGAGGCCGCGACCCTCGGGGAGGGGGGGGGCCGCGACCCTCGGGGGGGGCCACGACCCTCGGGGGGCCCCCTTCCCTCCCCTCCCCGCGCCACCCCCTCCCCTCCTTCCCTCCCCTTCCCCCCTCCCCCTCCCTTCCCCCCCTCCTCCCTCCCCCCCCGCGCCCCCCTCCCCCCCTTCCCTCTCCCCCCCCCTTCCCCCCTCCACCCCTTCCCTCTCCCCCCTCCACCCCTTCCCTTCCCCCCCCACCCTCCCTTCCCTCCCCCCCGCCCTCCCTTCCCCCTCCCTTCCCCCCTCCCTTCCTCCTCCCCTCCTCCCTCCCACCCCCACCCCCAGTCGCTCTCTCTCTCTCTCTTCCAACAACGAGATGCCCTCGAAAAAGCCTCGGCACCGCCGGGCACTTCAGCTATCTTTATATATAAAGCGGCTCTTCTGTCTGTCTGTCCCGATGTCTGTCTGTCCGTGTTCTATACGTTTGAAAGTTACAGGGCGTACCGACGCGCGCGTCACCTCAAAAGAAAGCTTGCGATTCCGGACCGGTCATAGGCGTATTTACGTTTTGGCCGCACAAAAATCCCGCCCGCGGTATCCGAAAAACGTTCAGCGTTCCGCTCATTGGCATCTCATTAGCGACCGTGTGACGTCGAGGTCCACCAATTGGACGGCGGGTTCCTGGCGCGTGCCGTCCGACAGTTGAGTGTCGAGTGACTCGACGATTGACCAATGCTACGCTTCGGTGACCTGACCGGTCGACCAATCGGTGCGTGTGTGGGCGGGCCTTATCCTTCTGAACCGAGGTGAGTGGCCGCCATCTTGATTTTTCACAATTTTTTCCCCCACACTTTCTGTGTGTTAGGGAACTAAGGTAAATATTTTAATGATGTGTTAGGGAATTAATGAACAATTTATTTCAGTTTTATATTGTGTTTAGCAACCCCCTCCTCCTCCTCACCCTCGCGCAGGGGGGACTCAGTGCTGGTCTCCAGGCCCGCTGCAGGCAGGCTTGAAGCTCCAAAAATTTCTCTCTCTCTCTCTCTTCCCTCTCTCTCTCTCCTTCTCCTCTTCCCTCTCTCTCCTTCTCCTCTTCCCTCTCTCTCCTTCTCCTCTTCCCTCTCTGTCTCTCTCTACCTCCCCCTCTCAGGTTTGACGGTGTCGGGGCCCGAAGTGAGCCGCTCTAACGGCCGCCAGCCCGCGGGGTTTCCCTGCCTACTCCCCGCTCTAACGGCCGCCAGCCCGCGGGGTTTCCCTGCCTACTCCCCGCGGGCCGCCTCGCGCCGCTGGCACTAAGCGCGCATGCGCCGCCCGCCTGCGAGAGCCCGCTCTGGCTTTTTTTTAAACGGCTGTCCCCGAACTCAATCGGCGTCAGCCACGAGGGTCAGGGTGCGCGCGCAGCAGGAGCAGCTGAGACGCGGCAGTCTCTCTGTTCCGCGCTCGGCTCGGGCAGGTCTCTCAGCCGCAATCGGCGATCTGGAGGGCGGGGCTCCGGAGAGTGGGGACGCCGCTGCTCGGGAGGGCGGGGGGCGGGGCTCGGGACATCGGGGGGCGGGATCTCGGCCTTGGTGAGCGGGAAGGGTTGCCCCGGCAACCGGCAAACTTCAAGCCGGCTCGGCCGGGGCTCGGAGCTCTCAGCCGCAATCGGCGATCTGGAGGGCGGGGCTCCGGAGAGCGGGGCTCCGGAAAGTGGGACGCCGCTGCTCGGGAGGGCGGCGGGCGGGGCTCGGGACATCGGGGGGGCGGGACATCGGGAGATCGCGGGGCGGGACATCGTGAGATCGCGGGCCCGGACTACAGATCGGGGGGGCGAGGCTCGGGAGATCGGGGGGGGCGGGGGCTCCGGAGATCGGGGGGGGCGGGGCTCGGGGGGCCGTGCTCCTGAGAAGGGGGGCGGGGCTCGGGATATCGGGGGGGGGCGGGGCGGGGCTCGGGAGATCGGGGGGGGCGGGGCTCAGGGACTCTCCCTTCCCTCCCCCCTCCCCTCCTCCCCTCCCAATCTCTCTCTCTCTCACTCCCAATCTCTCTCAATTCAATTCAATTCAATTCAATTAAAATGCTTTATTGGCATGAAAGTTTACAGAGAACCATATTGCCAAAGCTTACATAGCAAAAAGGTACAGTTTTCCAACATTCTGTAGGTGTCAATCGATTTGACATTTGTTGGGTACATACAATATTACTTTTAAACAATATTAATTTTAAACAGTCTTTGTACTTCATTTGGTACGTTCAATATTAATTTTAAACAGTCTTAATTTTAAACAGTCCTCAGGTTGTGACATGTTGTTACATATTTGGCCCCAAGGTATGGTCTGTCTCCTTCTCCTAGGACTAATCTCAATTTTGACAGATCATCCAATTCCTTGAAATCTGGGGTTGTTTGGCTTAGCTTGTTGAATAATATGTTTCTTGATGTGTTGAATTTTTCGCATTTTAGGAGGAAATGCATTTCTGTTTCAACCTCGCCAGCCAGACATTGATCGCATATTCTATTCTCTCTAGGCTGCCAGGATT
The DNA here is from genome assembly GCF_052327205.1 of Somniosus microcephalus. Classification (NCBI taxonomy): domain Eukaryota; kingdom Metazoa; phylum Chordata; class Chondrichthyes; order Squaliformes; family Somniosidae; genus Somniosus; species Somniosus microcephalus. The sequence goes on from NC_140994.1 coordinate 98,388,040, forward strand.
TCTTGTATCTGCCTTTTTCAATTTCCAGTTGGTGGTCGCTTAGTCTGTACCTGGTGAGGGTCTGTCTCTGTTTTGTGTCTCTGATGGTGATGAGGTAGTCTGCCAGTTTATATTCTCTTTTTAGGGCCCGGTAACATTCTAATCTGCTTTGGCTTTCGGTTATTTTGTTCCAATGTTCCAGGTAGGTTTCTTTGCATTTTTTAATGATTTGGTTCACTCGGATTGGTGTTTGGGCGGCTGTGTTGGTCTGGGGCTGGTCAGGGTCCGGCTGAGTACTTAGTTTCCGTAGCAGCTGACTCAGGGGACTCTTTTCTGGGTTTAGCTCTTGGGTCTGAAAGGCTTTGAAATGAAGGGTGTCTGGGGAGCTAGATTTGAGGTGATTTAGGAAGTTTAGTGCTCGTTTTTGGATGTTTATTATCAGTGGGTATCTGCCTAGTTCGGCTCTGCATGCATTTGTTGGCGTTTTCCTTTGGGTGCGAAGGATGCTTCGGCAGAATTCTGCATGTAGGGCTTCTATTGTATGTTTTTCCCATTTAGTGTAGCTTTGGTGATTTAGCGGGCCCCATACTTCACTACCGTACAGTGCAATGGGCAGGATTATGCTGTCAAATATTTTGAGCCAGATTTTGATTGGGATTTGGATGTTGTAGAATTTTCTTTTTATTGCATATAGGGCTCTTCGGGCTTTTTCTTTTAGTGCATTCACTGCTATGCTGAAGCTCCCTGATGCTGTAATAGTTAGACCAAGGTAGGTGTAGCTCATAGTGTGTCCTATAGTGATATCACTGAGGGTAAACTGGTATTTGTTTTCCTGACATCTGGGCCTTTTTTGAAAAATCATGATGTTGGTTTTCTTTAGATTTACTGTTAGAGCCCAATTTTGGCAGTATTTGTCGAGTAGGTCTAGTTGTTGCTGTAATCCCTGTTCTGTGGGAGACAGCAGAACCAGGTCGTCCGCATAGAACAGGGATTTCACTTCTCCATCTAGGAGACGGAGACCTGGTGACTCGCTTTGCTCCAGCATGTCTGCTAATTCATTTATGTATATGTTGAACAGGGTCGGGCTCAAATTGCAGCCCTGCCGGACGCCTCTTCTCTGGGTGAAGAAATCGGTGCGTTTGTCTCCAATTTTGACCCCGCATTTGTTTTTCAGATACATTGATTTAATAAGGTCATAGACTTTGCCCCCTATTCCACATTGAAGAAGTTTATAATAGAGCCCTTCGTGCCATATAGAGTCAAAGGCTTTCTTGAAGTCGATGAAACAGGCGAATATTTTCCCATTTTTTGTTTGGTGTATATGTTTTTCAATGAGGGTGTGAAGGGTATAGATATGGTCGGCGGTGCGGTGTTTTGGAAGAAAGCCTATTTGGTTTTTTCTGAGGATATTATGTTTGTTAAGAAAATCAAGTAATCTACTATTTAGAATACTGCAGAATAACTTCCCTAGACAACTGTTGACACAGATGCCGCGGTAGTTATTTGGGTCTGATTTGTTTCCGCTTTTATATATGGGGGAGATTAGTCCTTGGCACCAGATATCGGGAAAACAGCCTGAACGTAATATGATGTTGAATAATTTGAGTACCGCACCCTGCATCTCCATATTGCTGAACTTGAGCATTTCATTTTTGATGTTGTCTGGGCCACAGGCTTTCTTTAGGTGGAGAGATTTTGTTTTTGTGGCCATTTCTTTCCATGTGATTGGGGAGTCTAGAGGGTTTTGGTTGTCTTTGATTGTTGCTTCTAATGTGTGGAGTTTTTCTGTGACCTGATGTTGACTTGGGTTTGTTTCGTTTATTGGGATGTCTTTGTAGAGGTTTTCAAAATGTGTTCTCCAGATGTCGCCATCTTGGATTGGTAATGCTTGCAATTGTGTTGTACTCAGGTTATTCCACATTTCCCAGAATTGTTTTGGGTTGGTGGAGTTTTCAATTTCTTCTAGTATTTTGTGGGTATAGTTTTGTGTTTTGTTCCTAATGGTGTGTTTATATCTTTTGAGGGTTTCATTGTATCTAGTACGTAGGTCCGGATTGTTTGGTTGGCGATGCTTTTGGTTTGATATTTTTCTCAGGTCTTTTCTGGCATTTTTGCATTCGTTGTCAAACCATTTCTTATTTTTATTTTGTCTTTTGTGACTCTTCCTCTTCTGTTTCACGAGGTCGGCTTTTACAGCTGCCTCATGAAAGATCATATTTATATCCTCTATGGCCATGTTTACCCCATCTCTGGTGATCTCATATAGATTTTCTTTAAATTTTGAAATTTTACTTGTGAGATCAGGTGAATTTAGTGCTGTGATGAATTTATCTCCACTGTCTGGGGCCCATCTGTATGTCTGGTTTATTTTATGTAGCTTACTGGGTTCCTTTTTTGTGTCTGTAGTTTGGGCAGAAAGTTTAAGGTACACATTTATTTGGTTATGGTCTGAGAGGGGGGATTGCTGCCTGACAGTGAATCTCTCACTCCCAATCTCTCTCTCTCTCTCTCACTCCCAATCTCTCTCTCTCTCACACTCCCAATCTCTCTCTCTCTCTCACATTCCCAATCTCTCTCTCTCTCACACTCCCAATCTCTCTCTCTCTCACACTCCCAATCTCTCTCTCTCTCACACTCCCAATCTCGCTCTCTCACACTCCCAATCTCGCTCTCTCTCTTCCCCCCCACTCGCTCTCTCTCTTCCCCCCCCACTCGCTCTCTCTTCCCCCCCCACTCGCTCTCTCTCTTCCCCCCCACTAGCTCTCTCTCTTCCCCCCCCACTCGCGCTCTCTCTTCCCCCCCACTCGCTCTCTCTTCCCCCCCACTCGCTCTCTCTCTTCCCCCTCCACTCGCTCTCTCTCTTCCCCCCCACTCGCTCTCTCTCATCCCCCCCACTCGCTCTCTCTCTTCCCCCCCACTCGCTCTCTCTCTTCCCCCCCACTCGCTCTCTCTCTTCCCCCCCACTCGCTCTCTCTCTTGCCCCCCACTCGCTCTCTCTCTTCCCCCCCACTCGCGCGCTCTCTCTCTTCCCCCCCACTCGCTCTCTCTCTTCCCCCCCACTCGCTCTCTCTCTTCCCCCCCCACTCGCTCTCTCTCTTCCCCCCCCACTCGCTCTCTCTCTTCCCCCCCACTAGCTCTCTCTCTTCCCCCCCACTCGCTCTCTCTCTTCCCCCCCACTCGCTCTCTCTTCCCCCCCACTCGCTCTCTCTCTTCCCCCTCCACTCGCTCTCTCTCTTCCCCCCCACTCGCTCTCTCATCCCCCCCACTCGCTCTCTCTCTTCCCCCCCACTCGCTCTCTCTCTTCCCCCCCACTCGCTCTCTCTCTTCCCCCCCACTCGCTCTCTCTCTTGCCCCCCACTCGCTCTCTCTCTTCCCCCCCACTCGCGCGCTCTCTCTCTTCCCCCCCACTCGCGCTCTCTCTCTTCCCCCCCACTCGCGCTCTCTCTCTTCCCCCCCACTCGCGCTCTCTCTCTTCCCCCCCCACTCGCTCTCTCTCTTCCCCCCCCACTCGCTCTCTCTCTTCCCCCCCACTCGCTCTCTCTCTTCCCCCCCACTCGCTCTCTCTCTTCCCCCCCACTCGCTCTCTCTCTTCCCCCCCACTCGCTCTCTCTCTTCCCCCCCACTCGCTCTCTCTCTTCCCCCCCACTCGCTCTCTCTTCCGCCCCACTCGCTCTCTCTCCCCCGCAGTCTCCCTCTCTCCCCCCGTCTCTCTCTCTCCCCCCCAGTCTCTCTCTCTCCCCCCAGTCTCTCTCTCTCCCCCCCAGTCTCTCTCTCTCCCCCCAGTCTCTCTCTCTCCCCCCAGTCTCTCTCTCTCCCCCCCAGTCTCTCTCTCTCCCCCCCAGTCTCTCTCTCTCCCCCCCAGTCTCTCTCTCTCCCCCCCAGTCGCTCTCTCTTCCCCCAGTCGCTCTCTCTTCCCCCCAGTCGCTCTCTCTTCCCCCCAGTCGCTCTCTCTTCCCCCCCAGTCGCTCTCTCTTCCCCCCAGTCGCTCTCTCTTCCCCCCAGTCGCTCTCTCTTCCCCCCAGTCGCTCTCTCTTCCCCCCCAGTCGCTCTCTCTTACCCCCCAGTCGCTCTCTCTCTTACCCCCAGTCTCTCGCTCTCTCTCTCTCTTCCAACAACAACATGCCCTCGAAAAAGCCTCGGCACCGCCGGGCACCCCCAGCTAGTATATATATAAACGAGTTGGCTTGTCTGTCTGTCTGTTTGTCTGTCTGTCTGTCTGCTATACACTCAAAAGTTATAGAGTGTACCTACACGCATGTTATATCAAAAGAAAGCTTATCATTAGGGGAGTCTAATAGGCGTATTTACTTTTTGGTCAGACAAAAATTGTTTGGACACTATACAAAAAACGTTCAAAAATCTGCTCATTAGCAGTTGACCAATCCTACCGCTCATTAGCGTTGAGTGACGTGATGGTTGACCAATCCTACAGTTCAGTGACCTGATGGTTGACCAATCCGCCGTCTGTGGGCGGGCCTAATCCTGCAGCCTCCCGACACTTCGCCGCCATTTTTTTCATCCCCACAGCGACAGCACCAGCCAAACAAACCCCCACATTGCGGCTCCGGGAGCGGGAGGTGAGTTGGAGTCACTTGGTCCGGGCCCCACAACCGCTCGGCCTGAGACACAGAGCAGGCGGGGGAGCGTCAGTGGCTATCCATAAACCGCGCTACCCGCGGCGCGGTGGCCGGGCGCACCGGGTAATCAGCTGGGGTCCGTCTCGGCCCGAGAGCCCGGCCAGGCCTCAACCACTAGGCCCCGCACGGCCACTGTGGCCGGGCTCAATTTTCAAAGCCCTTCCCCGGTCAGGGAGGGTAAGAGTGACACAGAGCGCGGGACCCGGTAGCACCCAGCCGTAGGGAGGGAGAGGAGAGGGGTAGAGAGGGAGGGACAGAGAGAGGGGACAGACAGGGGCAGGGAGAGAGAGGGGGGGAGAGAGGGGCAGGGAGAGAGAGAGGTTCAGGGAGGGAAACAGTGACACAGAGCGGCAGCGCCCGGCCATAAACCGCGCAGCCCAAAATTGCCCTGGCAATGCCGGGCCCCCCCAGCTAGTTATTTATATAACAAAAGAAAGTCTTACATTCCTATAAGTGCCTTTCATGGCCTCAGGAATTCCCAATGAGCTTTACAGCCAATTAAGTACTTTTGAAGTGCAGTCACGGTTGGAAACACATCAAATTTGCACACAGCAATGTCCCAACCAACAGCAATGAGATAATTGTTGTTATCTCAATAGTCTATGCATAATCTATATTTAATGATGTTGGTTGAGGTATAAATATTGGCCAGGGAGATAGCAAAACTTATGCAATTTGGGAAGCAGAGAAGTCGTTGTTTGGAGCAGAGTAATTTCTCTGTAGTAAAGGCAGAAGAGCTGAGAGATACAAAACGGGCAAACGACGGCGTCACCACTGCTGGGAAGGTATAATTGCAGTGCGAAAATTTTACAGAGGCGATTTGAATTATAAGTATGGATGGACAAAGGAATTTATAATAGAAAAAGTGACAAAAAAGTGTGACAAAAATGTGACAAATGCAAGGAAAGTTTTGATGACAAGAAATACATGCAGATGTTTTTTTATATATGCTAGATGAGGCCAATTTTTCATCCTGAGCTGACCTGCATGAGTCACTGGTACCTTAGCAATGTAATTACACTGCAGCATTACATTTTATACTGATTGTACAAGGATACTTCAAAAAACAAAAATATATGAAATGCTACATGAATATAAAAAATCAATAATTTTGATAAACAAAAATAATTCCTCTCTTCAGTGACACCTATAACCCAAACTTAAAAAAATAACCATCTGCTGCACTGTAACCAGTTCATTCAGTATTCTGGAGTGTAGAACTCAATAAGGTAGGTTTCTCCAAATTTACACCAGCTCTTTATTGGCCATTTTCACGTGTAATTAGAAATCCTATAGCTTGGGGGAAGTCAGAGGCTCAAGGTGGTTTCCTTGCCACAGTGTTCCTGAGCTCACTAGATGCCTATAACTTTGTGCTGTCTTTGATGGGATCCTGAGTGCAGTCAGAGGAGGGCATTGCCTTTAAATTAATAATGTGTTGCTGGCAGCAGGAGCACTGTGCCTCAGACAGCAGTCAACTATCTCCACAAGTTCCTCTGGAGGAGATTAAGAAGTCAGAGAACCCAGTTACCATGCTAACAGAAGCAATAGTGAAAGCTCAGCAAATGAAGGCTGTGTGCTTGGTTAACTCCTGTTTAAAAAGAGTACGTTAATAAATATTAATCCTCATTAGAACAAATACCTAACGCAATGGAAATTATGAATCATTTGACATTGTGTCTGTGCTACTGATGACAGATGTTGAACTTACACTCGCACTGTTTTTTCTCCTCATACTGTTCCACTTTTGCACACCATTAATAGGCCCACAGGATATTTAGAGTACAAATACCAAATCCACTGCATAATCTTTGTGCCTACAAATGTAGAATGAAGAGCTGAACTGATCCTCTTCTGTTTGTAATAATCACTGCCGTTAGCCTGCCATTAACAATTTACAGTCTGTGAGCTCGCTATAAATGGTTACTTCCAATGGCCATTAAAATCTAATGGTAACTTAATAAATAAATACATTTATTTCCAAAGTCTGAAGTGATAAAACATTGTGGATGCATTGCACTAATATGAGCACATTATTGCAGCTGCTGCTTTAAACTGCTCCAGAACTGAAACAGTGTAAGGAGACAGAGAATGGCAATAACATACAATTGGCTACAGAACAACAACTTGTATTTATACAACAACTTTAATGTACACATTGACCCAAGGTGCTTTATAGATAAGTGAAAAGAGGAAAGGACGCCAATCCATAAATTTAGGAAGAGATTACTGAAGGCTAGGTCAAAAAAATGGGATCTGAGAAGACTTTTAAAAGGAGGCTTTGAAGGGGAGGAGGCAGTATGAGAGGAAAGGATACTGTTAACAATGTTGGTTGACATGGGGCCCAGAAGAATAAGCAATCAGGGATGCAGTGGGGAGAGGATTAAGGGAGCAGGGGATAGGCCTCATGGGAGAGAGAGGTTGGAAAGGACGGGGGAATAGAAAGCACAAAGTGATGAGCTCAGGGCTGAAGTGGTTTCACTCACAAACCTGACCAACAGAACTGGTGATGTGTGGGGGAGCGGAAATACATTTATACCCACCCACCCGCATCCATCCATAGTAACATGGAAAATTGGCTTTGCCTAATGAAATCTTAAAAAATTCTAACTAAACCATAGCTCTAAAGTGTAAAAGTAGCAATACACTCAAAGTTAATGCTGAATGATGCCTCATATAGCAAGATAAATTTAAAACCTGGGGGCCATTTCCATCTACCAGCTGTCTGTTTCTCACCTGACAAACCAGGCAACCGGCAGAGAAAAATCTGGAGGGGACTTGTTCAGCCATTTACCCACTTTATTCAAATTTCAGGGAGCTCTTTAAATGGGCGCTCAACACTCCCGCCCATAGAGGCGGGAGGCTGTTTAAATACACAAATCGGAGTCTTACGCCATTTGTAGGACCTTTTTTGCGATTTGTATGGAGAAATGGGTGGAGCATGTGAAGTGCATACCAGTCACAGTACTTTCAGGAGTTGAACAGTCTAACCAGGGGTTCGTAAAGGGACCGCTGTGCAGGACACTAAAAAAATGGAAGTTTCTGCTTCATTTTTAAGATTTTTGTAAGGTGAGAAGTTGTCATGCTACCCCCTCCACTCCAACAGGCCCACTGCCAGCCTGTTCTCCCTCCTCCCCTCCAACAGGCCCACTGCCAGCCTGTTCTCCCTCCTCCCCTCCAACAGGCCCACTGCCAGCCTGTTCTCCCTCCTCCCCTCCAACAGGCCCACTGCCAGCCTGTATTCCCTCCACTCCAACAGGCCCACTGCCAGCCTGTTCTCCCTCCCCTCCAACTGGCCCGCTGCCAGCCTTTTCTCCCTCCTCCCCTCCAACAGGCCCACTGCCAGCCTGTTCTCCCTCCAACAGGCCCACTGCCAGCCTGTTCTCCCTCCAACAGGCCCACTGCCAGCCCGTTCTCCCTCCTCCCCTCCAACAAGCCCACTGCCAGCCCGTTCTCCCTCCTCCCCAACAGGCCCACTGCCAGCCTGTTCTCCCTCCCCACCCCTCCAACAGGCCCACTGCCAGCCTGTTCTCCCTCCCCTCCCCTCCAACAGGCCCACTGCCAGCCCGTTCACCCTCCCCTCCAACAGGCCCACTGCCAGCCCGTTCACCCTCCAACAGGCCCACTGCCAACCTGTTCTTCCTCCTCCCTTCCAACAGGTCCACTGCCAGCCTGTTCTCCCTCCAACAGGCCCACTGCCAGCCCGTTCTCCCTCCTCCCCTCCAACAGGCCCACTGCCAGCCCGTTCTCCCTCCCCACCCCTCCAACAGGCCCACTGCCAGCCTGTTCTCCCTCCCCTCCCCTCCAACAGGCCCACTGCCAGCCTGTTCTCCCTACAACAGGCCCACTGCCAGCCCGTTCTCCCTCCTCCCCTCCAACAGGCCCACTGCCAGCCCGTTCTCCCTCCTCCCCTCCAACAGGTCCACTGCCAGCCTGTTCTCGTTCCCCACCCCTCCAACAGGCCCACTGCCAGCCTGTTCTCCCTCCCCACCCCTCCAACAGGCCCACTGCCAGCCTGTTCTCACTCCCCTCCCCTCCAACAGGCCCACTGCCAGCCTGTTCTCCCTCCCCTCCAACAGGCCCACTGCCAGCACGTTCTCCCTCCCCTCCACTCCAACAGGCCCACTGCCAGCCCGTTCTCCCTCCTCCCCTCCAACAGGTCCACTGCCAGCCTGTTCTCGTTCCCCACCCCTCCAACAGGCCCACTGCCAGCCTGTTCTCCCTCCCCACCCCTCCAACAGGCCCACTGCCAGCCTGTTCTCACTCCCCTCCCCTCCAACAGGCCCACTGCCAGCCCGTTCACCCTCCCCTCCAACAGGCCCACTGCCAGCCCGTTCACCCTCCAACAGGCCCACTGCCAACCTGTTCTTCCTCCTCCCCTCCAACAGGCCCACTGCCAGCCTGTTCTCCCTCCTCCCCTCCAACAGGCCCACTGCCAGCCTGTTCTCCCTCCTCCCCTCCAACAGGCCCACTGCCAGCCTGTATTCCCTCCACTCCAACAGGCCCACTGCCAGCCTGTTCTCCCTCCCCTCCAACTGGCCCGCTGCCAGCCTTTTCTCCCTCCTCCCCTCCAACAGGCCCACTGCCAGCCTGTTCTCCCTCCAACAGGCCCACTGCCAGCCTGTTCTCCCTCCAACAGGCCCACTGCCAGCCCGTTCTCCCTCCTCCCCTCCAACAAGCCCACTGCCAGCCCGTTCTCCCTCCTCCCCAACAGGCCCACTGCCAGCCTGTTCTCCCTCCCCACCCCTCCAACAGGCCCACTGCCAGCCTGTTCTCCCTCCCCTCCCCTCCAACAGGCCCACTGCCAGCCCGTTCACCCTCCCCTCCAACAGGCCCACTGCCAGCCCGTTCACCCTCCAACAGGCCCACTGCCAACCTGTTCTTCCTCCTCCCTTCCAACAGGTCCACTGCCAGCCTGTTCTCCCTCCAACAGGCCCACTGCCAGCCCGTTCTCCCTCCTCCCCTCCAACAGGCCCACTGCCAGCCCGTTCTCCCTCCCCACCCCTCCAACAGGCCCACTGCCAGCCTGTTCTCCCTCCCCTCCCCTCCAACAGGCCCACTGCCAGCCTGTTCTCCCTACAACAGGCCCACTGCCAGCCCGTTCTCCCTCCTCCCCTCCAACAGGCCCACTGCCAGCCCGTTCTCCCTCCTCCCCTCCAACAGGTCCACTGCCAGCCTGTTCTCGTTCCCCACCCCTCCAACAGGCCCACTGCCAGCCTGTTCTCCCTCCCCACCCCTCCAACAGGCCCACTGCCAGCCTGTTCTCACTCCCCTCCCCTCCAACAGGCCCACTGCCAGCCTGTTCTCCCTCCCCTCCAACAGGCCCACTGCCAGCCTGTTCTCACTCCCCTCCAACAGGCCTACTGCCAGCCCGTTCTCCCTCCCCTCCAACAGGCCCACTGCCAGCACGTTCTCCCTCCCCTCCACTCCAACAGGCCCACTGCCAGCCCGTTCTCCCTCCACTCCCCTCCAACAGGCCCACTGCCAGTACATTCTCCCTCCCCTCCACTCCAACAGGCCCACTGCCAACCCGTTCTCCCTCCCCTCCCCTCCAACAGGCCCACTGCCAGCCTGTTCTCCCTCCACTCCACACCAACAGGCCCACTGCCAGCCTGTTCTCACTCCCCTCCAGCTGGCCCACTGCCAGACTTTTCTCCCTCCTCCCCTCCAACAGGCCCACTGCCAGCCTGTTCCCCGTCCCCTCCCCTCCAACAGGCCAACTGCCAGCCCGTTCTCCCTCCTCCCCTCCAACAAGCCCACTGCCAACCCGTTCTCCTTCCTCCCCTCCAACAGGCCCACTGCCAGCCTGTTCTCCCTCCCCACCCCTCCAACAGGCCCACTGCCAGCCTGTTCTCCCTCCCCTCCCCTCCCCTCCAACAGGCCCACTGCCAGCCTGTTCTCCCTCCCCTCCAACAGGCCCACTGCCAGCCTGTTCTCCTTCCCCTCCAACAGGCCCACTGCCAGCCTGTTCTCCCTCCACTCCACTCCAACAGGCCCACTGCCAGCCTGTTCTCCCTCCCCTCCAACAGGCCCACTGCCAGCCTGTTCTCCCTCCACTCCACTCCAACAGGCCCACTGCCAGCCTGTTCTCACTCCCCTCCAACAGGCCCACTGCCAGCACATTCTCCCCCCCTCCACTCTAACAGGCCCACTGCCAGCCCGTTCTCCCCCACTCCCCTCCCACAGGCCCACTGCCAGCCTGTTCTCCCTCCCCTCCACGCCACTCCAAAAGGCCCACTGCCAGCCTGTTCTCACTCCTCCCATCCAACAGGCCCACTGCCAGCCGTTTCTCCCTCCCCTCCCTCCAACAGGCCCACTGCCAGCCCGTTCTCACTCCTCCCATCCAACAGGCCCACTGCCAGCCGTTTCTCCCTCCTCCCCTCCAACAGGCCCACTGCCAGCCCGTTCTCCCTCCTCCCCTCCTCTCCCCTCCAACAGGCCCACTGCCAAACCCGTTCTCCCTCCTCCCCTCCAACAGGCCCACTGCCAGCCTGTTCTCCCTCCACTCCCATCCAACAGGCCCACTGCCAGCCTGATCTCCCTCCTCCACTCCAACAGGCCCACTACCAGCACGTTCTCCCTCCGCTCCCCTCCAACAGGCACAGTGCGAGCCCGTTCTCCCTCCCCACCCCTCCAACAGGCCCACTGCCAGCCTGTTCTCCCTCCCTCCACTCCAACTGGCCCACTGCCAGCCCGTTCTCCCTCCTCCCCTCCAACAGGCCCACTGCCAGCCCGTTCTTTCTCCCCTCCCCTCCAACAGGTCCACTGCCAGCCGGTTCTCTCTCCCCTCCCCTCCAACAGGCCCACTGCCAGCCTGTTCTCTCTCCCCTCCCCTCCAACAGGTCCACTGCCAGCCCGTTCTCCCTCCCTTTAACTCCAACTGGCCCACTTCCAGCCTGTTCTCCCTCCCCTCCCCTCCAACAGGCCCACTGCCAGCCTGTTCTCCATTCCCTCCACTCCAACAGGCCCACTGCCAGCCTGTTCTCACCCTCAGGCCCTCCAACAGGCCCACTGCCAACCCGTTCTCTCTCCCCTCCCCTCCCCTCCAACAGGCCCACTGTCAACCCGTTCTCCCTCCCCTCCAGCAGGCCCACTGCCAACCCGTTCTCCCTCCCCTCCCCTCTAACAGGCCCACTGCCAACCCGTTCTCCCTCCCCTCCCCTCCAACTGGCCCACTTCCAGCCCGTTCTCCCTCCCCTCCACTCCAACAGGCCCACTGCCAGCCCGTTCTCCCTCCCCTCCACGCCAGCAGGCCCACTGCCAGCCCATTCTCCCTCCCCTCCACTCCAACAGGCCCACTTCCAGCCTGTTCTCACTCCCCTCCCCTCCAACAGGCCCACTTCCAGCCCGTTCTCCCTCCCCTCCCCTCCAACAGGCCCACTGCCAGCCCGTTCTCCCTCCCCTCCAATAGGCCCACTGCCAGCCTGTTCTCACCCTCAAGCCCTCCAACAGGCCCACTGCCAGCCCGTTCTCCCTCCCCTTCCCTCCAACAGGCCCACTGCCAGCGCATTCTCACTCCCCACCCTCCAACAGGCCCACTGCCAGCCCGTTCTCCCTCCCCTCCCCTCCAACAGGCCCACTGCCAGCCCGTTCTCCCTCCCCTCCCCTCCAACAGGCCCACTGCCAGCCCATTCTCACTCCCCTCCCCTCCAACAGGCCCACTGCCAGCCCGTTCTCCCTCCCCTCCCCTCCAACAGGCCCACTGCCAGCCCGTTCTCCCTCCTCTCCCCTCCAACAGGCCCACTGCCATTCCCGTTCTCACCCTCAAGCCCTCCACTACCAGTTGGCACTGTGCAGAAGTCAGACGATTTTCCGCTTCCTAACTGGCAAACTGCAGTAGGCGTCTATTTGGTGCCCGCAGGTTGTCGGTAAAATGTAACTGAAACTGGTTCAGGCTTTCTGACTGTGGCCGTGATATCACTGCCCATTTTGGGACTGACTTGAAAATCCCCCTCTTTTACTCTCATCAGATTCTTCAAGTGTCTACTTCAGCATGGTAACTGAGGGAAACCATTTTAAATACCAAAAAAGGGAGTCTGTTTCTGGCTTGCTGCACTGCTTATTTCAATTAATCATTTCAAAATATATATATTAAAAGAGCAATTCCACTAGCACTGATTCTGTCATTTGATACAAAAATGAATTTGGAATTCATTCCAACATAATTTAGCTGGCTCGAAGAACATCCTGGAATCTGGTTTGTTAATATCACATTTCTACATCTGCATCATTTCCTTGTATGGAATGAACTGCAGCATCTTTCATGAACTTTGAGAGGAAATCCATATGAATTAAAAACACATCTGCTCCTGTTAATCTGACTGTCCTCTCCAGCTTTCAATAGCAGTTACTAGTATGCAGGTACGATTAGTGAAAACATCAGAGCGAGTATACAGCAGACCAACTAACCCGCACTGACTATTTTACTAAAATCAGTAAACGAAGAAAACTTCTCTTGAACTGAGGAGCTCAACGAAGCATTTGGAAAACATGATAAAAGCACTAGACATTGTCAATTGTTTCCACTGCTGGGCACATCGAAGACAGGTCTAAAGTTAAACACTTCAAATATAAAGGACAGATGAGAGTGAACATTTTCACACATTGGTGAATGTTATGTCACAAGTGCTGATTGATGGTACATAAGAACATAAGAAATAGGAGCAGGAGTAGGCCATTCAGCCCTTCGAGCCTGCTCCACCATTCAATGAGATCATGGCTGATCTTCTGCCTCAACTCCATTCACCGGCCCTATCGCCATATCCCTTGATGCCTTTACTAGTCGGAAATCTATCGACTTCTGTTTTGAATATACCCAATGACTGAACCTCCACAGCCCTCTGGGGTAGAGAATTCCAAAGATACACCACCCTCTGTGTGAAGAAATTTCTTCTCATCTCAGTCCTGAATGGCCTACCCTTTATCCTGAGGCTGTGGCCCCTGGTTCTAGACTCCCCAGCCAAGGGAAATATTCTCCCAGCATCCACCCTATCAAGCCCTGTAATAATTTTGTATGCTTCAATGAGATCCCCTCTCATTCTTCTGAATTCAAGAGAATACAGGTCTAGTTTACTCAATCTCTTCTCATACGGCAGTCCCGCCATCCCAGGAATCAATCTCGTGAACCTTTGTTGCACTCCCTCTATGGCAAGTATATCCTTCCTTAGGTAAGGAGACCAAAATTGTACACAGTATTCCAGGTGTGGTCTCACCAAGGCCCAATATAATTGGAGTAAGACTTCTTTACTCCTGTACTCAAATCCTCTTGTAATGAAGGCCAGCATACCATTTGCCTTGCTAATGGCATGCTGCACCTGCACATTCACTTTCAGTGACTCATGTACAAGGACACCCAGGCCCCTTTGAGCATCTGCATTCCCCAATCTTTCACCATTTAGGAAATACTCTGCCTTTCTATTTTTTCTACCAAAGTGGATAACTTCACATTTATCCACATTATATTCCATCTGCCATATTCTCACCTACTCGCTGAGCCTGTCGAGATCCCCTTGAAGCCTCTTCACATCCTCTTCACAACTGACACTGCCACCTAGCTTTGTATCATCAGCAAATTTGGAAATGTTACATTTAGTCCCCTCATCCAAATCATTGATATAGGTCCTAAAAGCGGAATATAGGGAGTTAGGAGGTAAATTAAAAAACAGGACCTCAAAGGTAGTAATCTCAGGATTGCTACCAGTGCCACGTGCTAGAGTAGAAATAGAAGGATATTTCAGATGAATACATGGCTAGAGGAATGGTGCCAGGGGGAGGGATTAAAGTTCCTGAGACATTGGAACCAGTTCTGGGGGAGGTGGGACCAGTTCAAACCGGACGGTCTGCACCTGGGCAGGGCTGGAACCGATGTCCTAGGGGGTTTGTTTGCTAGTGCTGTGGGGGAGGGTTTAAACTAAAATGGAAGGGGATTGGGAACCTGAGCAGGGAGACAGAGGAAAGGGAAACAAGGATAAAGGCAAAAGATAGGAAGGAGAAAAACAAAAGTGGCAGTCAGAGAAATCAACGGTTTAAATCAAACATGGCCATAGTAAATAATAATTCTAATAGGTCTCAGAGCGTTAAAAAAACAAGCCTGAAGGCTTTGTGTCTTAATGCGAGGAGCATTTGTAATAAGGTGGATGAATTGGCTGTGCAAATAGAGGTAAACGAATATGATTTGGTTGGGATTACGGAAACGTAGCTCAAGGATGGCCAAGGCTGGGAACTCAACATCCAGGGGTATTCGATATTCAGGAAAGATAGGCAAAAAGGAAAGGGAGGTGGGGTAGCATTACTGGTTAAAGAAGGGATTAATACAATTGTAATGAAGGATATTAGCTCTGATGATGTGGAATCTGTATGGGTAGAATTGAGAAATACTAAGGGGAAAAGAACATTAGTGGGAGTGGTATATAGACCTCCAAACAGTAAGGCGGAGGTTGGGGATGGCATTAAAAGGGAAATTAAAGAAGCGTGCAATAAGGGCACAGCAGTCATCATGGGTGACTTTAATCTACATATAGATTGGGCTAACCAAATTGGTAACAATACTGTGGAGGAGGAATTCCTGGAGTGTTTACGGGATGGTTTCCTGGACCAATATGTCGAGGAACCAACCAGAGATCAGGCCATCTTAGACTGGGTATTATGTAACGAGAAAGGATTAATTAGCAATCTTGTTGTACGAGGCCCCTTGGGTCGGAGCGATCATAATATGATCGAATTCTTCATTAAGATGGAGAATGAAGTAGTTGACTCAGAAACAAGGGTCCTCAATTTAAATAAAGGAAACTACGATGGTCTGAGGAGCGAGTTGGGTAGGATTGATTGGGGAATGGCATTCAAAGGGGTGACTGTGGATAGGCAATGCCAAACATTCAAAGACCGAATGGATGAACTACAGAAGTTGTTCATCCCAGTTTGGCATAAAAATAAAACAAAAAAGGTGACTCAACCGTGGGTAACAAGGGAAATTAGGGATAGCATAAGATCCAAGGAGAGGACATACAAATTGGCCAGAAAAAGCAATAATCCTGAGGATTGGGAGCAGTTCAGGATTCAACAAAGGAGGACAAAGGGATTAATTAAGAAAGGGAAATAGAATATGAGAGTAAGCTTGCAGGGAACATAAAAACTGACTGTAAAAGCTTTTATAGATATGTGAAGAGAAAAAGATTGGTGAAGTCAAGCGTAGATCCCTTGCAGTCAGAATCGGGGGAGTTTATAATGGGGAACAAAGAAATGGCAGACCAACTAAATACATATTTTGGTTCTGTCTTCACAAAGGAGGACATAAATAACCTCCCAGAAATACCGGGGAACATAGGGTCAGATGAAAGGGTGGAACTGAAAGAAATCAGTATTTGTAGGGAAATGGTGTTAGGAAAATTGATGGGACTGAAGGCTGATAAATCCCCAGGGCCTGATAATCTACATCCCAGGGTACTTAAGGAAGTGGCCCTAGAAATAGTAGATGCATTGCTGGTCATCTTCCAGAACTCGATAGACTCTGGAACAGTACCCATGGATTGGAGGGTAGCTAATGTTACCCCACTATTCAAAAAAGGTGGCAGAGAAAAAGCGGGGAATTATAGACCGGTAAGCCTGACATCGGTAGTGGGGAAAATGCTAGAGTCCATTATAAAAGATGTAATAGCAGAGCACTTGGAAAGCAGTGACAGGATCGGACAAAGTCAACATGGATTTACAAAAGGTAAATCATGCTTGACTAATCTACTGGAATTTTTTGAGGATGTAACTGGTAAAATAGATAAGGGAGAACCAGTGGATGTGGTGTATTTGGACTTTCAGAAGGCTTTTGATAAGGTCCCGCATAAAAGATTAGCGTGCAAAATAAAGGCACATGGGATTGGGGGCAAGGTATTGACTTGGATAGAGAACTGGTTGGCGGACAGAAAGCAAAGAGTTGGAATAAACGGGTCGTTTTCCAAGTGGCAGGCAGTGACTAGTGGGGTACCGCAAGGATCGGTCCTAGGACCCCAGCTGTTCACAATATATATTAATGATCTGTACGAGGGAATTGGATGTAATATCTCCAAATTTGCAGACGACACAAAGCTGGGTGGGAGGGTATGCTGTGAGGAGGATGTCATGAAACTCCAGTACGATTTGGACAGGTTAGGTGATTGGGCAGAAACATGGCAAATGCACTATAATGTGGATAAATGTGAGGTTATCCATTTTGGTGGCAAAAACAGGAAGGCACATTATTATTTGAATGGCAATAGATTGGGAGAAGGGGAAGTGCAAAGAGACCTGGGTGTTCTTGTGCACCAGTCGCTGAAGGTAAGCATGCAGGTGCAGCAGGTGGTTAAGAAGGCAAATGGTATGTTGGCCTTCGTAGCAAGAGGGTTCGAGTACAGGAACAAGGATGTCTTGCTACAGTTGTACAGGGCCTTGGTGAGACCGCACCTTGAGTATTGTGTGCAGTTTTGGTTGCCTTATCTGAGGAAGGACGTTCTTGCCATGGAAGGAGTGCAGCGAAGATTCACCAGGCTGATACCTGGGATGGCAGGAATGACGTATGAGGAGAGATTGTGTCGATTGGGCTTATACTCACTGGAGTTTAGAAGATTGAGAGGGGATCTCATCGAAACCTATAAAATTCTGTCAGGCCTGGACAGACGAGATGCTGGAAGGATGTTCCCGATGGTCGGGGAGTCCAGAACCAGGGGTCATAGTCTAAGGATAAGGGGTAGGACATTTAGGACTGAAATGAGGAGGAATTTCTTCACCCAGAGAGTGGTGAACCTGTGGAATTCTCTGCCACAGAGGGCGGTGGAGGCCAGTTCATTAAATATATTCAAGAAAGAGTTGGATATATTTCTTAAGGCTAAAGGGATCAAGGGATATGGGGAGAAGGCAGGGACGGTGTACTGAATTTGAATGATCAGCCATGATCTCATTGAATGGCGGAGCAGGCTCGAAGGGCCGAATGGCCTACTCCTGCTCCTATCTTCTATGTTTCTATGAATAGCTGGGACCCGAGCACTGATCCTTGCGGTACCCCACTAGTCACAACCTGCCATCCTGAAAAAGACCAGTTTATCCCTACTCTTTGTTTTCTGTCTGTTAACCAATTCTCAATCCATGCTAGTATATTAACCCCAATTCCATGTGCCCTAATTTTGTTCACTAACCACCTGTGTGGAACCTTATCGAAGGCCTTCTGAAAATCCAAACACACCACATCTACCGGTTCCTCTTTGTCTACTCCACTAGTTACATCCTCAAAGAACTCCAATAGGTTTGTCAAACAGGATTTTCCTTTCATAAATCCATGTTGACTTTACCCAATCTTACTATTAGTTTCTAAATGCCCAGTTATTGCATCCTTTATAATAGATTCCAGCATTTTCCCAACTACTGATGTGAGGCTAACAGGTCCGTAGTTCCCCGTTTTCTCGCTCCCTCCTTTCTTAAATAGCGGGGTTACATTTGCTATCCTCCAATCTGCAGGAACTGTTCCAGAATCTATAGAATTTTGGAAGATGACAACCAATGCATCCACTATCCCAATGGCCACCTCTTTCAAAACCCTAGGATGTAGGTCATCCGGTCCTTGGGATTTATCGACTTTTAATCCCATTAATTTTGCTAGGACTGTTTTTTTACTAATAATAATTTCTTTAAGTTACTCATTCTCGCCACACCCTTGGTTTTCTCGTAATTCTGGGAGGTTTTTGTGTCTTCCTCCGTGAAGACAGAAACAAAGTATATTTAATTTCTCTGCCATTTCCTCATTTCTTATTATAAATTCTCCCGTCTCTGACTGTAAAAGACCTACATTTACCTTCGACAGTCTTTTCCTTTTCACATACCTACAGAAGCTTTTACAATCCATTTTTATATTTTTCGCTAGTTTGTGCTCCTATTCCATTTTCCCTTTCTTTATCAATTTCTTGGTCCCCCTTTGCTGATTTCTAAAAATAACCTAATCCTCAGGCTGACTGCTTTTTCTGGCAACTTTATAAGCTTCCTCCTTTGACTTAATACCAGCTTTAATTTCTTTTGTTAGCCATGGTTGGATCACTTTTCCTTTTTGGGTTTTATGCCCTAGAGGAATATATGTTTGTTGCAAATTATGCATTATTTTCTTGAATGTTAGCCATTGTATGTCCACCTTCATACCTTTTAGTGTAGTCTCCCAATCTACCATGGCCAACTTGTCCCTCATACCCTTGTAGTTTCTTCTGTTTAGATTGAAGCCGTAGTTCCAGATTGGACTACATCACTCTCAAACTTAATGTAAAATTCAATCATGTTATGGTCGCTTGTCGCTAAAGGCCCCTTTACCACAAGATTATTGATTAGCCCTTTCTCATTATGCAGTACCAGATCCAGAATAGCCTGTTCGCCGGTTGGTTCCTCCACATACTGGTCCAGGAAACCATCTCGCATGCAGTCCAAGAATTCGTCCTCCACACCATTAATGGTCATTTGATTTGCGCAGTCAATATGTAGATTAAAGTCCCCCATGATTATTGTATTGCCCTTGTTACATGCACTTCTAATTTCTTGATTGATACTGTGCCCTACATTACCACTACTGTTTGGTGGCCTATACACAACTCCCACCAATGTTTTCCGCCCTTTGCCGTTTCTTAGCTCCATCCAAACTGATTGTTAATTCGGGTATAGCATTCAACAAGGCACTGGATAATAACTGAAAAAAAGGAAATATGTAAGAGGAGAGAGCACAGAATAGCGATTAGTCTGAGGAGAGAACACGGAAATGGCATTAGTCTGGGGAGAGCAGAAGAGTCGGTGAAGAGTCGGACTGTAGGAGTATCTGAGGGGGTGAGTGGGACTGTAGGAGCATCTGAGGGGGTGAGTGGGACTGTAGGAGTATCTGAGGGGGTGAGTGGGACTGTAGGAGTATCTGAGGGGGGGAGTGGGACTGTAGGAGTATCTGAGGGGGTGAGTGGGACTGTAGGAGTATCTGAGGGGGTGAGTGGGACTGTAGGGGTATCTGAGGGGGTGAGTGGGAATGTAGGAGTATCTGGGGGGGGTGAGTGGGACTGTAGGGGTATCTGACGGGGTGAGTGGGAATGTAGGAGTATCTGAGGGGGTGAGTGGGACTGTAGGAGTATCTGAGGGGGTGAGTGGGACTGTAGGAGTATCTGAGGGGAGGAGTGGGACTGTAGGAGTATCTGAGGGGGGGAGTGGGACTGTAGGAGTATCTGAGGGGGGGAGTGGGAATGTAGGAGTATCTGAGGGGGTGAGTGGGACTGTAGGAGTATCTGAGGGGAGGAGTGGGACTGTAGGAGTATCTGAGGGGGTGAGTGGGACTGTAGGAGTATCTGAGGGGAGGAGTGGGACTGTAGGAGTATCTGAGGGGGGGAGTGGGACTGTAGGAGTATCTGAGGGGGGGGAGTGGGACTGTAGGAATATCTGAGGGGGGCAGTGAGACTGTAGGGGTATCTGAGGGGGGAGTGGAACTGTAGGAATATCTGAGGGGGGGAGTGAGACTGTAAGAGTATCTGAGGGGGGGAGTGGGACTGTAGGGGTATCTGAGAGGAGAGTGGAACTGTAGGAATATCTGAGGGGGGGAGTGAGACTGTAGGAGTATCTGAGGGGGGGAGTGGGACTGTAGGAGTATCTGAGGGGGGAGTGGGACTGTAGGAGTATCTGAGGGGGGAGTGGGACTGTAGGAGTATCTGAGGGGGGAGTGGGACTGTCGGAGTATCTGAGGGGGGACTGGGAGTGTAGGAGTATCTGCGGGGGGAGTGGGACTGTAGGAGTATCTGAGGGGAGGAGTGGGACTGTAGGAGTATCTGAGGGGGGAGTGGGACTGTAGGAGTATCTGAGGGGGGGAATGGGACTGTAGGAGTATCTGAGGGGGGGAGTGGGACTGTAGGCGTATCTGAGGGAGGGAGTGGGACTGTAGGAGTATCTGGGGGGGGAGCGGCACTGTAGGAGTATCTGAGGGGGGGAGTGGGACTGTAGGAGTATCTGAGGGGGGAGTGGGACTGTAGTGGTATCTGAGGGGGGGGAATGGGGCTGTAGGAGTATCTGAGGGAGGGAGTGGGACTGTAGGAGTATCTGAGGGGGGGAGTGGGACTGTAGGAGTATCTGAGGGGGGGAGTGGTACTGTAGGAGTATCTGAGGGGGGGAGTGGGACTGTAGGAGTATCTGAGGGGGGGGAATGGGACTGTTGGAGTATCTGAGGGGGGGGAGTGGGACTGTAGGAGTATCTGAGGGGGGAGTGGGACTGCAGGAGTATTTTTTTTTTAATTCATTGATGGGATGTGGGCGTCGCTGGCTAGGCCTGCATTTAGTGCCCATCCCTAATTGCCCCTTGAGAAGATGGTGGTGAGCCGCCTTCTTGAACTGCTGCAGTCTATATGGTGTAGGTACACCCACAATGCTGTTAGGAAGGGAGTTCCAGGATTTTGGCCCAACAACAGTGAAGGAACGGCGATACAGGTCCAAGTCAGGATGGTGTCTGGCTTGGAGGGGAACTTGTAGGTGGTGATGTTCCCATGCGTCTGCTGCCCTTGTCCTTCTAAGTGGTAGAGGGTCGCGGGTTTGGAAGGTGCTGTTGAAGGAGCTTTGGCGAGTTGCTGCAGGTGCCATCTTGTAGATGGTACACACTGCAGCCACAGTGCACTGGTGGTGGAGGGAGTGAATGTTGAAGGTGGTGGATGGAGTGCCAATCAAGCGGGCTGCTTTATCCTGAATGGTGTCGAGCTTCTTGAGTGTTGTTGGAGCTGCACTCATCCAGGCAAGTGGAGAGTATTCCATCACACTCCTGACTTGTGCCTTGTAGATGGTGGAAAAGCTTTGGGGAGTCAGGAGGTGAGACACTCTCCGCAGAATTCCCAGCCTCTGGCCTGCTCTTCTAGCCACAGTATTTCTATGACTGGTTCAGTTCAGTTTCTGATCAATGGTAACCCACAGGATGTTGATCGTGGGGGATTCAGCGATGGTAATGCCATTGAATGTCAAGGGGAGATGGTTAGAATCTCGCTTGTTGGAGATGGTCATTGCCTGGCACTTGTGTGGGTGCGAATGTTACTTGCCACTGTCAGGCCAAGTCTGAATGTGTCCAGGTCTTGCTGCATATGGACACGGACTGTGTCAGTATCTGACGAGTCTCGAATGGTGCTGAACAGTGTGCAATCATCAGCGAACATCCCCACTTCTGACGTTAAGATGGAGGGAAGGTCATTGATGAAACAGCTGAAGATGGTTGGGCCTAGGACACTGCCCTGAGGAACTCCTGCAGTGATGTCCATGTGATTGAGAGGAATGACCTCCAACAACCACAGCCAACTTCCTTTGTGCTAGGTATGATTCCAAGCAATGGAGAGTTTTCCCCTTGATTCCCATTGACTTCAGCTTTG
Organism: Somniosus microcephalus; assembly: GCF_052327205.1. Classification (NCBI taxonomy): domain Eukaryota; kingdom Metazoa; phylum Chordata; class Chondrichthyes; order Squaliformes; family Somniosidae; genus Somniosus; species Somniosus microcephalus. The sequence goes on from NC_140994.1 coordinate 98,410,019, forward strand.
CAAGGGCACCTTGATGGCACACTCGATCAAAATGCTGCCTTGATGTCAAGGGCAGTCACTCTCACCTCACCTATCTGAGGTGGGAGGGGGACTGTAGGAGTATCTGAGGGGGGATTGCGACTGTAGGAGTATCTGAGGGGGGACTGTAGGGGTATCTGAGGGGGGGAGTGTGATTTTAGGAGTATCTGAGGGGGTGAGTGGGGACTGTAGGAGTATCTGAGGGGGGGAGTGGGACTGTAGGAGTATCTGAGGGGGGGAGTGGGACTGTAGGAGTATCTGAGGGGGGGAGTGGGGACTGTAGGAGTATCTGAGGGGAGAAGTGGGACTGCAGGAGTGTCTGAGGGAGGGAGTGGGACAGTAGGAGTATCTGACGGGGGTAGTGGTATTGTCGGAGTAACTGAGGGGGGGTGGGATTGGAGGAGTATCTGAGGGGGGAGTGGGACTGTCGGAGTATCTGAGGGGGGGGAGTGGGAGTGTTGGAGTATCTGAGGGGGGGAGTTGGACTTTAGGAGTATCTGATGGGGGAGTGGGACAGTAGGAGTGTCTGAGGGAGGGAGTGAGACTGCAGGAGTATCTGAGGGGGGAGTGGGGCTGTAGGAGTGTCTGAGGGAGGGAGTGAGACTGTAGGAGTATCTGAGGGAGGGAGTGGGACCTGTAGCAGTATCTGAGGGAGGGAGTGGGACTGTAGGAGTATCTGAGGGGGGAGTGGTGCTGTAGGAGTATCTGAGGGGGGGAGTGGGACTCTAGGAGTATCTGAGGGGGTAGTGGGACTGTAGGAGTATCTGAGGGGGGAGTGGGACTGTCGGAGTATCTGAGGAGGGGAGTGGGACTGTAGGAGTATCTGAGGGGGGAGTGGGGATTGTAGGAGTATCTGAGGAGGGGAGTGGGACTGTAGGAGTATCTGAGGGGGGAGTGGGATTGTAGGAGTATCTGAGGGAGGGAGTGGGACTGTAGGAGTATCTGAGGGGTGAGTGGGACTGTAGGAGTATCTGAGGGGGGAGTGGGACTGTAGGAGTATCTGAGGGGGGGAGTGGGACTGTAGGAGTATCTGAGGGAGGAGTGGGACTGTCGGAGTATCTGAGAGGGCAGTGGGAGTGTAGGAGTATCTGAGCGGGGAGTGGGACTGTAGGGAGTGTCTGAGGGGGGAGTGGGACTGTAGGAGTATGTGAGGGAGGAGTGGGACTGTAGTAGTATCTGAGGGGGGGAGTGGGACTGTAGGAGTATCTGAGGGGGGAGTGCGACTGTAGGAGTATCTGAGGGGGGGACTGGGACTGTAGGAGTATCTGAGGGGGGAGTGGGACTGTAGGAGTATCTGAGGGGGGAGTGGGAGTGTAGGAGTATCTGAGCGGGGGAGTGGGAATGTCGGAGTATCTGAGGGGGGGGAGTGGGACTGTAGGAGTTCTGAGGGGGGGAGTGGACTGTAGGAGTATCTGAGGAGGGGAGTGGGGACTGTAGGAGTATCTGAGGGGGGAGCGGGATTGTAGGAGTATCTGAGGGAGGGAGTGGGACTGTAGGAGTATCTGCGGGGGGTAGTGGGACTGTAGGAGTATCTGAGGGAGGGAGTAGCACTGTAGGAGTAGCTGAGGGGAGGAGTGGGACTGTAGGAGTATCTGAGGGGGGGAGTGGGACAGTAGGAGTATCTGAGGGGGGAGTGGGACTGTAGGAGTATCTGAGGGGGGAGTGGAACTGTAGGAGTATCTGAGGGGGGAGTGGGACTGTAGGAGTATCTGAGGGGGGAGTGCGACTGTAGGAGTATCTGAGGGGGGGACTGGGACTGTAGGAGTATCTGAGGGGGGAGTGGGACTGTAGGAGTATCTGAGGGGGGAGTGGGAGTGTAGGAGTATCTGAGGGGGGGAGTGGGAATGTCGAAATATCTGAGGGTGGGAGTGGGACTGTAGGAGTATCTGAGGGGGGAGTGGGACTGTAGGAGTGTCTGAGGGGGGAGTGGGGCTGTAGGAGTATCTGAGGGGGGAGTGGGACTGTAGGGTATCTGAGGGGGGGAGTGGGACTGTAGGAGTGTCTGAGGGGGGGAGTGGGGACTGTAGGAGTATCTGAGGGAGGAGTGGGTCTGTAGGAGAATCTGAGGGGGGAGTGGGACTGTAGGAGTATCTAAGGGGGGAGTGGGACTGTAGGAGTATCTGAGGGGGAGTGGGAATGTAGGAGTATCTGAGGGAGGAGTGGGACTGTAGGAGTATCTGAGGGAGGGAGTGGGGACTGTTGCAGTATCTGAGGGAGGAGTGGGACTGTAGGAGTATCTGAGCGGGGGAGTGGGAATGCAGGAGTATCTGAGGAGGGGAGTGGGACTGTAGGAGTATCTGAGGGGGGAATGAGACTGTAGGAGTATCTGAGGGGGGGAGTGGGGACTGTAGGAGTATCTGAGTGAGGGAGTTGGTCTGTATGAGTATCTGAGGGGGGAGTGGGACAGTAGGGAGTATCTGAGGGGGGAGTGGGACTGTAGGAGTATCTGAGGGGGGGGAGTGGGACTGTAGGAGTGTCTGAGGGGGGGAGTGGGACTGTAGGAGTATCTGAGGGGGGAATGAGACTGTCGGAGTATCTGAGGGGGGGAGGTGGGACTGTAGGAGTATCTGAGGGAGGGAGTTGGTCTGTATGAGTATCTGAGGGGGGAGTGGGGACAGTAGGAGTATCTGAGGGGGGAGTGGGACTGTAGGAGTATCTGAGGGGGGGAGTGGGGACTGTAGGAGTGTCTGAGGGGGTGGTGGACTGTAGGAGTATCCGAGGGGGGAGTGAGACTGTAGGAGTATCTGGGGGGGGGGAGTGGGACTGTAGGAGTGTCTGAGGGGGGGGGAGTGAGACTGTAGGAGTGGTCTGAGGGGGGGAGTGGGACTGTAGAGTATCTGAGGGGGGGAGTGAGACTGTAGGAGTGTCTGTGGGGGTGAGTGACTGTAGGGTATCTGCGGGGGGAGGGATGTAGGAGTATCTGAGGGGGGAGTGGGACTGTAGAGTGTCTAGGGGGAGTGGGCTTAGGAGTAGCGGGGGAAGTGGGACTGTAGAGTATCTGAGGGGGGAGTGGGACTGCAGGAGTGTCTGAGGGGGAGTGGGACTGTAGGAGTATCTGAGGGGGGAGTGGGACTGAGGAGTATCTCAGGGGGGAGTGGGACTGTAGGAGTATCTGAGGGGGGAGTGGGACTGTAGGAGTATCTGAGGGGGAGTGGACTGTAGGAGTATCTGAGGGGGGAGTGGGACTGTAGGAGTATCTGAGGGGGGAGTGGGACTGTAGGAGTATCTGAGGGGGGAGTGACTGTAGGAGTATCTGAGGGGGGAGTGGGACTGTAGGAGTACCTGAGGGGGGAGTGGGACTGTAGGAGTGTTTGAGGGGGGGAGTGGGAATGTAGGAGTATCTGAGGGGGGGAGTGGGACTGAGGAGTGGTCTGAGGGGAGTGGGCGTAGGAGTATCTGAGGGGGAGTGGGACTGTAGGAGTATCTGAGGGGGGAGTGGGACTGTAGGAGTGTCTGAGGGGGGAGTGGGACTGTAGGAGTATCTGAGGGAGGAGTGGGTCTGTAGGAGAATCTGAGGGGGGAGTGGGACTGTAGGAGTATCTAAGGGGGGAGTGGGACTGTAGGAGTATCTGAGGGGGAGTGGGAATGTAGGAGTATCTGAGGGAGGAGTGGGACTGTAGGAGTATCTGAGGGAGGGAGTGGGAAGTTGCAGTATCTGAGGGAGGAGTGGACTGTAGGAGTATCTGAGCGGGGAGTGGGAATGCAGGACTATCTGAGGAGGGGAGTGGGACTGTATGGAGTATCTGAGGGGGGAGTGGGACTGTAGGAGTATCTGAGGGGGGAATGAGACTGTAGGAGTATCTGAGGGGGGGAGTGGGACTGTAGGAGTATCTGAGGGAGGGAGTTGGTCTGCATGAGTATCTGAGGGGGGAGTGGGACAGTAGGAGTATCTGAGGGGGGAGTGGGACTGTAGGAGTATCTGAGGGGGGGAGTGGGACTGTAGGAGTGTCTGAGGGGGGAGTGGGACTGTAGGAGTATCTGAGGGGGGAATGAGACTGTAGGAGTATCTGAGGGGGGGAGTGGGACTGTAGGAGTATCTGAGGGAGGGAGTTGGTCTGTATGAGTATCTGAGGGGGGAGTGGGACAGTAGGAGTATCTGAGGGGGGAGTGGGACTGTAGGAGTATCTGAGGGGGGGAGTGGGACTGTAGGAGTGTCTGAGGGGGGAGTGGGACTGTAGGAGTATCCGAGGGGGGAGTGAGACTGTAGGAGTATCTGGGGGGGGAGTGGGACTGTCGGAGTATCTGAGGGGGGGAGTGAGACTGTAGGAGTGTCTGTGGGGGGGAGTGGGACTGTAGGAGTATCTGCGGGGGGGAGTGGGACTGTAGGAGTATCTGAGGGGGGGAGTGGGACTGTAGGAGTGTCTGAGGGGGGAGTGGGGCTGTAGGAGTATCTGAGGGGGAAGTGGGACTGTAGGAGTATCTGAGGGGGGAGTGGGACTGCAGGAGTGTCTGAGGGGGGAGTGGGACTGTAGGAGTATCTGAGGGGGGAGTGGGACTGTAGGAGTATCTGAGGGGGGAGTGGGACTGTAGGAGTATCTGAGGGGGGAGTGGGACTGTAGGAGTATCTGAGGGGGGAGTGGGACTGTAGGAGTATCTGAGGGGGGAGTGGGACTGTAGGAGTATCTGAGGGGGGAGTGGGACTGTAGGAGTATCTGAGGGGGGAGTGGGACTGTAGGAGTATCTGAGGGGGGGGAGTGAGACTGTAGGAGTATCTGAGGGAGGGAGTGGGACTGTAGGAGTACCTGAGGGGGGGAGTGGGACTGTAGGAGTGTTTGAGGGGGGGAGTGGGACTGTAGGAGTATCTGAGGGGGGGAGTGAGACTGTAGGAGTATCTGAGGGGGGAGTGAGACTGTAGGAGTATCTGAGGGGGGAGTGGGGCTGTAGGAGTATCTGAGGGGGGAGTGGGACTGTAGGAGTATCTGAGGGAGGGAGTGGGACTGTAGTAGTATCTGAGGGAGGGAGTGGGACTGTAGGAGTATCTGCGGGGGGTAGTGGGACTGTAGGAGTATCTGAGGGAGGGAGTAGCACTGTAGGAGTAGCTGAGGGGGGGAGTGGGACTGTAGGAGTATCTGAGGGGGGGAGTGGGACAGTAGGAGTATCTGAGGGGGGAGTGGGACTGTAGGAGTATCTGAGGGGGGAGTGGAACTGGAGGAGTATCTGAGGGGGGAGTGGGACTGTAGGAGTATCTGAGGGGGGAGTGGGACTGTAGGAGTATCTGAGGGGGGAATGAGACTGTAGGAGTATCTGAGGGGGGGAGTGGGACTGTAGGAGTATCTGAGGGAGGGAGTTGGTCTGTATGAGTATCTGAGGGGGGAGTGGGACAGTAGGAGTATCTGAGGGGGGAGTGGGACTGTAGGAGTATCTGAGGGGGGGAGTGGGACTGTAGGAGTGTCTGAGGGGGGAGTGGGACTGTAGGAGTATCTGAGGGGGGAATGAGACTGTAGGAGTATCTGAGGGGGGGAGTGGGACTGTAGGAGTATCTGAGGGAGGGAGTTGGTCTGTATGAGTATCTGAGGGGGGAGTGGGACAGTAGGAGTATCTGAGGGGGGAGTGGGACTGTAGGAGTATCTGAGGGGGGGAGTGGGACTGTAGGAGTGTCTGAGGGGGGAGTGGGACTGTAGGAGTATCTGAGGGGGGAATGAGACTGTAGGAGTATCTGAGGGGGGGAGTGGGACTGTAGGTGTATCTGAGGGAGGGAGTTGGTCTGTATGAGTATCTGAGGGGGGAGTGGGACAGTAGGAGTATCTGAGGGGGGAGTGGGACTGTAGGAGTATCTGAGGGGGGGAGTGGGACTGTAGGAGTGTCTGAGGGGGGAGTGGGACTGTAGGAGTATCCGAGGGGGGAGTGAGACTGTAGGAGTATCTGGGGGGGGGGAGTGGGACTGTAGGAGTGTCTGAGGGGGGGGGAGTGAGACTGTAGGAGTGTCTGAGGGGGGGAGTGGGACTGTAGGAGTATCTGAGGGGGGGAGTGAGATTGTAGGAGTGTCTGTGGGGGGGAGTGGGACTGTAGGAGTATCTGCGGGGGGGAGTGGGACTGTAGGAGTATCTGAGGGGGGGAGTGGGACTGTAGGAGTGTCTGAGGGGGGAGTGTGGCTGTAGGAGTATCTGAGGGGGAAGTGGGACTGTAGGAGTATATGAGGGGGGAGTGGGACTGCAGGAGTGTCTGAGGGGGGAGTGGGACTGTAGGAGTATCTGAGGGGGGAGTGGGACTGTAGGAGTATCTGAGGGGGGAGTGGGACTGTCGGAGTATCTGAGGGGGGAGTGGGACTGTAGGAGTATCTGAGGGGGGAGTGGGACTGTAGGAGTATCTGAGGGGGGAGTGGGACTGTAGGAGTATCTGAGGGGGGAGTGGGACTGTAGGAGTATCTGAGGGGGGAGTGGGACTGTAGGAGTATCTGAGGGGGGGAGTGAGACTGTAGGAGTATCTGAGGGAGGGAGTGGGACTGTAGGAGTACCTGAGGGGGGGAGTGGGACTGTAGGAGTGTTTGAGGGGGGGAGTGGGACTGTAGGAGTATCTGAGGGGGGGAGTGGGACTGTAGGAGTGTCTGAGGGGGGAGTGGGGCTGTAGGAGTATCTGAGGGGGGAGTGGGACTGTAGGAGTATCTGAGGGGGGAGTGGGACTGTAGGAGTGTCTGAGGGGGGAGTGGGACTGTAGGAGTATCTGAGGGAGGAGTGGGTCTGTAGGAGAATCTGAGGGGGGAGTGGGACTGTAGGAGTACCTGAGGGGGGGAGTGGGACTGTAGGAGTATCTGAGGGGGGAGTGAGACTGTAGGAGTATCTGAGGGGGGTGGGACTGTAGGAGTATCTGAGGGAGGGAGTGGGACTGTTGCAGTATCTGAGGGAGGAGTGGGACTGTAGGAGTATCTGAGCGGGGAGTGGGAATGCAGGAGTATCTGAGGAGGGGAGTGGGACTGTAGGAGTATCTGAGGGGGGAGTGGGACTGTAGGAGTATCTGAGGGGGGAATGAGACTGTAGGAGTATCTGAGGGGGGGAGTGGGACTGTAGGAGTATCTGAGGGAGGGAGTTGGTCTGTATGAGTATCTGAGGGGGGAGTGGGACAGTAGGAGTATCTGAGGGGGGAGTGGGACTGTAGGAGTATCTGAGGGGGGGAGTGGGACTGTAGGAGTGTCTGAGGGGGGAGTGGGACTGTAGGAGTATCTGAGGGGGGAATGAGACTGTAGGAGTATCTGAGGGGGGGAGTGGGACTGTAGGAGTATCTGAGGGAGGGAGTTGGTCTGTATGAGTATCTGAGGGGGGAGTGGGACAGTAGGAGTATCTGAGGGGGGAGTGGGACTGTAGGAGTATCTGAGGGGGGGAGTGGGACTGTAGGAGTGTCTGAGGGGGGAGTGGGACTGTAGGAGTATCCGAGGGGGGAGTGAGACTGTAGGAGTATCTGGGGGGGGGAGTGGGACTGTAGGAGTGTCTGAGGGGGGGGAGTGAGACTGTAGGAGTGTCTGAGGGGGGGAGTGGGACTGTAGGAGTATCTGAGGGGGGGGAGTGAGACTGTAGGAGTGTCTGTGGGGGGGAGTGGGACTGTAGGAGTATCTGCGGGGGGGAGTGGGACTGTAGGAGTATCTGAGGGGGGGAGTGGGACTGTAGGAGTGTCTGAGGGGCGAGTGGGGCTGTAGGAGTATCTGAGGGGGAAGTGGGACTGTAGGAGTATCTGAGGGGGGAGTGGGACTGCAGGAGTGTCTGAGGGGGGAGTGGGACTGTAGGAGTATCTGAGGGGGGAGTGGGACTGTAGGAGTATCTGAGGGGGGAGTGGGACTGTCGGAGTATCTGAGGGGGGAGTGGGACTGTAGGAGTATCTGAGGGGGGAGTGGGACTGTAGGAGTATCTGAGGGGGGAGTGGGACTGTAGGAGTATCTGAGGGGGGAGTGGGACTGTAGGAGTATCTGAGGGGGGAGTGGGAATGTAGGAGTATCTGAGGGGGGGAGTGAGACTGTAGGAGTATCTGAGGGAGGGAGTGGGACTGTAGGAGTACCTGAGGGGGGGAGTGGGACTGTAGGAGTATCTGAGGGGGGAGTGAGACTGTAGGAGTATCTGAGGGGGGAGTGGGGCTGTAGGAGTGTCTGAGGGGGGAGTGGGGCTGTAGGAGTATCTGAGGGGGGAGTGGGGCTGTAGGAGTATCTGAGGGAGGGAGTGGGACTGTAGGAGTATCTGAGGGAGGGAGTGGGACTGTAGGAGTATCTGAGGGAGGGAGTGGGACTGTAGGAGTATCTGAGGGGGGAGTGGGACTGTAGGAGTATCTGAGGGAGGGAGTGGGACTGTCGGAGTAACTGAGGCGGGGAGGGGGGCTCTAGGAGTATCTGAGGGGGGGAGTGGGACTGTAGGAGTATTTGAGGGGGGAGTGGGACTGTAGGAGTATCTGAGGGGGGGAGTGGGACTGTAGGAGTATCTGAGGGGGGAGTGGGACTGTAGGAGTATCTGAGGGGGGAGTGTGACGGTAGGAGTAGCTGAGGGGGGGAGTAGGACTGTAGGAGTAACTGAGGGGGGGAGTGAGACTGTAGGAGTATCTGAGGGGCGGAGTGGGACTGTAGGAGTATCTGAGGGGGGAAGTGGGACTATAGGAGTATCTGAGAGAGGGAGCAGCAGTGTAGGAGTATCTGAGGGGGGTGGTGGGACTGTAGGAGTATCTGAGGGGGGAGTGGGACTGTAGGAGTATCTGAGGGGGAAGTGGGACTGTAGGAGTATCTGAGGGGGGAGTGGGACTGTAGGAGTATCTGAGGGGGGAGTGGGACTGTAGGAGTATCTGAGGGGGGCGTGGGACTGTAGGAGTATCTGAGGGAGGAGTGGGTCTGTAGGAGTATCTGAGGGGGGAGTGGGACTGTAGGAGTGTCTGAGGGGGGAGTGGGGCTGTAGGAGTATCTGAGGGGGAAGTGGGACTGCAGGAGTGTCTGAGGGGGGAGTGGGACTGTAGGAGTATCTGAGGGGGGAGTGGGACTGTAGGAGTATCTGAGGGGGGAGTGGGACTGTAGGAGTATCTGAGGGGGGAGTGGGACTGTAGGAGTATCTGAGGGGGGAGTGGGACTGTAGGAGTATCTGAGGGGCGAGTGGGACTGTAGGAGTATCTGAGGGGGGAGTGGGACTGGAGGAGTATCTGAGGGGGGAGTGGGACTGTAGGAGTATCTGAGGGGGGGAGTGAGACTGTAGGAGTATCTGAGGGAGGGAGTGGGACTGTAGGAGTACCTGAGGGGGGGAGTGGGACTGTAGGAGTGTTTGAGGGGGGGAGTGGGACTGTAGGAGTATCTGAGGGGGGGGAGTGAGACTGTAGGAGTATCTGAGGGGGGAGTGAGACTGTAGGAGTATCTGAGGGGGGAGTGGGGCTGTAGGAGTGTCTGAGGGGGGAGTGGGGCTGTAGGAGTATCTGAGGGGGGAGTGGGACTGTAGGAGTATCTGAGGGAGGGAGTGGGACTGTAGGAGTATCTGAGGGAGGGAGTGGGACTGTAGGAGTATCTGAGGGAGGGAGTGGGACTGTAGGAGTATCTGAGGGGGGAGTGGGACTGTAGGAGTATCTGAGGGAGGGAGTGGGACTGTCGGAGTAACTGAGGGGGGGAGGGGGGCTCTAGGAGTATCTGAGGGGGGGAGTGGGACTGTAGGAGTATTTGACGGGGGAGTGGGACTGTAGGAGTATCTGAGGGGGGGAGTGGGACTGTAGGAGTATCTGAGGGGGGAGTGGGACTGTAGGAGTATCTGAGGGGGGAGTGTGACGGTAGGAGTAGCTGAGGGGGGGAGTAGGACTGTAGGAGTAACTGAGGGGGGGAGTGAGACTGTAGGAGTATCTGAGGGGCGGAGTGGGACTGTAGGAGTATCTGAGGGGGGAAGTGGGACTATAGGAGTATCTGAGAGAGGGAGCAGCAGTGTAGGAGTATCTGAGGGGGGTGGTGGGACTGTAGGAGTATCTGAGGGGGGAGTGGGACTGTAGGAGTATCTGAGGGGGAAGTGGGACTGTAGGAGTATCTGAGGGGGGAGTGGGACTGTAGGAGTATCTGAGGGGGGAGTGGGACTGTAGGAGTATCTGAGGGGGGCGTGGGACTGTAGGAGTATCTGAGGGAGGAGTGGATCTGTAGGAGTATCTGAGGGGGGAGTGGGACTGTAGGAGTGTGGTAAACCACTTTTATCGTTACACTATAGTTATCACTGTTGTATTGTTATCACCGTTATCACTGTTGTATCACGATACGAGGTCGCCTCTTGTCGCGCTGTTATACCTAGGCTGACCACCTCCGACTCCGCCTATGGCTCCACCTACCTGCCCAGGTATAAAGGTAGTTGACTGGCTGGTATTTCTCCTTGTTGGACCCGATCACCCACGAGGGTGGGCTCTGTTATTTAGTCAATAAAAACCTTTAGTTACGTTCCTAACTCGTCGCTTTTTATTGGACGAATTGATAGGTATATCAATTTTATTGACTAAATTTTAAAGATGTCTACTACTGGCCAGCCAGAAGCCCTCCCAGAAGCACAGCCACACCAGCCGGCTTGGCTGCAAGCCCTCAAACCACCGTACCTGGATCTAAACCCACAGGCAGCAAACGCAGCCCTCAACTTCAAACACTGGCTGGACTGCTTCGAATCCTACCTGGAAGAATCCGGCGCCCCGCAGAGATCCAAACTAAGACTTCTGAACGCCCAAGCGAGCCCGAGAGTATACGCACTCATACAGGACACGACTACGTACGAGGCCGCTATCAACCTACTGAAACAGCAGTACCGCAGCCCGGTAAATTACATGTACACCAGGCACCTCCTAAGATCCCGCCCGCAACAGCCAGGAGAGTCTGTAGCTGAATTTTTACGGGCGCTAAGAGCACTCGGCAGGAACTGTGACTTTAAAGCGGTGACGGCTGTTGAAAATACGGAAGATAATATCCGCGATGCCTTTGTGAAAGGCCTACGGTCCGACTACTCACGGCAAAGACTGCTTGAAGCTAAAGACCTCGACCTGGACAAAGCTGAAGCCCTCGCTCTCTCCCTGGAGGTGGCCCATCAGGACCAGGAGGCGTTTTCCAGGTACTGCTCGCGACCCTGGGACTCGGGCCCGACCCCTACCGCAATACCCTTCGCAGCGCCGCCCCCGGGACCTACCTCAGCGTCGGCGTCCCGGACCCGACCGGGCCCGCCACCCCCGGTACCGGCTCCGACATCGGGCACCCGCGATCGGGCCGCCGGCTGCTTCTTTTGCGGCCAGGAGAAGCACCCGAGGTCGCGCTGCCCAGCCAGGAACTCTACCTGCACAACCTGCAGGAAGAAAGGCCATTTCTCTAAGGCCTGCAGGAGCGGATCTTCAGAGGCCAGCAGTGCCTCATGCGAACTGTGGGGGCGGCCATCTTCTTTCACGGCAACTGGGGCCAGTATCCCCACACGTGAGTCATGGGGGCGGCCATCTTTGATCAAGGCAACCGACCCCAATAGTGCCTCATGTGAGTTATGGGGGCAGCCATCTTCTCCGCCATTTTGTCCTACCTCGTGGGAGACGCCATTTTACCCACCACGCCCGACTGCCACCGGGCCCCCGGACCCGACGACCGCCTCGCCCGCAGACGACAACGACTCGCTTACCTACACGCTAGCCTCCGTCACTCTGGATCAAGCCCGCCCACACCACCTGTCCAAGTCGATGATGGACATCAAAGTAAACGGCCACGCCACGACCTGCCTGTTCGACAGCGGAAGCACGGAGAGCTTCATCCACCCAGACACGGTGAGCCACTACTCCCTCCCTGTCCTGCCAACGCGCAACCGAATCTCGATGGCATCGAGGTCCCACGCCACGGACATTAGCGGCTACTGTGCTGTGACCTTGTCGGTTAAGGGTACAGAGTATAAAAACTTTAAACTCCTCGTCCTCCCCCAGCTCTGCGCTGCCGTCCTACGAGGGCTGGACTTCCAATCCCACCTCCAAAGTGTAACCCTAGCATACGGTGGACCCCTCCCCCCACTCACAGTCGACAACCAGCGAAGGTTAAACCGCCCACCGCGTAACACCTGCAGCCTATCCACCCTCAAGGTGCCGCCACCTTCCCTGTTCGCTAACCTCACCCCCGACTGCAAACCCGTCGCTACCAAGAGCAGGCGGTACAGCGCTGGGGACAGAGCTTTCATTAGCTCTGAGGTGCAGCGTCTCCTGAAGGAGGGCATCATCGAGGGGAGCAACAGCCCCTGGCGTGCCCAGGTCGTGGTCGTTAAGACCGGCGATAAAAATCGCCTGGTCATCGACTACAGCCAGACCATAAACAGATACACCCAGCTGGACGCATACCCCCTTCCCCGCATATCTGACATGGTCAATCAGATTGCACAATACCGCGTATTCTCGACCATCGACCTTAAGTCGGCCTACCACCAACTCCCTATCCACCCCGAGGACCGCCAGTACACCGCCTTCGAGGCGAATGGGCGCCTATACCACTTCCTTAGGGTCCCCTTCGGTGTCACCAACGGGGTCTCGGTCTTCCAAAGGGAGATGGACCGGATGGTTGACCAGAACGGACTGCAGGCCACATTCCCCTACCTAGATAACGTCACCATCTGCGGCCGCGACCGGCAGGACCACGACGTGAATCTGGAGAAATTCCTCCGTACAGCCCAACGGCTGAACCTCACCTACAATAAGGAGAAATGTGTGTTTAACACCTCGCGCCTTGCCATCCTTGGCTGTGTAGTAGAGAACGGACTCATCGGCCCCGACCCCGAAAGAATGCGCCCCCTCATGGAGCTACCCCTCCCCCACTGCCCTAAGGCACTTAAGAGAACCCTGGGGCTCTTCGCCTACTATGCCCAATGGGTGCCCAATTATGCGGACAAAGCCAGACCCCTCATGAAGTCCACATCCTTCCCCCTTACGGAGGAAGCGTGCGCAGCCTTCTCCCTCATTAAGGGAGACATTGCCAAGGCCACTATGCACGCAGTGGATGAGTCCATCCCCTTCCAAGTCGAGAGCGATGCATCCGACTTCGCCCTAGCCGCCACCCTTAACCAGGAGGGGAGACCGGTGGCCTTCTTCTCAAGGACCCTACAGGGCCCTGAGATCCGACACTCGTCGGTCGAGAAGGAGGCCCAGGCGATTGTGGAGGCGGTACGACGCTGGAGGCACTACCTGGCAGGCAAACGATTTACCCTCCTTACCGACCAACGTTCGGTCGCTTTTATGTTTAATAACAAGCTGAGGGGCAAAATCAAGAATGACAAGATCTTGAGGTGGAGAATCGAGCTCTCCACCTACGATTATGATATCTTGTACCGGCCAGGTAAGCTGAACGAACCCCCCGATGCTCTGTCACGAATTACATGCGCCAGCGCGCAAAGTGATAGACTTCAGACCCTCCACAACGACCTCTGCCACCCCGGGGTCACCAGACTTTACCACTTCATTAAGGCCCGCAACCTGCCCTACTCCATCGAGGAGGTCAGGACCATAACCAGGAACTGCCAGACCTGCGCCGAGTGCAGACCGCACTTCTTTAGGCCGGACAGAGCAAGCCTGATCAAGGTCACCCGCCCCTTCGAGCGCCTGAGCATCGACTTTAAGGGGCCCCTCCCGTCCTCTGACCGTAACGTGTACTTCCTCAACATTGTTGATGAGTACTCCCGTTTCCCCTTTGCCTTCCCCTGCCCAGACATGACCAGTACCACGGTCATTAAATGCCTGAACGACCTCTTCGCCTTGTTCGGGTTCCCAAACTATATACATAGTGACCGGGGCTCCTCTTTCATGAGCGAGGAACTCCGTCAGTTCCTACTAGCGAGAGGTATTGCAGCAAGTAGGACCACCAGCTACAACCCCCAAGGGAACGGCCAGGTGGAAAGAGAGAACGCGACGGTATGGAAGGCCGTCCTCTTAGCCTTAAAGTCTAAGGGCCTCCCAACCTCCCGCTGGCAGGAAGTCCTCCCGACAGCGCTGCACTCCATCCGGTCACTACTTTGCACTGCCGTTAACGCCACCCCCCATGAACGAATGTTTGTTTTCCCCAGGAAGTCGACTACGGGAACCACTCTACCAACCTGGCTGACCTCTCCGGGGCCCGTCTTGCTGCGAAAGCACGTGAGGGCCCATAAAACAGACCCCCTGGTCGAAAGGGTGAACCTCCTGCACGCCAACCCCCAGTACGCCTACGTGGCTTACCCAGACGGGCGGGAGGACACTGTCTCCTTACGAGACCTCGCACCCTCGGGCACTCCGGAGACACCACCTTTACCCCCCCCCACCACCCCCCCAATTCCAGCCCAGGTAGACGGCATGCCGGAACCCCACGAGCCTTCGCCGACCACGCAGACACCAGCACTAACACCGGATAATGCAGCACCGCCGCTGCGACGATCGGAGAGGCTTACGAGGCCTCCGGACAGACTGACATACCAGAACTGGTAGTACACTTCACCCCGCCGGACTCAAATCTAAACAAGGGGTGAATGTGGTAAACCACTTTTATCGTTACACTATAGTTATCACTGTTGTATTGTTATCACCGTTATCACTGTTGTATCACGATACGAGGTCGCCTCTTGTCGCGCTGTTATACCTGGGCTGACCACCTCCGACTCCGCCCATGGCTCCACCTACCTGCCCAGGTATAAAGGTAGTCGACTGGCTGGTATTCCTCCTTGTTGGACCCGATCACCCACGAGGGTGGGCTCTGTTATTTAGTCAATAAAAACCTTTAGTTACGTTCCTAACTCGTCGCTTTTTATTGGACGAATTGATAGGTATATCAAGGAGTATCTGAGGGGGGAGTGGGACTGTAGGAGTATCTGGGGGGGAGTGGGAATGTAGGAGTATCTGAGGGGGGAATGGGACTGTAGGAGTATCTGAGGGGGGAGTGGTGCTGTAGGAGTATCTGAGGGGGGGAGTGGGACTGTAGGAGTATCTGAGGGGGTAGTGGGACTGTAGGAGTATCTGAGGAGGGGAGTGGGACTGTAGGTGTACCTGAGTGGGGAGTGGGACTGTAGGAGTATCTGAGGAGGGGAGTGGGACTGTAGGAGTATCTGAGGGGGGAGTGGGATTGTAGGAGTATCTGAGGGAGGGAGTGGGACTGTAGGAGTATCTGCGGGGGGTAGTGGGACTGTAGGAGTATCTGAGGGAGGGAGTAGCACTGTAGGCGTAGCTGAGGGGGGGAGTGGGAATGTAGGAGTATCTGAGGGGGGGAGTGGGACGGTAGGAGTATCTGAGGGGGGAGTGGGACTGTAGGAGTATCTGAGGGGGGAGTGGAACTGTAGGAGTATCTGAGGGGGGAGTGGGACTGTAGGTGTACCTGAGGGGGGAGTGGGACTGTAGGAGTGTCTGAGGGGGGAGTGGGACTGTAGGAGTATCTGACGGGGGAGTGGGACTGTAGGAGTGTCTGAGGGGGGAGTGGGACTGTCGGAGTATCTGAGGGAGGAGTGGGACTGTCGGAGTATCTGAGGGGAGGAATCCATTACACGACGATTTGGCCATTCAAAATGGGGACACATGGGTAAACCACTTTGAAAAATTATACCAGAAAAACACACTAAGACCAGAGCAACACCAAATATGCAAAAAACTGGAAAAGCTAGAAATCGCCATAAAAGATAACCAAAACCCGCTGGACGCCATAATAACAGAAAAAGAACTTCTTGAAAAACTCAAGGACCTGCGACCAGGAAAAGCCTGCGGGACAGACGGCATACTAAACGAGATGATTAAACACACAGACAACAAAATGAAACTGGCTATCCTAAAACTCTTCAACTTGGTTCTGAGTGTCGGTTATTTCCCTGATATCTGAAACAAAGGACTCATAACGCCCATATACAAAAGTGGGGACAAAATCGACACAAACAACTATCGAGGCATCTGTGTAAACAGTAACCTGGGGAAGGTATTCTGTAGCATCATAAACAAAAGACTTATAAACTTCCTTGAAGAGCACAATGTCTTGAGTAAAAGCCAAATTGGATTCCTGCCAAACTATAGAACATCCGATCATATCTTCACCCTACAGACCCTAATTGACAAACACGTTCACCATAACAAAAGCAAAATCTACGCATGCTTTGTAGATTTCCAGAAGGCTTTCGACTCCATCTGGCATGACGGTTTATTCCTGAAACTTATCGAAAGTGGGGTAGGAGGGAAAACATATGATGTAATTAAATCAATGTATACAAACAACAAATGTGCAGTTAAAATTGGAGACAAACAAACAAAATACTTCCCACAGGGGCGGGGGGTGACGCAGGGCTCGCCAATCTCACCGACACTCTTTAATATTTACATAAATGGATTGGCAAAACTACTTGAACAATCTACAGCACCCGGCCTCACCCTATATGAATCCAAGGTTAAATTCCTCATCTATGCAGACGACCTGGTTCTGCTGTCACCTACTAAAGAGGGGCTACAGCAAAACCTGGACCTGCTGGAGTCGTACTGCCAGACTTGGGCCCTGACAATAAATCCCCAAAAAACCGAAGTCCTTGTGTTCCAGCAAAGATCCAAACATCAGGGACCCAAAATAAATTTCACAGTAGGAACAACCAAAATTGAACAAACCACTAACTACACATACTTGGGCTTAAAAATCAGTTCTACGGGAAACTTCAAACTGGCTGTGAATGAACTGAAAGAGAAAGCAAGAAGGGCTTTCTATGCCATCAAAAAATCAATCCAAATAGAAATCCCTATTAGCATTTGGCTCAAAATTTTCAAATCAGTAATTGAACCAATTGCACTCTATGGCAGTGAAGTATGGGGACCGCTAACTCAACAAGAATTCGCAAAATGGGACAAACACCCAATTGAGATCTTACATGCAGAATTCTGTAAAAGTATCCTCCGGACTCAAAGGAAAACAGTAAACAATGCGTGCAGGGCGGAACTAGGCCAATATCCATTAATAATCACTATCCAAAAAAGAGCCACCAAATTTTGGAATCACCTACAAATGAGCAATCCCCAATGCTATCACTACGACGCCCTGAAATGCCAAGAGCTGACCATAAAGAAGAATACCCTCAGTCAACTAGTCCTGGGACTCAGTGAAGTAACTACTAACAATACTAACAATAACCAGCCCCAGGACAGTGACAGGGTAACACAAAGAATTCGACCCAACACAATCGTCGCTAAGCAAAAGGAAAAATATCTGACATATTGGGCAGAAACAACAAAAACCCAAAGCAAACTCAATTGCTACTTGGCCCTAAACAGACAATACAACATAGCTGATTACCTGACCATGGTAAAGGATAACAAACTGAGAAGAACCTTGACAAGGTACAGACTTAGCGAACATAGCCTAGCGATCGAAAAAGGCAGACACAGGCAGACCAGGCTGCCAAGAGAGGACAGGATATGCTCTCACTGCAGTCAGGGAGTGGTGGAGACAGAGATGCACTTCCTCACAGCTTGTGGAAAATATCAGGGCATCAGGGAGAATTTCTACCAAAAATTCTCACAAATATGCCCTGATTTCAGAAATCTGAATGACAACCAAAAACTCCCATTCCTACTGGGAGAGGAGAGAAGCTGTATAACACTGGCGGCACACTATGTTACAGCTTGCCATGAACAGAGGGACAACCAGTAAACTAAGAAAAGAATATATATAAACAATGCGAATGTATATTTGTACACTCAGGGATATACCTGTTTATACACTGTATGAATAGAACTGCGTTTATGTGCTAAACCATAAATGTATTATGATGCTTTGGCAACATAAGATGTAACTTATCATGCCAATAAAGCGATTTGAATTGTGAATTGTGAATTGAGTGTAGGAGTATCTGAGCGGGGAGTGGGACTGTAGGAGTGTCTGAGGGGGGAGTGGGACTGTAGGAGTATGTGAGGGAGGAGTGGGACTGTAGTAGTATCTGAGGGGGGAGTGGGACTGTAGGAGTATCTGAGGGGGGAGTGGGAGTGTAGGAGTATCTGAAGGGGGGACTGGGAATGTAGGAGTATCTGAGGGGGGGAGTGGGACTGTAGGAGTATCTGAGGGGGGCAGTGGGACTGTAGGAGTGTCTGAGGGGGGAGTGGGGCTGTAGGAGTATCTGAGGGGGAAGTGGGACTGTAGGAGTATCTGAGGGGGGAGTGGGAGTGTAGGAGTATCTGAAGGGGGGACTGGGAATGTAGGAGTATCTGAGGGGGGGAGTGGGACTGTAGGAGTATCTGAGGGGGGCAGTGGGACTGTAGGAGTGTCTGAGGGGGGAGTGGGGCTGTAGGAGTATCTGAGGGGGAAGTGGGACTGTAGGAGTATCTGAGGGGGGAGTGGGACTGTAGGAGTGTCTGAGGGGGGAGTGGGACTGTAGGAGTATCTGAGGGAGGAGTGGGTCTGTACGAGTATCTGAGGGGGGAGTGGGACTGCAGGAGTTTCTGGGAGGGAGTGGGAATGGAGGAGTATCTGAGGGGGGAGTGGGACTGTAGGAGTATCTGGGGGGGAGTGGGACTGTTGGAGTATCTGAGGGGGGAGTGGGACTGTAGGAGTATCTGAGGGAGGAGTGGGACTGTAGGAGTATCTGAGCGGGGAGTGGGACTGTAGGAGTTTCTGAGGAGGGGAGTGGGACTGTAGGAGTATCTGAGGCGGGGGAGTGGGACTGTAGGAGTATCTGAGGGGGGAATGAGACTGTAGGAGTATCTGAGGGGGGGAGTGGGACTGTAGGAGTATCTGAGGGAGGGAGTTGGTCTGTATGAGTATCTGAGGGGGGAGTGGGACTGTCGGAGTATCTGAGGGGGGAGTGGGACTGTAGGAGTATCTGAGGGGGGGACTGGGAATGTAGGAGTAACTGAGGGGGGGAGTGGGACTGTAGGAGTATCTGGGGGGGGAGTGGGACTGTAGGAGTGTCTGAGGGGGGGAGTGAGAGTGTAGGAGTGTCTGAGGGGGAGAGTGGGACTGTCGGAGTATCTGAGGGGGGAATGAGACTGTAGGAGTGTCTGAGGGGGGGAGTGGGACTGTAGGAGTATCTGAGGGGAGGAGTGGGACTGTAGGAGTATCTGAGGGGGGGCGTGGGATTGTAGGAGTGTCTGAGGGGGGGAGTGGGATTGTAGGAGTATCTGAGGGGGGGAGTGGGACTGTAGAAGTATCTGAGGGGGGAGTGGGACTGTAGGAGTATCTGCGGGGGGAGTGGGACTGTAGGAGTATCTGAGGGGGGGAGTGGGACTGTAGGAGTATCTGAGGGGGGAGTGGGACTGTCGGAGTATCTGAGGAGGGGAGTGGGACTGTTGGAGTATCTGAGGGGAGAGTGGGACGGTAGGAGTATCTGAGGGGGGAGTGGGACTGTAGGAGTATCTGAGGGGGGGTGTGGGACTGTAGGAGTATCTGAGGGAGGGAGTGGGACTGTAGGAGTATCTGAGGCGGGGAGTGGGACTGTAGGAGTATCTGGGGGGGGGAGCGGGACTGTAGGAGTATCTGAAGGGGGAGTGGGACTGTAGGAGTGTCTGAGGGGGGGAGTGGGACTGTAGGAGTATCTGAGGGGGGAGTGGGACAATAGGAGTGTCTGAGGGGGGAGTGGGACTGTCGGAGTATCTGAGGGGGGAGTGGGACTGTAGGAGTATCTGAGGGGGAGAGTGAGACTGTAGGAGTATCTGAGGGAGGGACTGGGACTGTAGGAGTACCTGAGGGGGGGAGTAGGATTGTAGGAGTGTTTGAGGGGGGAGTGGGACTGTAGGAGCATCTGAGGAGGGGAGTGAGACTGTAGGAGTGTCTGAGGGGGGGAGTGGGACTGTAGGAGTATCTGAGGGGGGAGTGGGACTGTAGGAGTATCTGAGGGGGGAGTGGGACTGTAGGAGTATCTGAGGGGGGGAATGAGACTGTAGGAGTATCTGAGGGAGGGAGTGGGACTGTAGGAGTAACTGAGGGGGGGAGTGGGACTGTAGGAGTGTTTGAGGGGGGGAGTGGGACTGTAGGAGCATCTGAGGAGGGGAGTGCGACTGTAGGAGTATCTGAGGGGTGAGTGGGACTGTAGGAGTATCTGAGGGGGGGAGTGGGGCTGTAGGAGTGCCTGAGGGGGGAGTGGGGCTGTAGGAGTGTTTGAGGCGGGGTGTGGGACTGTAGGAGCATGTGAGGAGGGGAGTGAGACTGTAGGAGTATCTCAGGGGGGGAGTGTGACTGTAGGAGTATCTGAGGGGGGAGTGGGACTGTAGGATTATCTGAGGGGGGAGTGGGACTGTAGTAGTATCTGAGGGGGGAGTGGGACTGTAGGAGTGTTTGAGGGGGGGAGTGGGACTGCAGGAGCATCTGAGGAGGGGAGTGAGACTGTAGGAGTACCTGAGGGGGGAGTGGGACTGTAGGAGTATCTGAGGGGGGAGTGGGACTGTAGGAGTATCTGAGGGGGGGAGTGGGAGTGTAGGAGTATCTGAGGGCGGGAGTGGGACTGTAGGAGTATCTGAGGGAGGGGGTGGGACTGTAGGAGTATCTGAGGGAGGGAGTGGGACTGTAGGAGTATCTGAGGGGGGAGTGGGACTGTAGGAGTATCTGAGGGAGGGAGTGGGACTGTAGGAGCATCTGAGGGGGGGAGGGGGGCTCTAGGAGTATCTGAGGAGGGGAGTGGGACTGTAGGAGTATCTGACGGGGGAGTGGGACTGTAGGAATATCTGAGGGAGGAGTGGGACTGTAGGGGTATCTGTGCGGGGAGTGGGACTGTAGGAGTATCTGAGGAGGGGAGTGGGACTGTCGGAGTATCTGAGGGGGGGAGTGGGACTGTAGGAGTATCTGAGGGGGGAGTGAGACTGTAGGAGTATCTGAGGGGGGAGTGGGACTGTAGGAGTATCTGAGGGAGGGAGTTGGTCTGTATGAGTATCTGAGGGGGGAGTGGGACTGTAGGAGTATCTGAGGGGGGAGTGGGACTGTAGGAGTATCTGAGGGGGGGACTGGGAATGTAGGAGTAACTGAGGGGGGGAGTGGGACTGTAGGAGTAACTGAGGGGGGAGTGAGACTGTAGGAGTATCTGGGGGGGGAGTGGGACTGTAGGAGTGTCTGAGGGGGTAGTGAGAGTGTAGGAGTGTCTGAGGAGGGTAGTGGGACTGTAGGAGCATCTGAGGGGGGAGTGAGACTGTAGGAGTATCTGGGGGGGGAGTGGGACTGTAGGAGTGTCTGAGGGGGGTAGTGAGAGTGTAGGAGTGTCTGAGGGGGGGAGTGGGACTGTAGGAGTATCTGAGGGGAGGAGTGGGACTGTAGGAGTATCTGAGGGGGGACGTGGGATTGTAGGAGTGTCTGAGGGGGGCAGTGGGATTGTAGGAGTATCTGAGGGGGGGAGTGGGACTGTAGGAGTATCTGAGGGGGGAGTGGGACTGTTGGAGGATCTGCGGGGGGAGTGGGACTGTAGGAGTATCTGAGGGAGGGAGTGGGACTGTAGGAGTATCTGAGGGGGGGAGTGGGACTGTAGGAGTATCTGAGGGGGGAGTGGGACTGTAGGAGTATCTGAGGGAGGGAGTGGGACTGTAGGAGTATCTGAGGGGGGGAGTGGGACTGCAGGAGTATCTGAGGGTGGAGTGGGACTGTAGGGGTATCTGAGGAGGGGAGTGGGACTGTTGGAGTATCTGAGGGGAGAGTGGGACTGTAGGGATATCTGAGGGGGGAGTGGGACTGTAGGAGTATCTGAGGGGGGGAGTGGGACTGTAGGAGTATCTGAGGGAGGGAGTGGGGCTGTAGGAGTATCTGAGGCGGGGAGTGGGACTGTAGGAGTATCTGAGGGGAGACTGGGACTGTAGGAGTATCTGAGGGGAGAGTGGGACTGTAGGGATATCTGAGGGGGGGGTGGGACTGTCGGGGTATCTGAGGGGGGAGTGTGACTGTAGGAGTATCTGTGGGGGGAGTGTGACTGTAGGAGTATCTGAGGGAGGGAGTGTGACTGTAGGAGTATCTGTGGGGGGAGTGGGTCTGTAGGAGTATCTGAGGGGGGAGTGTGACTGTAGGAGTGTCTGAGGGAGGGAGTGTGACTGTAGGAATATCTGTGGGGGGAGTGGGACTGTAGGAGTATCTGAGGGAGGGAGTGTGACTGTAGGAGTATCTGAGGGGGGAGTGGGACTGTAGGAGTATCTGTGGGGGAGTCGGAATGTAGGAGTATCAGAGGGGGGAGTGGGACTGCCGGAGTATCTGAGGGGGGAGTGGGACTGCAGGAGTATCTGGGGGCAGTGGGACTGTAGGAGTATCTGGGAGGGAGTGGGACTGTAGGAGTATCTGAGGGAGGGAGTGGGACTGTAGCAGTATCTGAGGGGGGAGTGGGACTGTAGGAGTATCTGAGGGGGAGTGAAACTGTAGGAGTGTCTGAGGGGAGAGTGGGACTGTAGGAGTATCTGAGGGAGGGAGTGGGACTGTAGGAGTATCTGAGGGGGGGAGTGAGACTGTAGGAGTACCTGAGGGGGGAGTGGGACTGTAGGAGTATCTGATGGGGGGAGTGGGACTGTAGGAGTATCTGAGGGGGGGAGTGGGAGTGTAGGAGTATCTGAGGGGGGGAGTGGGAGTGTAGGAGTATCTGAGGGCGGGAGTGGGACTGTAGGAGTATCTGAGGGGGGAGTGGGACTGTAGGAGTGTCTGAGGGGGGAGTGGGGCTGTAGGAGTGTCTGAGGGGGGAGTGGGGCTCTAGGAGTATCTGAGGGGGGCGTGGGACTGCAGGAGTATCTGAGGGAGGGAGTGGGACTGTAGGAGTATCTGAGGGAGGGAGTGGGACTGTAGGAGTATCTGAGGGAGGGAGTGGGACTGTAGGAGTATCTGAGGGGGGAGTGGGACTGTAGGAGTATCTGAGGGAGGGAGTGGGACTGTAGGAGTATCTGAGGGGGGGAGGGGGGCTCTAGGAGTATCTGAGGGGGGGAGTGGGACTGTAGGAGTATCTGAGGGGGGAGTGGGACTGTAGGAATATCTGAGGGAGGAGTGGGACTGCAGGGGTATCTGTGCGGGGAGTGGGACTGTAGGAGTATCTGAGGGGGGGAGTGGGACTGTAGGAGTATCTGAGGGGGGAGTGAGACTGTAGGAGTATCTGAGGGGGGAGTGGGACTGTAGGAGTATCTGAGGGGGGAGTGGGACTGTAGGAGTATCTGAGGGGGGGACTGGGAATGTAGGAGTAACTGAGGGGGGGAGTGGGACTGCAGGAGTATCTGAGGGGGGAGTGGGACTGTAGGAGTATCTGAGGGGGGAGTGGGACTGTAGGAGTATCTGAGGGGGGGACTGGGAATGTAGGAGTAACTGAGGGGGGAGTGGGACTGCAGGAGTATCTGAGGGGGGAGTGGGACTGTAGGAGTATCTGAGGGGGGAGTGGGACTGTAGGAGTATCTGAGGGGGGAGTGAGACTGTAGGAGTATCTGGGGGGGGAGTGGGACTGTAGGAGTGTCTGAGGGGGGTAGTGAGAGTGTAGGAGTGTCTGAGGGGGGTAGTGGGACTGTAGGAGCGTCTGAGGGGGGAGTGAGACTGTAGGAGTATCTGGGGGGGGAGTGGGACTGTAGGATTGTCTGAGGGGGGTAGTGAGAGTGTAGGAGTGTCTGAGGGGGGAAGTGGGACTGTAGGAGTATCTGAGGGGAGGAGTGGGACTGTAGGAGTATCTGAGGGGGGACGTGGGATTGTAGGAGTATCTGAGGGGGGAGTGGGACTGTAGGAGTATCTCAGGGGGGAGTGGGACTGTAGGAGTATCTGAGGGGGGAGTGGGGCTGTTGGAGGATCTGCGGGGGGAGTGGGACTGTAGGAGTATCTCAGGGGGGGAGTGGGACTGTAGGAGTATCTCAGGGGGGAGTGGGGCTGTTGGAGGATCTGCGGGGGGAGTGGGACTGTAGGAGTATCTCAGGGGGGAGTGGGACTGTAGGAGTATCTGAGGGGGGAGTGGGACTGTAGGAGTATCTGAGGGAGGGAGTGGGACTGTAGGAGTATCTGAGGGGGAGAGTGGGACTGTAGGGATATCTGAGGGGGGAGTGGGACTGTAGGGATATCTGAGGGGGGAGTGGGACTGTAGGAGTATCTGAGGGGGGGAGTGGGACTGTAGGAGTATCTGAGGGAGGGAGTGGGACTGTAGGAGTATCTGAGGCGGGGAGTGGGACTGTAGGAGTATCTGAGGGGGGGAGCGGGACTGTAGGAGTATCTGAAGGGGGAGTGGGACTGTAGGAGTGTCTGAGGGGGGAGTGGGACAGTAGGAGTATCTGAGGGGGGAGTGGGACTGTAGGAGTATCTGAGGGGGGAGTGGGACTGTAGGAGTATCTGAGGGGGGAGTGGGATTGTAGGAGTATCTGAGGGGGGAGTGGGACTGTAGGGGAATCTGAGAGGGGGGTGGGACTGTCGGGGTATCTGAGGGAGGGAGTGTGACTGTAGGAGTATCTGTGGGGGGAGTGGGACTGTAGGAGTATCTGAGGAGGGAGTGGGACTGTAGGAGTATCTGTGGGGGAGTGGGAATGTAGGAGTATCTGAGGGGGGAGTGGGACTGTAGGAGTATCTGAGGGGGGGAGTGGGACTGTAGGGGTATCTGAGGGGGGGAGTGGGACTGTCGCAGTATCTGAGGGGGGAGTGGGACTGCAGGAGTATCTGGGGGGCAGTGGGACTGTAGGAGTATCTGGGAGGGAGTGGGACTGTAGGAGTATCTGAGGGGGGAGTGGGACTGTGGGAGTATCTGAGGGGGCAGTGGGACTGTAGGAGTATCTGAGGGGGGAGTGGGACTGTAGGAGTATCTGAGGGGGGGAGTGGGACTGTCGGAGTATCTGAGGGGGGAGTGGGACTGTAGGAGTATCTGAGGGGGGGAGTGGGACTGTAGGAGTGCCTGAGGGGGGAGTGGGGCTGTAGGAGTATCTGAGGGAGGGAGTGGGACTGTAGGAGTACCTGAGGGGGGGAGTGGGACTGTCGGAGTGTTTGAGGCGGGGAGTGGGACTGTCGGAGCATGTGAGGAGGGGAGTGAGACTGTAGGAGTATCTCAGGGGGGGAGTGTGACTGTAGGAGTATCTGAGGGGGGAGTGGGACTGTAGGAGTATCTGAGGGGGGAGTGGGACTGTAGGAGTATCTGAGGGGGGAGTGGGACTGTAGGAGTACCTGAGGGGGGGAGTGGGACTGTAGGAGTGTTTGAGGGGGGAGTGGGACTGTAGGAGCATCTGAGGAGGGGAGTGAGACTGTAGGAGTACCTGAGGGGGGAGTGGGACTGTATGAGTATCTGAGGGGGGGAGTGGGACTGTAGGAGTATCTGAGGGGGGGAGTGGGAGTGTAGGAGTATCTGAGGGCGGGAGTGGGACTGTAGGAGTATCTGAGGGGGGAGTGGGACTGTAGGAGTGTCTGAGGGGGGAGTGGGGCTGTAGGAGTGTCTGAGGGGGGAGTGGGGCTCTAGGAGTATCTGAGGGGGGAGTGGGACTGTAGGAGTATCTGAGGGAGGGAGTGGGACTGTAGGAGTATCTGAGGGAGGGAGTGGGACTGTAGGAGTACCTGAGGGGGGGAGTGGGACTGTAGGAGTGTTTGAGGGGGGGAGTGGGACTGTAGGAGCATCTGAGGAGGGGAGTGAGACTGTAGGAGTGCCTGAGGGGGGAGTGGGACTGTAGGAGTATCTGAGGGGGGGAGTGGGACTGTAGGAGTATCTGAGGGGGGGAGTGGGAGTGTAGGAGTATCTGAGGGCGGGAGTGGGACTGTAGGAGTATCTGAGGGGGGAGTGGGACTGTAGGAGTGTCTGAGGGGGGAGTGGGGCTGTAGGAGTGTCTGAGGGGGGAGTGGGACTGTAGGAGTATCTGAGGGAGGGAGTGGGACTGTAGGAGTATCTGAGGGAGGGAGTGGGACTGTAGGAGTATCTGAGGGGGGAGTGGGACTGTAGGAGTATCTGAGGGGGGGAGGGGGGCTCTAGGAGTATCTGAGGGGGGGAGTGGGACTGTAGGAGTATCTGAGGGGGGTGTGGGACTGTAGGAATATCTGAGGGAGGAGTGGGACTGTAGGGGTATCTGTGCGGGGAGTGGGACTGTAGGAGTATCTGAGGAGGGGAGTGGGACTGTCGGAGTATCTGAGGGGGGGGAGTGGGACTGTAGGAGTATCTGAGGGGGGAGTGAGACTGTAGGAGTATCTGAGGGGGGAGTGGGACTGTAGGAGTATCTGAGGGAGGGAGTTGGTCTGTATGAGTATCTGAGGGGGGAGTGGGACTGTAGGAGTATCTGAGGGGGGAGTGGGACTGTAGGAGTATCTGAGGGGGGGACTGGGAATGTTGGAGTAACTGAGGGGGGGAGTGGGACTGTAGGAGTATCTGAGGGGGGAGTGAGACTGTAGGAGTATCTGGGGGGGGAGTGGGACTGTAGGAGTGTCTGAGGGGGGTAGTGAGAGTGTAGGAGTGTCTGAGGGGGGTAGTGGGACTGTAGGAGCATCTGAGGGGGGAGTGAGACTGTAGGAGTATCTGTGGGGGGAGTGGGACTGTAGGAGTGTCTGAGGGGGGTAGTGAGAGTGTAGGAGTGTCTGAGGGGGGGAGTGGGACTGTAGGAGTATCTGAGGGGAGGAGTGGGACTGTAGGAGTATCTGAGGGGGGACGTGGGATTGTAGGAGTGTCTGAGGGGGGCAGTGGGATTGTAGGAGTATCTGAGGGCGGGAGTGGGACTGTAGGAGTATCTGAGGGGGGAGTGGGACTGTTGGAGGATCTGCGGGGGGAGTGGGACTGTAGGAGTATCTGAGGGGGGAGTGGGACTGTAGGAGTATCTGAGGAGGGGAGTGGGACTGTTGGAGTATCTGAGGGGAGAGTGGGACTGTAGGGATATCTGAGGGGGGAGTGGGACTGTAGGAGTATCTGAGGGGGGGAGTGGGACTGTAGGGGTATCTGAGGGAGGGAGTGGGGCTGTAGGAGTATCTGAGGCGGGGAGTGGGACTGTAGGAGTATCTGAGGGGGGGAGCGGGACTGTAGGAGTATCTGAGGGGGGAGTGGGACTGTAGGGGAATCTGAGGGGGGAGTGTGACTGTAGGAGTATCTGAGGGAGGGAGTGTGACTGTAGGAGTATCTGTGGGGGGAGTGGGACTGTAGGAGTATCTGAGGGGGGAGTGTGACTGTAGGAGTATCTGAGGGAGGGAGTGTGACTGTAGGAGTATCTGAGGGGGGAGTGGGACTGTAGGAGTATCTGTGGGGGAGTGGGAATGTAGGAGTATCTGAGGGGGGAGTGGGACTGTAGGAGTATCTGAGGGGGGGAGTGGGACTGTAGGGGTATCTGAGGGGGGGAGTGGGACTGTCGGAGTATCTGAGGGGGGAGTGGGACTGCAGGAGTATCTGGGGGCAGTGGGACTGTAGGAGTATCTGGGAGGGAGTGGGACTGTAGGAGTATCTGAGGGGGGAGTGGGACTGTCGGAGTATCTGAGGGAGGGAGTGGGACTGTAGCAGTATCTGAGGGGGGAGTGGGACTGTAGGAGTATCTGAGGGGGAGTGAAATTGTAGGAGTGTCTGAGGGGAGAGTGGGACTGTAGGAGTATCTGAGGGAGGGAGTGGGACTGTAGGAGTATCTGAGGGGGGAGTGGGACTGTAGGAGTATCTGAGCGGGGTACTGGGACTGTAGGAGTATCTGACGGTGAGTGTAGGAAGTCACGGATGATGGGAATGGAAACAGTGAGGAGGGATGTCAGAGTTTGCTGGAGGGTGCAGATTATTTGGGTGGAGGTTCAAATTCATGTAGTTCATGCATGAACATTGAAAATGATCGGACTGAAGTCCTGTGAGTGCTGTTTGTCTGCATGTGTTGACCGTTTTGTTTTAAGTAATTTCATTGCCTGTGTAAAAATAGCACACATTAGAATATAGTATAAGCACATTAAGCATTCACCTTGGAATTTGCTAATCAGCAGCTCTACCTTATCCACAAATAGGATCGAGGGGCCGTATGGCCTACCGCTGTTCCTATTTCTTATAAAGCAGTGGCCAGGGCCAAAGGTGTAACTGCCCCTCCTTGGGGTCAACTCAACAGCAGGTAGCTTGATGTAGAGTGTCTTATTTTCTCCTTGATGCACGATAATTTGTACACTGGAAGGACAGATCTCGAGTATGAGCACGGTGACATTTATTTGTCACTGTATGGTTTTATGCATCAATCCATTTAATGTACAAATGAGAATTCTCCAAAAATGTCATTTCCCATCACTCTCCACATAAACTTATCTTTGTATCATTCAATGGAATCCATTGAATGGAATTGGTTTCTCTGGTATAAGGTATCTCAGACAGCCAACTGAAACTGCCACATTAGCACACAATTCAGTAGCAAAATACTGAGGATGCTGGAAATCCGAAATAACAACTGAAAACGCTGGAAAAACTCAGCAGGCCAGGCAACATCCGTGGAGAGAGAAACAGAGTTAACGTTTCAGGTCGAAACCCTTCTTCAGAACTGAGAAAAAAGCAGGAAATGAAACAGATTAAAAGGCAAGTTTGGGGGCTGGGAAATGGGGGAGGGGATGAAAGAACAAAAGGGTAGGTCTGAGAGGTGAAGAGACATTAAGAGATATTCAAGGCGAGACGAGATGGTAATAGGACAGGTAAAGAGACAAAGGATGGCTCTAGATGAAGTGCGAAATGCGCTGGCAGAATGAAAGACAGCTGCCATGTGGGAAAGGGAAAAAAAGGAAAAGGC
The DNA here is from genome assembly GCF_052327205.1 of Somniosus microcephalus. Taxonomy (NCBI): domain Eukaryota; kingdom Metazoa; phylum Chordata; class Chondrichthyes; order Squaliformes; family Somniosidae; genus Somniosus; species Somniosus microcephalus. Next base: position 98,438,528 of record NC_140994.1, read on the forward strand.
ACAAACCAAAGGTGTGGATAAAAAATATATAAAAATATAATCGGGGCCGAGGTTATGATCTGAAATTGTTGAACTCGATATTGAGTCCGGAAGGCTGCAAAGTGCCTAATCGGAAGATGAGGTGCTGTTCCTCAAGCTTACGCTGAGCTTCCGTGGAACAATACAAGAGGCCGAGGACGGTGAGGTCTGAGTGGGAATGGAGCGGTGAATTGAAATGATAGACGACCGGAATCTCGGGGTCACCCTTACAGACTGAACGGAGGTGTTCCGCAAAGCGGTCACCCAATCTGCGTTTGGTCTCCCCAGTGTAGAGGAGACCACATCGTGAGCAGCGAATACAATATACTAGATTGCAAGAAGTACAAGTAAATCGCTGTTTCACCTGGAAGGGGTGTCCAGGGCCCCAAAGTCTAGTATACTGTATTCGCTGCTCACGATGTGGTCTCCTCTACATTGGGGAGACCAAACGCAGATTGGGTGACCGCTTTGCGGAACACCCCCGTTCAGTCCGTAAGGGTGACCCCGAGCTTCCGGTCGCCTGTCATTTCAATCTCCACGGATGTTGCCTAGCCTGCTGAGTTTTTCCAGCGTTTTCTGTTGTTATTTAGCACACAATTCAGCCTTGAATTAGCAAATACCCATGATTAGCTCCAGCATTCACTCCTCAAGAGGAACAATATTCTGGCCCTTTGAAGGTACTTTAAAGTTGCAGTACTGTTTTCCCAGGTGTTGGGAGGACAATGTCAGAGATGTTTGTGTGTGCTGTGCACTCACATTTATATAGCAAGCTGCACTTCCGTTCTCCCAGAGGCCCATTGGAGGTTGATTCATAAAATAGAAACCTGATCAGCTTTTAAACAACAGGTGGATAAATATCTGAAAAAGAAAATTTAAAAGGACAGGAGAATGGGAGTAAGGTGATAGCTCTCTCAGAGAGAGGGCACAGGCACGATGGGCCGAATGGGGAAAGGGCAGGGGAATGGGAGTAAGGTGATAGCTCTCTCAGAGAGAGGGCACAGGCACGATGGGCCGAATGGGGAAAGGGCAGGGGAATGGGAGTAAGGTGATAGCTCTCTCAGAGAGAGGGCACAGGCACGATGGGGAAAGGGCAGGGGAATGGGAGTAAGGTGATAGCTCTCTCAGAGCGAGGGCACAGGCACGATGGGCCGAATGGGGAAAGGGCAGGGGAATGGGAGTAAGGTGATAGCTCTCTCAGAGAGAGGGCACAGGCACGATGGGCCGAATGGGGAAAGGGCAGGGGAATGGGAGTAAGGTGATAGCTCTCTCAGAGAGAGGGCACAGGCACGATGGGCCGAATGGGGAAAGGGCAGGGGAATGGGACTAAGGTCCCCGTATTTCCTCCTTACAGCACAGCTGAGATCAGCAACTCTCTTAATTTTACAGCAGACATATGAAGGCTGAAATGGAAGCCCTGCAGCAGGCATACAGCCTGGTTCTGTGCCCTGCCAGCATCTCTCATGAGGTTCCACATCAGCAGCAAAGCTTTGTAATTTTGTCTCTGTAAAGTACAGGACAATCGCACTAGTCTATCACTGCAATAATACAAGAAAAGTAAAGAAGTTTCCTGTCAGAGGCTCAAATTTAATTGCTTCTTTAGTCTCAAGAGTTTTCAAAAGTGCAATAAAAATGTTTTAATATTTACTTAATTCCGAATATTTACCTAATTCTAGGGAATGTGGCCGGCCAAGTGGAAAAAGTGCTAGTAGGTGAGCACTTTGGTGATAGTGACCATAATATGGTAAGATTTAAGGTGGTCATGGAAAAGGACAGGGATGGGCCGGAAATAAAGGTTCTAAATTGGGGGAAGGCCGATTTTAATAGGATAAGGCAGGATCTGGCCAAAATGGGCTGGGATCAGCTACTTGTAGGAAAATCCGCATCGGAGCAATGGGAGGCTTTCAGAAGGGAGATTGAGATCATACAATGGCAACATGTTCCCGTAAAGGTCAAGAGTGGTTCCAAAAACCACAGGGAACCTTGGATGTCAGGGGATGTACGAGAATGGATTAGGAAAAAAAGGAGGGCGTTTGGTAGATACAAAAGGCTAAAGACGGAGGAAGCCCTAGAGGAGTACAAAAAGTGCAGGGGGATACTTAAAAAAGAAATTAGGAGATCAAGGAGGGGCCATGAAATAACACTGGCGAGCAAAATAAAGGAAAATCCGAAGATGTTTTATAAGTAAATTAAGGGTAAGAGGATAACTAGGGAAAAAATAGGGCCCATTAGGGACAAAAGTGGCAATGTGTGTGTGGAGCCGGAAGATGTAGGAGGGGTTCTAAATGAATTTTTTGCATCTGTTTTCACTATGGAGAAGGACGATGTAGACATAGAAATAGGGCGGGGGGACTGTGATATGATCGAACATATTAACATCGAGAGGGAGGAGGTATTGGCGGTTTTAGCTGGCCTAAAAATGGATAAATCCCCAGGCCCAGATGAAATGTATCCCAGGCTGCTGTGTGAGGCAAAGGAAGAGATTGCGGGGGCTCTAACACATATATTCAGGACCTCTCTGGCCACAGGGGATGTGCCAGAGGACTGGAGAACCGCTAATGTAGTACCATTATTCAAGAAGGGTAGTAGGGAAAAACCGGGGAACTACAGGCCAGTGAGCCTAACATCAGTGGTAGGAAAATTATTGGAAAAAATTCTGAGGGACAAAATTTGTCTCCACTTGGAGAGGCAAGGATTAATCAGGGATAGTCAACATGGCTTTGTCAAGGGAAGATCATGTCTGACTAATTTGATTGAATTTTTTGAGGGGGTGACTAGGTGTGTGGATGAGGGTAACGCAGTGGATGTGGTATACATGGATTTCAGTAAGGCCTTCGATAAAGTCCCGCACAGGAGACTGGTCAAGAAGGTAAGAGCCCATGGAATCCAGGGTGCCTTGGCACATTGGATACAAAACTGGCTTAGTGGCAGAAGGCAGAGGGTGATGGTCGAAGGCTGTTTTTGTGACTGGAAGCCTGTGGCCAGTGGGGTACCACAGGGATCGGTGCTGGGTCCCTTGCTGTTTGTGGTCTACATTAATGACTTGGATATGAATGTAAAAGGTATGATCAGTAAGTTCGCGGATGATACAAAAATTGGTAGGGTGGTAAATAGCGAGGAGGGTAGCCTCAGTCTGCAGGACGATATAGATGGGTTGGTCAGATGGGCGGAACAGTGGCAAATGGAATTTAACCCGGAAAAGTGCGAGGTGATGCACTTTGGGGGGACTAACAAGGCAAGGGAATACACAATGAATGGAAAGACCCTAGGCAAGACGGAGGGTCAGAGAGATCTGGGTGTGCAAGTACACAGATCCCTGAAGGCGGCGGAACAGGTGGATAAGGTGGTAAAAAAGGCATATGGGATACTTGCCTTCATTAGCCGAGGCATTGAATATAAGAGCAAGGAGGTTATGATGGAGCTGTATAAAACACTGGTTAGGCCACAGCTGGAATACTGTGTGCAGTTCTGGTCGCCACACTACAGGAAGGATGTGATCGCGTTAGAGAGGGTGCAGAGGAGGTTCACCAGGATGTTACCAGGGCTGGAGCGCTTCAGCTATGAAGAGAGACTGGGCAGATTGGGTTTGTTTTCCTTGGAGCAGAGGAGGCTGAGGGGGGACATGATTGAGGTGTACAAAATTATGAGGGGCATAGATAGGATGGATGCGGAGGAGCTTTTTCCCTTAGTAGAGGGGTCAATAACTAGGGGGCATAGATTCAAGGTAAAGGGCGGGAGGTTTAGAGGGGATTTGAGAAAGAACTTTTTCACCCAGAGGGTGGTTGGAGTCTGGAACTCACTGCCTGAAAGGGTTGTGGAGGCAGAAACCCTCACAACATTTAAGAAGCATTTGGATGAGCACTTGAAATGCCATAGCATACAAGGCTACGGGCCAAATGCTGGAATATGGGATTAGATTAGACAGGGCTTGATGGCTGGCGCGGACACGATGGGCCGAAGGGCCTCTATCCGTGCTGTATTACTCTATGACTCTATGACTTGCAATGCTTTTATTACTGAATACACTTCTCCTGGGATAGTCTTGTCCAACAAATTGTTAGAAATATATTTCAAGAGTAAGTCTGCCCTATATATTGCTACAGATATACGATCTGCTCTTGTGAAGCAGAACTAATGTAGTCAATTCAAATCGAAGGAGAACCTGAGTGTTAACACTGCGCTGCTAAGCCAAGCGATAATTCGAGTGAGCAAGTGTTATTGATCAATGCATTTTTCTCTTCCTGTTTCTACTTAAAATCAAATATACCGTTGTTAAGAAGTGATTGGCAATACAGTGCCCTCTTTTTAACTCATAGTTATCAGGATCCAGACAAAAGATACAAGTTAAATGGAGTCATCGAATAAAGGAACCTGGAATGTACTTACTTTCCACACTTTTGAGTCAGAAAGAATGAAGATGGGGTGCAACCAAATTAACAACAAATGCAGAGCTACTGGTTAGCCAGTTGTTAAGGAATATTGATCAAATGTTGGCTTAAATTAAACTGCGGGAGTCCGAACTAAGGGATACAGATCCAAACTAGTAAAAGGAAATTTTAGGATAGATATCAGGAAATTCTTATTTACACAAAAGTGATCAACGTGCAGAATAAACTTCTAGATAGAGGAGTGGAGGCCAAAACCCTGGAATCATTTAAGAAACAACTGGATATACAACGAGCGGTGGAGGAGGGGTGGTCGGATCTCTCTGGATGAATGAATTAAGATGTCTTCCACATCCGCAATTATCTTGTGATCCTGTGCTTCCTGTCCTCAGAGCTGTTGTGTATGTACCTTTAAGAGAAGAACTGATTCTATACTGCAGTACCAGCAGTGACCACCCCTGTATATAAAGCCATAGCAGGCTTCTGTACTTCAGTCTTAAGTTACCCTCCGTTCAGTAAATACCTGTTTTATTGTTCTCCTGCAGTCCGTGTATTATTAAGGCGCGGACACTACAGTGGCGACGAACAGGTTCGAACTCACCTGCAGTACTGCATCACCTCACGGGGATCTTTCCCTGAGAAGAGGCTTCTTGGAGGTCAAAGTCAGAGCAACGGGCGTCGACCGCGGGCAACCGCCCAAGGATCCCTCGGAGTTCGGAGAGTTGCAGGAGAGGCTGTGGAGAGCTGGGCTTGGCTCCCCAGTCAAGGTGTTCCAGCAAATCGTGCTAGTAGCAGGTAGTGCGCTGACCCTTCCGGACTGCGGCGGGCTTGAGCTCGATCGAGCGGCTCTGCAAAGGGGCCGAGCAGCGTCGTCGGGAGGAAAAGAGAGAGAGGGTGGAGCGCACAGGGCGCGGTCGGTGCTCAAGAACCGGGCAGCGTAGCGAAAATAAAACAAGGGGAAGGAAAAGTGAGACACGCCGAAGCCGCAGGTCGCCGCCATTACCTTGCAGAACGCTAGGAGCAGCGTGGCAGCAAGGGGAAGAAGGAAACGCGCAGGAGGCGCCATTTTATTCCATTGGGGAAGAAGGAAAAGCGCGGGAGGCGCCATTTTAATCCATTGGTGAAGAAGAAAAAGCGCGGGAGGCGCCATTTTAAATCACCCAAGATGCCGAAAAGTGGCAGTATCACTGCTTTCGACAACGAGGTAGAAGACTGGACCACGTATGTGGAAAGGATTGAAGTGTACTGCATGGCAAATGAGGTGGCCGGTGGAAAGAAGGCGTCGGTATTATTAAATTTGATGGGCGCGAGAACGTACGGCCTATTGCGGAAGCAGAAAGATTCAAGTTCCATAAAAGAAACCAGCACAAAGATGAGAGCAATGCTGACTATCTTACGGAACTACGCAAGTTATCGAAGCACTGCCAGTTCGGAGCAGGACTGGCAGACACCTTACGGGATAAGTTTGCCTGCGGGCTCCAGAGTGAAGGAACCCAGAAACGACTACTTTCGGAAAAGGACCTGACGCTAGAACAGGCTTTCAGCGTGGCAGTATCCTATGAAGCAGCAGCATGGGGAGCTGCGGAAATACAACAGAAACCACAGGAATACAGCGCTAACGAAATGGCGTATGGAGCAGAAAAGTGCTATCGCTGCGGCAGAACAACCCATGATCAGAAGGACTGCTGGTTTAAGGACAAAGTATGCAGGCAATGTGGGAAAATGGGACACATAGCAAGAGTCTGCAGGTCGGGAAAGAAAACCAACACTACAAGAACTACGAAGGACAAGTACAAGAAAGTAAAGAAATTGACAGACAGTAGTTCGGAAGATCAGGAGAGTGATAAGGACTCCGGGAGCAGGAGACTAAGTTGTCTAAAGTTACACAACGTGATCGCAAAGGAGGATCACCGAACTATTTGGGTCACCCTCATGATAGCAGGGTCCCCAGTAAAGATGGAATTGGACACAGGATCAGCCCTAACTGTCATGAATCGACGAGACTATGAGCGGCTATTCTCACACATACCCTTGAAGGACACGTCCATTGTATTGAAGACATACATGGGGCAAAAAGTCTACCCCAGAGGGAAAATAAGGGTGCCAGTTGAACACAACGGCAAGGAAACACAGAAACTGTATCTATATATACTACCGGATGGAGGACCACCACTATTGGGACGTGAATGGATCCGAAAAATACAATTGGATTGGCATTCCATTCAGGCGCTAACTGTGACTGATAAAAAGAATGATGACGTCACACCTGGACGACTGTCAAAAATTCTAACTGACGCGAAAGAGGTGTTCCAACAAGGACTTGGGACTCTAAAAGGAGTAACGGCAACGATAAAAATCGAAGATAACGCAAACCCAAAATTTTTTAAGGCCAGACCGGTACCTTACGCGATCCGCCCAGCCGTTGAAGCACAGCTGGAGAGTCTGGAGCGTTCGGGTGTGCTGTCCAAGGTGGACTGGAGCAAGTGGGCCACACCCATCGTTCCTGTAATGAAGAAATCATTGAGCAGCACGCCTAGGGAGCCGAAGAAGGTTCGCATCTGTGGGGACTTCAAGGTAACTGTGAACCCAGTCCTGCACACAGTACAATATCCACTTCCACGGATAGAAGATATTTTCGCCTCACTATCTGGAGGGAAACGCTTTACAAAGATTGATCTGGCCCAAGCGTATCTACAAATGGAGGTGGAAGAAGCATCTAGGAAATACCTCATGATAAACACTCACAAAGGCCTTTACCAGTACAATCGACTAGTATTCGGGGTAGCATCAGCCCCGGCTATTTGGCAGAGGGCGATGGAACAAGTCCTGCAAGGGATCCCGGGGACCCAGTGTTATTTGGACGACATCCTGGTTACGGGCGAAAATGACAGTGAACACCTTGCCAACCTGGAGCAGGTGCTCACGAGATTACAGGAATATGGGCTATGAGCCAACCGCCCCAAATGCGAGTTCTTCAGGAGACAAATCTCGTATTGTGGCCACATGATTGATGAGGAAGGGTTGCATAAGTCGCCGGACAAGATTGAGGCTGTAGTCAAGGCTCCAGCACCAGAAAATGTGTCGCAACTGAGGTCGTTCCTCGGGTTGGTGAACTACTACCATAAGTTCTTGCCGAATTTATCTACAATTCTGCACCCACTGAACGCCCTACTGCAAACTGGAGTAACATGGAAATGGAGTGATGAGTGTAAGCGTGCCTTTCAGAAATGTAAATGCCTAATCACTTCAAAAGAAGTATTGGCCCACTACAATCCAACACTACCGATTCGGTTAGCATGTGATGCGTCTCCCTACGGCATCGGAGCAGTGCTGTCACACAAATTCCTTGATGGTTCAGAGAGGCCAATAGCCTTTGCGTCGCGCTCGTTAACCTCAGCCGAGCGTAACTACGCCCAGATTGACAGGGAGGCCCTCAGCCTGGTGTGGGGGGTGAAGAAGTTCAATCACTATCTGCACGGGCAGAAATTCACCCTACTGACTGATCATCAGCCCCTGGTCTCCATTTTTAACCCAAAGAAGGGCGTTCCGGTGATGACGGCGCAACGGCGGCAAAGCTGGTCACTTTTTCTAGGGGCACATCAGTACGACATAGAGCACAAGGGTACGAAACAGCATGGAAACGCTGATGGGCTGTCGCGCCTACCGTTGCCTACGGTAGAGGAAGCACCTGCAGTGGACCCTGTTGAGATATTCCATGCGACCATAGTCGAATGTCTACCTGTTACAAACTCTCTCGGGTCTATGATTTGACGGTGAAGGGATGGCCAGCACATGGCGACTCACTGTTGCCAGCATTCTCGCCAAGGAGAGAACAGCTGTCAGTGTGCCGGGGGACCTTGATGTGTGGATCCCGAGTGGTAATTCCACCCAAGTTGAGAGATAGAGTGCTCAATGAGCTTCATGAGGGTCATCTGGGAGGGGTAAAAATGAAGAGCCTAGCCAGGGCATTTGTGTGGTGGCCGGGAATCGATAAAGAAATCGAGGATATGACCAAGAGATGCACAGGATGCCAGAAGGTCCAAAACGCTCCACCACAGGCCCCGCTACATCCATGGGAGTGGCCCTTATCTCCATGGCAACGGGTACACATTGATTTTGCTGGTCCATTTATGGACTCAATGTTCCTAATCGCTGTGGACGCCCATTCAAAATGGCCAGAGGTCATCAAAATGTCCTCCACCACCACGGAGAAAACTATTGCAGTCCTACGGACCATCTTCGCCAGGAATGGCTTGCCAGAACAGATTTGCTCCGACAATGGGCCACAGTTTGTGTCCGAGGATTTCCGGAGGTTTCTGAGGAATAATGGGGTGAAACATTACACATCTGCCCCATATCATCCAGCCACAAATGGATTGGCTGAGAGGTTTGTTCAGACCTTTAAAAAGGCAATGCATAATGACGACATACCACTACAACACAAGGTGGATAATTTCTTGACACATGCAGTCACCAACCAAACTCCAGCCATAATGTTCTTCAACCGAAGGCTAAGATGTCGCCTGGATTTGCTCAAGCCAAACATAAGACGAGATGTTGAGGATAAGCAATTCCAGCACATCAATGAGAAGCCAACCAGGAGCTTCAAGATAGGGCAACCAGTCTTGGCCCGTGACTACCGAACAGAAAAATGGCAGCCAGGAACGATATGCACACAGCAGGGACCACTAATGTACACAGTGGACATTGGAGAGAGCATCGTGAGACGCCATGCTGACCAGATTCTAGAGTCACAGGAACAAGCCAAACCCATACCACGAGCAGGTGCACCTGGTGATGAACCCGAAGTACAGATTGCGTCTACCTCAGAAGCAGTGGTATTGGAAGCTGACGAACCAACCAATGACAATGAGCCAGAATCAACTCCGCCGCAAGAACACGATACTCGAGAAAGGCGTTATCCAGTCAGGATCATGAAGCCTCCTCAAAGACTGAACTTATAAATGATTATTTCAGTTGATGTATATAGTACAGAGAAAATTGTAATTGTAATTAGTTATTATTTCGTTGTTAAATGAATGTTATGTACTGTTTATCTAAAAGGGGAGGAATTGTTGTGTATGTACCTTTAAGAGAAGAACTGATTCTATACTGCAGTACCAGCAGTGACCACCCCTGTATATAAAGCCATAGCAGGCTTCTGTACTTCAGTCTTAAGTTACCCTCCGTTCAGTAAATACCTGTTTTATTGTTCTCCTGCAGTCCGTGTATTATTAAGGCGCGGACACTACAAGAGCAATATCCTTCTATCACTCAGTGCTTCCCTCTCTGGGATAATAAAATCACTGTATAAACTGCACTAGTGTAAAAGTCATCGTATTATCACAGGAACCTGTCCAATGGTGTGATATACACTGCACTCCAGGGCATTAATATGGAATCTTGATGGAATTTCTTTAATTCTGGACTCTGCTATTCACAATGTGACAATAGTAAAAGTGAATGGCTTTCCCATCAGGATTTATTTTGTATTTTAAGCTGCTAGTTTCGCTTTTGCTTCAGCATTGATTTCTAATTAAGTTTCTTCCTGTGTGCTGAATAACAGCAAGAGGCAAACACTAGTGCTATCCTGCCTACACTTTCAGTCATTCCTTCCCCATCCCACAGCAACTGCCTGAGACTGAACAGAAGCTTGCCACCAATGTTCCCTTTAAGCTGTGCAGCCGCACAGCTCTCTGGACCTCCCGCGCAGCCAGCTCACCGGCTTTTCAATGGGAAAAGCCACGCATGCGCAGTATTTTGAATGGGCCACGCACCCAAAATTAATTAAGGGGAACACTGCTTGCCACCTTCACACAGCAATCAAGAGAAAATCGCCTTGGGTCCCTCCAGTTCCCAGCACCACTGCCAGATTCTGTGAGCAGGTCACCCGGCTCATTCACTCGTGGATTAAGGCTGGTGAATGTTGGAGGGAAACATTATTAATTAGTGCACGTGCGTGCACAGGGAATCAATACCATGCCAAGTCTATACAAATATCATTTGGGAAAATCCTGACGATTCTCTCTACACTTTGATCATGAAATTAGCCTATAGTAAAGCAAAGGTTACCTGTGGTACTATTATACTCAACAGAAGGCCAGCCATGGCCGCATAGTGTCCCAAGAACCAATTCAGCACCGCATCTGTGCACCCACCGACATAGATGGTGTGAAGGAGACTTAAACGCTGTGGATAAAATGTAAAATATGGATTATTGAAGAGATACCTTTTTCTTAAAAGTTTGATGGTAGTGCTGACACCATGAAATATATCTCCTTATACACATTTACTGGGCTGCATATCAGAACATTCTCTAGCAATGAGACAAGTGTCAAGACAATTTTTTAGTGAAGTTTCCATGTAGGAGCCAAAACCAGCCTGTGCACAGGACTCGGAATGAGTCTGTGACCAGAACTCGGAACCAATCTGTATACAGGAATTGTAACCAGCCTGTGCACAGGACTCGGAATGAGTCTGTGACCAGAACTCGGAACCAATGTGTATACAGGAATTGTAACCAGCCTGTGCACAGGACTCGGAATCAGTCTGTGACTGGAACTCAGAACCAATGTGTATACAGGAATTGTAACCAGCCTGTGCACAGGACTCGGAATCAGTCTGTGACCAGAACTCGGAACCAATGTGTATGCAGGAATTGTAACCAGCCTGTGCACAGGACTCGGAATCAGTCTGTGACCGGAACTCGGAACCAATGTGTATACAGGAATTGTAACCAGCCTGTGCACAGGACTCGGAATCAGTCTGTGACCAGAACTCGGAACCAATGTGTATACAGGAATTGTAACCAGCCTGTGCACAGGACTCGGAATGAGTCTGTGACCAGAACTCGGAACCAATCTGTATGCAGGAATTGTAACCAGCTTGTGCACAGTACTCGGAATCAGTCTGTGACCAGAACTCGGAACCAATGTGTATACAGGAATTGTAACCAGCCTGTGCACAGGACTCGGAATCAGTCTGTGACCGGAACTCGGAACCAATCTGTATGCAGGAATTGTAACCAGCTTGTGCACAGTACTCCTAGCCAACCTGTACACAAGAATTGTAATTTAGCAGCGGCCCAAACACCTGCACAAATCAGGCGCGGGCTGTCACTCTGCTAGATTGTCATCATTGCGCCCGTTACAGGTGTAACATTGTTTAATTTAGGTCTCATTGTGCTTGGAGTTGGAATAGCCTGTCAGCACTCAGCCAAGGTTTTTTAAAATGAATTCTCGGTATATGGGCATCGCTAGCAAGGCCAGCATTTATTGCCCACCCCTAGTTGCCTTTAGGAAGGCGGTGGTGGGCCATCTTCTTGATTCACTGTAGTCTATGTGGTGAAGATACTCCCACAGTGCCTCCAACAACCACAGCCATTCTTCCTTTGTGCCAGGTGATGTAATAAAACTCACTACGCACTTGGTTTGAGCATAAAGCAAGGCTTTAATTAACTTGTTTCAGAACATGGAGGTCTAGTTGTACTTCACTAGTTCCTTGTCTTACAAAATGTCCCTGGAATTTATACTCCATGGACGGCGCCACCAGCTGGCCGTCCAGCATTATTTCACGAGTAGTTTCTTGATGAATTATGAGATATATAACACCAGGTATGACTCCTGGCACTGGAGACTTTTCCCTTGATCCCCATTGACTTCACTTTTATTTACTGCCCCGATGTCAAGGGCAGTCACTCTGTGGAATTCAGCTCTTTTGTCCCTGTTGGGACCAAGGCTGTAATGAGGTCTGGAGCCGGGTGGTGCTGGCGGAACCCAAACTAAGCATCACACATGAAGGTTGGCTGCTTTGAGGTGCAGCCAGCACAACACTTTTAGGAGAGGAGGAAGGGAAAGAGAAAAGCTAGCTGGAAATAAAGGGTAAATAAAACAAAACATTAAAAAAAATACTAAAAATACATACCTGCTGATCAAGAGTTTTATAGCCACACATTGTATTGGCAACATCCGTCTGAAATAAGAAGAAAACACACCATTAACTTTTACAAAGAGCAAACTGTTTTTCTAATGTCACTGTCCCCAATGCCAGTCTTGAAATTCCTTTTAAACTCCCATTTAAATATAGCGAGTGCTGAGCAGGAATAATGCGAGAGCAGGCCCGAGACCAGAAGGAGCGGACCCGAGCAGGAGCGGAGCGGGGATAAAGAGTGGAGCAACTCAACACAGGCAGAATTTGAAAGAGTGACATCAGAGTAAAAAATCTAAAGTGATGTCAGCACAAGGGAAGGAGCTGATTGGTGAGTAGCTAGTGAGTTTTTTTTTAAGTTTTAAGTTTATTTCTGCTAAGTTCTGCTAAAGAGCGCGATCAGAGAGGGGCCCTTCAAGTTAGGGGCCAGGGTTAAATAGCTGGTTAGGGGTAAAGCAGATTAGAGATTAGTAACTGTTAAAACTACATTAAATTAATAACTGTTAATACTATATTAAATTAGTAATTGTTAATCATATATTATATTAATAACTTGAATTAGGTACATCTTAGTCTTAATTTTCTGTAAAGTTAGTTAATAGTCGAATAAATAAAGGCATGGCAGGGCAGCTCAGTCCCATGGGATGCGCATCCTGTGCCATGTGGGGACTTCAGGATGCTTCCCGTGTCCTGGACAACCACGTGTGCAGGAAGTGTCGTCAGCTGGAGGAGCTCGAGCTCCGGGTTTTGGAGTTTGAGCGGCAGCTGGCGTCACTGCGGTGCATCCGTGAGGCTGAGAGCTACGTGGATAGCACGTTTCAGGAGGTGGTCACCCCGCAGATAAGGAGTGTGCAGGCAGAGAGGGAATGGGTGACCGCCAGACAGAAGAGGAGGACCAGGCAGGTAGTGCAGGGGTCCCCTGAGTGCATCTCGCTCTCCAAACAGTATTCTTTTCTGAGTGCTGGTGAGGGTGATGGTTCCTCTGGGGAGTACAGCCAGAGCCAAGTCCATGGCACCACAGGTGACTCAGCTGTAAAGGAGGGGAGGAGAAAGAAAGGGAAAGCAATAGTGGTAGGGGATTCGATAGTTAGGGGAGCAGGCAGGCGTTTCTGCGGCCGCAGACGTGACTCCAGGATGGTATGTTGCCTCCCTGGTGCCAGGGTCACCGAGCGGCTGCAGAACATTCTGACGGGGGAGGATGAACAGCCAGAGGTCGTGGTCCATATCGGTACCAACAACATAGGTAGAAAGAGGGATGAGGTCCTGCAGCAAATTTCAGGGAGCTAGGAAAGAGATTAAAAAGCAGGACCTCAAAAGGTATTAATCTCTTGATTATTCCCGGTGCTACGCGTGAGTGACTAAAGAAATAAGAAGATAGAGCAGATGAATGCGTGGCTGGAGAGATGCTGCAGGAGGGAGGGCTTCAGATTCCTGGGGTATTGGGGCCGGTTCTAGGGGAGGTGGGACCTGTACAGGCCGGACGGCTTGCACCTCAACAGAGCCGGAACCAATATCCTCGCGGGGAGGTTTGCTAGTGTTGGGGAGGGTTTAAACTAAGTTGGCAGGAGGATGGGCACCAGGGTGTAGCATTAGAAAGAAGAAACAAAGGGCACAACGGATTGGGAGAGACGGATTGCACTAAAGTAAGAAATAGTAAGATATTAGGTAGAGTCAGACTAACAGAGAACACAGGATAGTCTAAGAAAGGTTTATAGTGTATTTATGAGAACGTACGAAGCATAGTAAACAAGGTTAGTGAGCTGCAGGCGCAAATGGGAATATGATGTCTTGGAAATAATGGAGACCTGGCTCAAAAAAGGGCAGGATTGGGTATTAAATATACCTGGATATAAGGTGTTCAGGAAAGATAGGAGGTGGTGTGCCAGTATTGGTTAAGGGGAATGTTACAGTGCTGGAGAGAGAGGATGTCCTAGAGGTGTTAAGGACAGAATCTATATGGCTAGAGTTAAGAAATAATAGAGGTGCCATTACACTACTAGGTGTATTCTATAAGCCACCAACTAGTGGGAAAAATATGGAGGAGCAAATTTGCAGAGAAATTACAGAGAGATGCAAAAACTATAGAGCAGTGATAATGGGGGACTTCAACTATCCTAATATAGACTATGATAGTAATAGTGTAAAGGGCAGAGAGGGGGAAGAATTTCTGAAGTGTCAGGAGGACTTTCTTGATCAGTATGTTTTGGGCCCAACGAGGAAGGAGGCATTGCTGGATCTGGGGAATGAGGTAGGTCAAGTGGAGCAAGTGTCAGTAGGTGAACATTTAGGGAATAGTGATCATAGTATCATAAGGTTTAGATTAGCTATGGAAAAGGACAGGGAGCAATCTAGAGTAAAAATACTTAATTGGAGGAAGGCCAATTTCAGTAGGATGAGAACGGATCTGGCCCGGGTAAATTGGAATCAAAGATTGGCAGGCAAAACTGTAATGGAACAATGGGCTGCCTTTAAATAGGAAATAGTTCGGGTACAGTCGAGGTACATTCTCACTAGGGGGAAAGGTAGTGCCACTAAAGTCAGAGCTCCCTGGATGATGAATCAATGATAACTTGTACTTATATAGCACCTTTAACATAGTAAAATGTCCCAAGGTGCTTCACAGGAGTGTTATAAGACAAAAAATTGACACCGAGCCACATAAAAAATTAGGGCAGATGACCAAAAGCTTGGTCAAAGAGGTAGGTTTTAAGGAGCGTCTTAAAGGAGGAAAGCAAGGTAGAGAGGTTTAGGGAGGGAGTTCCAGAACTTAGGGCCTAGGCAGCTGAAGGCACGGCCACCAATGATTGAGCGATTATAATCAGGGATTCTCAAGATGGTAGAATTTGAGCAGCGCAGATATCTCGGGGGGTTGTGGGGCTGAATAAGATTACAGAGATAGGAAGGGGCGAGGCCATGGAGGGATTTGAAAACAAGGATGAGAATTTTGAAGTCAAGGCGTTGCTGAACCGGGAGCCAATGTAGGTCAGCGAGCACAGGGGTGATGGACGAACAGGACTTGGTGCAAGTTAGGACACGAGCAGCTGAGTTTTGGATGACCTCAAGTTTACATAGGGTAGAATGTGGGAGGCCAGCTAGGAGTGCGTTGGAATAGTCAAGTCTAGAGATAACAAAGGCATTGATGAGGCAGGGGCGGAGACAGGCAATGTTACGGAGGTGGAAATATGTAGTCTTAGTTATGCCATGGATATGTGGTCGGCGGCTCATTTCAGGGTCAAATATGACACCAAGGTTGCGAACAGTCTGGTTCAGCCTCAGACAGATGCTAGGGAGAGGGATGGAGTCAGTGGCTAGGGAATGGAGTCTGTGGTGGGGCCCGAAGACAATGGCTTCGGTCTTCCCAAGGGAGATAAGAGTAAGATGAAGCAGAAAAAGAGCGCGTATGACAGGCGTCAGGTCGAGAATACATCTGAGAATCAGGCTAAATATAGAAAGTTCAGAGGAGAAGTGAAAAAGAAAATAAGAGGGGCAAAGAGAGGGTATGAGAATAGAATGGCAGCTAACATAAAAGGTAATCCAAAAGTCTTCTATAGGCATATAAATAGTAGTGGGTAGTAAGAGGAGGGGTGGGGCTGATTAGGGACCAAAAAGGAGACCTACGCATGGAGGTAGAGGGTATGGCTGAGGTGCTAAATGAGTACTTTGCATCTGTCTTCACCAAGGCAGAAGATACTGCCATAGACATAGTGAAGGAGGAGGTAGAGGAGATACTGGGATGGGATAAAGACATAGTGAAGGAGGAGGTAGAGGAGATACTGGGATGGGATAAAAATTGATAAAGAGGTACTAGAAAGGCTCGCTGTACTTAAAGTAGATAAGTCATCAGGACCAGATGGGATGCATCCTAGGATGCTGAGGGACGTGAAGGAAGAAATCGTGGAGGTACTGGCCATAATCTTCCAATCCTCCTTAGAAACGGGGGTGGTGTCAGAGGACTGGAGAATTGCAAATGTTACACCCTTGTTCAAAAAAGGGTGTAAAGATAAACCCAGCAACTACAGGCCAGTCAGTTTAACTTTGGCAGTGGGGAAGCTTTTAGAAACAATAATCAGGGACAAAATTAACAGCCACTTGGACAACTGTGGATTAATTAAGGTAAGTCAGCATGGATTTGTTAAAGGCAAATCGTGTTTAACCAACTTGATCGAGTTTTTTGATGAGGTAACAAAGGGTTGATGAGGGCAATGCGGTTGACGTGGTGTACATGGTGTTATAAATCTCATCATCCATCAAGAAACTGCTTGTGAAATAACGCTGGACGGCCAGCTGGTGGCGCCGTCCAAGGAGCATAAATACTCGGGCGTCGGCCCCAGCTTTTCAGGGACATTTTGTAAGACAAGGAACTAGTGAAGTACAACTAGACCTCCATGTTCTGAAACAAGTTGATTAAAGCCTTGCTTTATGCTCAAACCAAGTGTGTAGTGAGTTTTATTACGTCAATTTAATCAACTTGATATCGACTCCACGCTTTGGGTGATTTTGGGAACAGCCAGCTACGACTCGAACCGTAGAAGAGAACTCACAAGTAATCGATCCATCATGGAGAAACTACTCAGACCCGCCCGTCTCGACCTGAACCCGAATTACAGCTGCTAAGGTATGGAAACACTGGTATCATACTTTCAGCAACTTCCTTAGGGTGTGTGGTGAAAATGTTCCTGATAAATTAGAGATACTTGCGAATTATGTATCCCCTCATGTGTTTGATTATATCGAAGACTGCGTAGACTATGATGCCGCTATCCAAATACTACAGCAGCTATATGTCAAGTCCCCAAATGAAATTTTTGCTCGGCATCTACTGGCCACAACTCGACAACAATCCAGGGAATCACTTGACGAGTTCCTTCAGAAACTTCGCAGGCTCAGCAAGAATTGTAATCTTAAAGCTGTTATAGCTGAGCAGTACCAGGAGGAGTTAATTTGTGATTCCTTTATTAATGGGATTGCATCTCCCTTCATACGTCAGCGTCTGTTGGAGAATAAAAGCCTCAAGTTACAGGATGCCTATGACCAGGCATGTTCTCTGGACTTAGCAAAGAGGAATGCAGACACCTATCTTTCACCACGTGCACGGGCTGCTGCTATCACTTTTAGTGACTCTTTCGATAGGCCTCGGGCGGAAGCCCTCACGGGCGACGACTCCAACCCAGCTGATGACAAGCCTATCCTAGAAACCTACACTGATGATGACCCCACCCTAGTGTTTCTTCTGTGGAGGTGCGTTCTATTATAGGAAATTTTGTCCTGCTCGTAACGCGACTTGCAATCATCGCAGCAAGAAAGGTCACTTTTCTAAGGTATACCAGTCAAGAGCCGCTGTTAGTAAGAAAGGCCACTTTTCTAAGGTATACCGGTCAAGAGCTCCTGTTAGTTTTGCAGCTACTATCTATAAAACTGCTCCTCCCCCAAGAGCCATTACTAAGGTTACAGCTGCAATCTATAAAACTGCTCCTCCCCCAAGAACCACGACTAAGGTTACAGCTGTCAAGGGTAAAACTGCCCCTCCTCCCATCACAGCTGTTTTTCCCCAAAGTCTGTCCCATGCAGCCACGAAGGTTTCGGTAAATGGACACATTTTGAATGCACTAACCGACTCATGCAGCTCTGACAGCTTCATTAGTGAGCGGGCTGTCAGTAAGTTAAAACTGTGTATTTACCACTTGGACAGGGAAATTGCAATGGCTCTGACGACACTGACCACCAATTCTGCCAGCTTTTGTCTTGTCGACCTTATTCTCAATGGCCACACTTATTTCTCCACCCGGCTCGGGGTGCTCAAGAACCTATGCAGTGATGTGCCCCTGGGACAGGGTTTCCAGAAACAACACAAAAGACTCACTTTCGAGTTTGGAGGGTCAAAGCCGGAGCTTACTATTTCCAAAGTACCGTTTTGTGCGCTTTCGGCGGCTTCGCTCGACGAGCCCTCCTTGTTTGCCAATCTTTCCCCCTGATGTAAGCCCATAGTCACTAAATCACGACGTTTCAGCCAAGATGATCAATCCTTTATCGAGACAGAAATCTCTCGCCTTCTAGCGGACGGTATCATTGAGCCATATTCATCTTCCTGGCAGGCTCAAGTCGTCGTTGTTAAAAATCCTCTGAAGCAACACAAGAAACGTCTTTGCATCGATTACTCGCAAACTATTAACCAGTATACCGACCTGGATGCCTACCCACTACCACGCATCGATGACATGGTCAATAACCTTGCCAACTACAAGGTATTTTCAACTTTTGATTTAAAGAGCGCATATCATCAATGCCGTTAAAGGACTCTGACAAGAAGTATACGGCCTTTGAGGCCAATGGCCGGCTTTACCAGTTTTGTCGCCTTCCATTTGGGGTCACCAATGGGGTGGCCATCTTTCAACGGGCAATGGATAGCCTAGTCAAACAGGAGAACTTAACGGACACTTTTCCATATCTGGATAATATCACCATTGCTGGTCATGACCAGAAGGAACATAAGAACATAAGAAATAGCAGGAGTAGGCCAATCGGCCCCTCGAGCCTGCTCCGCCATCCAATAAGATCATGGCTGATCTGATCCTAACTGCCAATCTACTATCACAGAACCATCTCCTGAATCTAACAGAATTAGACACACGAAATAGGAGCAGGATCAGGCTACACGGCCCCTGGGCCCGCTCCGCTCCCCACAGGGCCATGACCGATCCGAACCTAGACTCATGTCCAAATTCCTGCCCGCTCCCCATAACCCTTTATTCCCTTTACCTCTAGGAAACTGTCTATTTCTGTTTTAAATTTATGTAATGATGTAGCTTCTACAGCTTTTTGGGGCAGCATATTCCATGGACCTACCACCCTCTGAGTGAAGTAGTTCCTCCTCATCTCAGTTTTGAAAGAGCAGCCCCTTATTCTAAGACTATGCCCCCTAGTTCTAGTTTCACCCATCATCGGGAACATCCTCCCCGCATCCACCCGATCCAACCCCTTCACAATCTTATATGTTTCAATAAGATCGCCTCTCATTCTTCTGAACTCCAAGGAGCATGATGCCAACCTCCAGAAATTTTTTGACATTCTCCGTCGTCGCAACTTAACCTTAAATGAGTCAAAATCTGTGAAATCAGTACCATCAGTCAACATCCTTGGCTACTGGGTGGGCAACGATGTCATCAAACCGGATCCGGAGTGACTTCGTCCGCTTCAGGAGCTTCCTCCCCCTACAAATCTCGGCTCTCTTCGTCGGGCACTCGGTATGTTCGCCTATTATGCGAAATGGATACCCCACTTCTCCGACAAGATCCAGCCCCTGCTTCACGCAAAGTCATTTCCATTGGAGGCAACGGCTATTTCAGCTTTCAACCTCCTCAAGCGACAACTAGAAAAAGCCACGCTTCGTTCCATTGATGAAAATCTTCCTTTCGTGGTCGAGTGTGATGCATCAGATGTGGCGATCTCTGTTACCTTGAATCAAGGTGGTCGACCCATTGCATTTCTGTCCAGAACTTTGCAGGGTAGCAAGCTCCATTATCCTCCTGTCGAGAAGGAGGCTACAGCCATCATCGAAGCGGCACGTAAATGGAGTCATTTTCTCGCTCGTCGCCATTTCACACTTATAACCGATCAGCGCTCTGTGGCCTTTATGCTGGATAACCGGAAACACACTAAGATCAAGAATAACAAAATACAACTCTGGAGGATGAAATTGGCCGCCTTTGGATACACCATACATCATCAACCCGGCAAAGAGAATGTGGCCCCGGATACCCTCATGCGGGCATTCTGCTCTTCTATGTCAACTTCGACTCTGGCGGATCTTCATACTGACTTATGCCATCCTGGCATTACCCGTATGTTGCACTTTGTGCGATCTAAAAATCCCCCATTTTCTACGGAAGATGTGAAAAGAACGTGCTCCTCCTGTAGAATTTGTGCGGAATTAAAACCGCAATTCTTCCGTCCATCGGATGGCTCGCTCATACACGCTATGCAGCAACTCAGCATTGACTTTAAAGGGCCATTGCCCTCCTCAACGCGAAACACCTACTTACTGACTATGGTGGACGAATATTCACGCTTTCCCTTTGCTTTCCCCTGTCCCAATATGCTTACTTCCACAGTGATCAAATGCCTTGATCAAGTCTTTTCCCTTTGCGGTACGACCAATTTCATCCACTCTGATCGGGGTCCCTCCTTCATGTTAAGCGAACTCAAAAGTTATCTCTCCCAACGGGAATCGCCACAAGTAAAACGACACCGTACCATCCCATTGGTAACAGACAGGCTGAGAGATACAACGCTATCATTTGGAACGCAGTTTGTCTTGCGCTGAGGTCACGCAACCTACCAGACCAGCAGTGGGAAACTATGCTCCCTGACGTGTTGCATTCCATCAGGTCTCTCCTTTCTACGTCTACCAATGTCACACCTCACGAGCGATTCTTCAGCTTCCAGCATCGCTCCACCTATGGGACATCTCTACCGTCATGGTTGGCAGCTCCCGGCCCCGTGCTGCTCCGAAGATTCGTCCGATCATCTAAAACTGATCCTCTCGTCGACGAGGTAGAACTCACGGACGTCAACCCCACGTACGCGCATGTGCGGTACCCGGATGCCCAGGAGTCCACCGTTTCGCTCCGGGGCCTGGCTCCCTGTCTGGCCGGTTCCACGGACCCAACCGATAGAGGGACCCACGGGGATGATGCCAACACTCTGCGCTCCCCCGAAGATGACGCCCTACCTGGGGCATCGAGAGATCTGCCAGCTGCCCCACCGGATCCACTCGGGGAGCCGAGCGCTCCCCGTGGGATGGCCACCCGAGGCCAGGACGCTGGTCAATCCCCGGCTATCCAACAGGATGAAGCCAGTTCTGCGCCTGTGGGGACCCGCACCCAGTCACGATCTCCCCAGCCTCCCTCGGGTCGATCAGAGCAACACGGGCCCTGTCGATCCACCGGTACAGATCAAGCGGCCCAGGGACCAAGACACGGTCCGGGGAGACGTGCCTTCTAGCCATAAACAAAAATCTAAAAGACTGCGGCTATTCGTGGTCCGCCTGATCCGCTAAGAGGAAGTCGTCGGACTTCCAAATCTTTTAGGCAGGAAGAATGTTATAAATCTCATCATCCATCAAGAAACTGCTCGTGAAATAATGCTGGACGGCCAACTGGTGGCGCCGTCCAAGGAGTATAAATACTCGGGCGTCGGTCCCAGCTTCCCAGGGACATTTTGTAAGACAAGGAACTAGTGAAGTACAACTAGACCTCCATGTTCTGAAACAAGTTGATTAAAGCCTTGCTTTATGCTCAAACCAAGTGCGTAGTGAGTTTTATTACATCACATGGATTTCCAAAAGGCGTTCGATAAAGTGCCACATAATAGGCTTGCCAACAAAGTTGAAGCCCATGGAATAAAAGGGACAGTGGCAGCATGGATATGAAATTGGCTAAGTGACAGGAAACAGAGAGTAGTGGTGAACGGTTGTTTGTCAGACTACAGGAAGGTGGTGTTCCCCCGGGGTTGGTACTAGGACCACTGCTTTTCTTGATATATATTAATGACTTGTATGTGGGTGTACAGGGCACAATTTCAAAATTTGCAGATGACACAAGGCTTGGAAGTATAGTGAACAGTGAGGAGGATAGTGATAGACTTCAAGAGGACATAGACAGGCTGGTGGAATGGGCGGACACGTGTCAGATGAAATTTAACGCAGAAAAGTACAAAGTGATACATTTTGGTGGAAAGAATGAAGAGAGGAAATATAAACTAAAGGGTACTATCCTAAAGTGGGTGCATGAACAGAGGGACCTAGGGGTATATGTGCACAAATCGCTGAAGATGGCAGGGCAGGTTGAGAAAGCAGTTAAAAAAGCTCATGGGATCCTGGGCTTCATGAATAGAGGTACAGAGTACAAAAGCGTGGAAATTATGATGAACCTGTATAAAACACTGGTTCGGCCTCAACTGGAGTATTGTATCCAATTCTGGGCACCGCACTTTAGGAAGGATGTGTAGACCTTAGAGAGGGTGCAGAAAAGATTTACGAGAATGATTCCAGGGATGATGGACTTCAGTTACGTGGATAGACTGGGGAAGCTGGGGTTGTTCTACTTAGAGCAGAGAAGATTGAGAGGAGATTTGATAGAGGTGTTCAAAATCATGAGGGGTCTGGACAGAGTAGATAGAGAGAAACTGTTCCCATTGGTAGAAGGGTCGAGAACCAGAGGACACAGATTTAAGGTGATTGGCAGAAGAACCAAAGGTGGCATAAAGAAAAACTTTTTTACTCAGCGAGTGGTTAGGGTGTGGAATGCAATGCCTGAAAGGGTGGTGGAGGCAGACTCAATCACGGCTTTCAAAAGGGAGTTGGATAAGTACCTGAAGGAAAAAAAATTGCAGAGCTACGGGGAAAGGGCGGGGGAGTAGAACTAGCTGAGGTGCTCTTTCAGAGAGCCAGCATAGGCTCGACAGGCCGAATGGCCTTCTTCCATGCTGTAACCATTCTATGATTCTATCATATGGAACTGAAGCAAATTAGAGCACAAGCAGCGAAGGAGAAAAAAGTCTTTTTATTCTCATTAACTTCCCCTTCATCTTCTAATTAAACTGGCATCACAAAGGATATCCTTACAGCTCCTCAGAGACCTGCCACCATTCTGGTGCTGTTCTACTGAAAATATTCAATGGCGAGTGTGTGGCCCTCAGGCTAGCAGAAGTACATTATTAGTGTACAAGTGGCAATCTCTGCACCTCCAATGTCATCCAGAAGTCTTGAATGTGGGGATTCTCCTCCACCATCTGGCCCAGGATGAAGGAAAATTTGGGTGGTATGGCCACCCGCTGCCTCACCAGCTCAACTGGAATTTCTCTCCCCCTTCCCCCTCCGGGACCACCGCTGGCCACTCCTTCCCTGCCCACTACATGTAAATGGCAGCAGCGCCTGGTCCTCATGTATTGCCGCTTCTTGGGATTGCCATGGGAAAGATGGCAGTAGGTACTCGGAAGCGGCAGTATAGGCCTTGAGGTTCCTCCCTCCCTTCTGGAAGTAGGTCTGTTGTGGTCTCCTCTCCCTCCAGTCTGGTCCCAAACACTTACCTGCTGAGACCCTCAGTGAGACTTCTATTCTGATCTTTTGGATACTTCAGCCAGCTCTTCTGGCGCTGCTGCAGCATCAATATTGCGTTCACTGCACTGGTGTGCTTCTTTTTGAAGTGGGAATCCCACTGGTAGCCCACCATGCATATGGAATGTACCTCAATTCAGGGTATGGGACTCGATTGGGGCAGAGTCAAAAGAATAGGTAGCCGAATCTCCCCCCCGCTCCGCAGTGAAGAAGAAACACAGCTGCATTTTCCTGCGGCCCAAGTGCTACCCCTGGTGGACTCTAATACAAAGGCAAAATACCGCAGATGCTGGAGATCTGAAATATAAACAGAAAATGCTTGAAATACTCAGCAGGTCAAGCAGCATCTGTGGAGAAACGGAGTTAACGTTTCAGATCGATGACTTTTCATCAGAACTGGAAAAGGTTCGAGATGTAACAGGATTTAAGCAAGTACAGAGGCAGGGGAAGGGGAGAGGGGAGGAAAGAACAAAAGGGAAGGTCTGTAGTGGGACAAGTTAAAAAACAAAAGATGGGTCTAGAGGAGCTGTAAATGGCAACAGCAGAGCCATTATCAGCACCTGCAGTCCAAAAAATGGGAGCAGTTGTTATGATCTGAAATTGTTGAACTCAATGTCAAGTCTGGAAGGTTCTAAAGTGCCTAATGAAAAGAAGTGGTAATGTAGGGGACAGCATCAAACAGGAAATTAGAGATACATGTAACATGGTTACTACAGTAATCATGGGTGACTTTAATCTACATATAGACTGGCCAAACCAAATTAGCAATAATACTATGGAGGATGAATTCCTGGAGAATGAATGAGATGGTTTTTTAGACCAGTACATTGAGGAGCCAACTAGGGAACAGGCAACTAGATTGGGTATTGTGCAATGAGAAGGGGTTAATTAATAATCTTGTAGTGCGGGGTCCTTTAGGGAAGAGTGACCATAACATGATAGAATTTTTCTTAAAATGGAAAGTGAAGTAATCTAATCCGAAACTAGGGTCCTAAATCTAAACAAAGGAAACTACGAAGGTATGAGGAGTGAGTTGGCTATGATAGATTGGGGAGTTTAATTAAAAGGCATGACGGTGGATAGGCAATGGCTAACATATAAGGAACGAATGCATGAATTGCAACAGTTATACATTCCTTTCTGGCACAAAAACACAAAAGGAAAAGCAGCTCAACCATGGCTAACAAAAGAAATTAAGGATAGTATTAGGTCCAAAGAGGAGTCATATAAAGTTGCCAGAAAAAGTAGCAAGCCTGAAGATTGGGAGCAGTTTAGAATTCAGCAAAAAAGGACCAAGAGATTGAATAAGAGGAGAAAAATAGAGTATGAGAGTAAACATGCTAGTGTGGCAAAGCCACCAACGGACTCCTGTATAAATGTAATAACTGCTTTTAACAGAGTGCTACAGCACCTATGTTTGTTTACTGTATGTAAATAGCCGTTCTGGATAAGCCCCAGAATCAGCGCGATGACGTCATCACGTTGGTCACGTGATGCCCCGAACGGCGGGAAACGTCATGACATCAGAGAGTGGGAGGTTCCCAACTCAGACCTCGTGAAACCAGCACCAGAAAAGACCTGTTGATTATTTCTCCTGCATGCAATTGTTTGTTCTCTAGTTTCTATTAAACTTCGTTTTATTGGGCCAGTAATTCCGGTCCCAACTCGTGAGTACGGACGGGGTACTCATGCGTGGGCCCGTTGGAAGTGCCGGATTTCAGCATGCACAGCGCATGCGCGGGAAACCGGCATTTCCTCCAAGGGGTTCAGAGGTCCAACGCGTGCGCGCAGGACTCTGCGCGCACGCGTTGAACTTCCTTCTTTTTGACAGGTTTGCCCGTGTGTAAGGGCCTGAACTTTTTAGAAATGTAAAAAGGAGACGTAAGGACTTGATTCTTTAAGGTAAGTGGTCTATTATTTAAAATTATAACATTTTTTCCACAGCTTTATTGTTTTTAAGGGCTTTACAGTAAGGTAAGTTTATTTTTAGACCCGATTTCTTAAAAAATTATTTTTTTCAAAAATTTGATTAATTGTTTAAAATAGTTTTTTTAAAGTTATTTATAGTTCATTTAATTAGTGGGATGTTTTTTAAAATTTTATTTAAAGTTTAAGTAGTGTTTTGGGCGCCCGTAGTTTTCATGAGTTTGACAGTTCTTACTATCAAACTCATGAATGAAGTTTCCCCTCCCCTGATTGGCTGCCCAGTGCTCACCTGATCCCAGCCGGCACATCGCACTAACTACGCCGCTGGATCAGGCAAGCACAGCGCGCCGACAGCTGAACCGGGCCAGTGACAGGAATTCCAAGCAGTCCCAGGCTTCAGCTGTCGGCGCGCCGGGTAAGTGCACATCGGGGGCTTGCACGCGCGGCAAGCCCCCGATCCTAATTTCTGGGCCATTATCTGACTGACTCGACCTCAGTGCTTCAGTTAGGGATCTGACGATTCTTACATTGGTGACCCCGAGACTTCGTGGACGATTTTCGCGGAGGACGCGCAGAACAAAATGATGGCTGTTAATGCAGCGACTTTGAAGCTCCCTCAATTCTGGGAACAACAGGCGGCCTCCTGGTTCGTCCAAGCAGAGGCTCAGTTCCAGCTTCGGAACATCGTGCTGGATCAGACCCGTTATCTTTACGTGGTCTCTGCACTGGACAGCTCGACGGCTTCACGGATCATCAGTCTGCTAGAGACCCTGCCCGTGGATAACAAGTATGATACGCTTAAGGCGCGACTTATGCAGGTTTTCGGCCTCACGAAAGCGGAGCGCGCGCGACGTTTACTCACACTGCCTGGGTTAGGCGACCCTAAGCCGTCTGAGTTGATGAGCCAGATGCTCACGCTCCTTGGGTCTGAGCCGCAGTGTTTTCTGTTTCGGGAACTGTTCCTGAGCCAGCTCCCCGAGCAGGTGCAAGCAGCCCTCGTCAGGTCGGAGGCTACGGATGGTGTAGCGCTCGCGGCCGAAGCCGACACCATTTATGCGGTGATGCAGCAGTACTGTGCCACCTCGAAGCGTCCCGCCCCGAAGAATCCCACCTCGACACCTCCACCGACCGGCCTCTGCTACTACCACGCCCGTTTCGGCCCAAAAGCCAGATGCTGCCGACACCCATGCAGTTTCGCGCCAACTGCACCGAGGAAGCAGCAGCACCGATTGCGTGAACGGAAGAACGACCCCGAGGTCGGTCTCGCATCTACAATGGCAGTTGGCGATTCCGGGAAATTATTGTATATCACCGACTCCATTTCGGGCCGGCGGTTTTTGTGCGACACGGGCGCTCAGCGCAGCAACCTTCCCGCTTCGCTCCTCTACGTCAGGTCAGGGAGGCGCGGTTCTCCACTCCAGGCCGCCAACGGCAGCGCTATTCGTACGTTCGGGAAGTGGTGGATCCAGGTGTGTTTCGGCGGGCAACTTTTCCACTGGGAGTTTATAACCGCCAAAATCGCACAGGCAATCCTTGATTTCTTCTGTACCAATGGCCTATTGGTTGATTTACGTAATCGCCGTTTGATTCACGCCGCCACGTTTGCCTTCATCCCCTGATTTCGGGGCTCAGGCACGCCCCACGCGGGTTCCTGCACCGTGCCGGCGCCCGACGACTTCACCCGCCTGCTTGGGGAATTTCCGGATCTCACTCGACCCACCTTCTCGGCGACGATCGCTAAACATGGTGTAGAACACCACATCGCGACGACCGGCCCCCCGGTTTATGCCCGGGCTCGACGGCTGGAGCCCAGTAAACTCGAGGCCGCGAAGGCGGAGTTCGCCACCATGGAGCGACTGGGAATCGTTCGCCGCTCGGATAGTCCCTGGTCATCGCCGCTTCATATTGTCCCTAAGCCCGGCGGTGGTTGGCGGCCCTGCGGCGATTATCGGCGCCTCAATGAGGTCACGACTCCCGACCGGTACCCAATACCGTACATCCAAGATTTCTCCACTCATTTGGCAGACAATTCGTTTTTTTCCAAAATTGACCTCGTCCGGGGGTACCATCAAGTGCCTGTCCACCCCCAGGACGTCCAGAAGACGGCGGTCATTACCCCTTTTGGACTGTTTGAATTCCTCCGAATGCCGTTCGGACTCAAAAATGCAGCGCAGGCGTTCCAGCGCCTTATGGATTCAGTGCTGCGGGATCTTAAGTTTCTCTTTGTGTATCTCGATGACATCCTGGTCGCCAGTGCTTCGAAAGAGGAACATCTACAACACCTGCGCCTCCTTTTTCGACGCCTCCATCAGCATGGCCTTATAATCAACCCGAACAAATATCAATTCGGACTGCGGCAGATAGACTTTTTGGGCCACCGCATCACTGTGGCAGGGGCACTGCCGCTTCGGTCGAAGGTGGCGGCCATCGCTGCTTTCCCGCGCCCGCAATCCGTTAAAGCGCTCCAGGAGTTTCTTGGTATGGTAAATTTTTACCATAGGTTTGTCCCCTGGGCCGCGCAGCTGATGTGGCCGCTCTATGAGGCACTCAGAGGGAAGCCGGGGAAGGAACTTGTGGTTTGGACGCCGGAGATGGATTGCGCTTTTGTGGACACGAAGGATGCTCTCGCAAACGCAACGATGTTGGCGCACCCGCTGCCTGGCGCCACCATCGCGCTCACAACGGACGCTTCAGACTACGCTGTAGGCGCCGTGCAGGAGCAATGGGTCAATGGGACGTGGCAACCGCTGGCGTTTTTTAGTCGCCAATTGCGTCGTAACGAGCATAGCTACAGCACGTTCGACAGGGAGCTGTTGGCGTTGTTTCTGGCCATCCGCCATTTTCGTTTTCTATTGGAAGGACACCAATTCACCACGTTTGTGGATCACAAGCCCCTGACGTTTGCCATGGCCAAGACGGCTGAGCCGTGGTCAGCTCGACAGCAACGACAGCTCACCTTTATTTCCGAGTTCACCACCGACATCCGGCACGTGGCCGGCAAGGACAACGTGGTCGCCGATTGCCTCTCGTGTGCGACTGTCCAGGCCATCCAACTGGGACTCGATTATTCACTCACGGCTGCAGACTAAGCGGCTGATCCGGAAATGCAGGCTTTCCGCACTGACTCGTCCTGCCTGCAGCCAGCGGATGTGCTTTTCCACTCGGCTGGCACCTCCTTGCTCTGCGACGTCTCTTTGGGAGACCCCCGCCCGATTGTTTCGCTGTCCTGGCGTAGGAACATTTTCGATGCCATTCATGGGCTTGCGCACCCGGGCTTCACAAAAATCGCTGGCGTCCAAGTTCGTCTGGAGGGGAATGCGAAAAGATGTCCGTGACTGGACCAACACCTGCGTCGTGTGCCAGAGGGCTAAGGTACAGCGCCACGTCAAAGCTCCCGTTGCCATATTTGAGGTACCGGAGAGGCGTTTTGATCACGTCCATGTCGACCTTGTGGGCCCACTACCGCCGTCACAAGGTTTCACACATCTTCTGACCATAGTCGACCGTACCACCAGGTGGCCGGAGGCCATTCCTTTGATGTCCACCACCTCCACGGATGTCGCCCGGGCTTTTCTTTCATCCTGGGTTGCACGTTTCGGCGTTCCGTCTGATATTTCGTCGGATCGCGGGCCGCAATTCTCGTCTGCTTTGTGGAACGCCGTAGCCTTGGGTTTGGGCACCAAGCTCCATCAGACCACGGCTTACCATCCGCAGGCCAATGGATTATGCGAACGTTTTCATCGGTCCTTGAAGGCGTCGCTGAGGGCCACCCTCCAGGGGACCGCGTGGATGGACAAGCTGCCGTGGGTGATGCTCGGGTTACGCACAGCGCCTAAAGAGGACCTGCAGGCATCGGCCGCCGAACTGGTTTATGACCAGCCGCTCCGGGTGCCCGGCGAGTTTCTTCCATCACCACGCGTCCTTGGTCGGCGGCCGAACAACTGGAGGCTCACCGGGCCGCAGCACAATCTTTCCGGCCCATTCCGACGTCGCATCACGGGTTGCCTGTGTCCCACGTTCTGCCGGAGCTTATGCGGGCTAAATTCGTTTTCGTCCTCTCACGCCTCCATATACAGGTCCTTTCCAGGTACTGCAGGCGGGCACCAAGAGTTTTTTAGTGGACGTCGGGGGCAAGCCTGACCACATTTCCGTGGACCGCCACAAGGCCGCACACCTGGACCTTGAGCAACCGGTCGAGGCAGCGCAACCACCGCGTCGTGGGCGGCCGCCCGTGACCACCTCACCTGACCCGACTGTTCCGCAGACCAGCTCATCGTCTGACCAGCCCATTCCTCTCCGGGAATATCGGAGTCGTTCGGACAGGCTTGTCTGACCTCCTCTGCGATTGACTTTTGAGGTTAAAGACACTTCTGGGGGGGCGCATGTGGCATAGCCACCAACAGACTCCTGTATAAATGTATAACTGCCTTTAACAGAGTGCTACAGCACCTATGTTTGTTTACTGTATGTAAATAGCCGTTCTGGATAAGCCCCAGAATCAGCGCGATGACGTCATCACGTTGGTCACGTGACGCCCCGAACGGCGGGAAATGTGATGACGTCAGAGAGTGGGAGGTTCCCAACTCAGACCTCGTGAAACCAGCACCAGAAAAGACCTGTTGATTATTTCTCCTGCATGCAATTGTTTGTTCTCTAGTTTCTATTAAACTTTGTTTTATTATCGGACTGACTCGACCTCAGTGCTTCAGTTAGGGATCTGACGATTCCTACACTAGGAACATAAAAGCGGACTGTAAAAGCTTCTATAAGTATGTAAAAAGAAAAGGATTAGTAAAGATAAAAGTAGGTCCCTTACAGTCAGAAATAGGATAATTTATAATGGGGAACAAGGAAATGGCAGAGCAATTAAACAAATACTTTGGTTCTGTCTTCACGGAAGAGGACACAAATAACTTCCCAGAAATGCTAGGGAACCAAGGGTCTAGTGAGAAGGAGGAATTAAAGGAAATTAGTATTAGTAAAAAAATAGTGCTGGAGATATTAATGGTACTGAAAGCCGATAAATCCCCAGGGCCTGATAATCTGCATCCCAGAGTACTAAAAGAGGTAGCCATGGAAATAGTGGATGCATTGGATGTCATCTTCCAAAATTCTATAGATTATGAAACAGCTCCTGCAGATTGGAGGGTGGCCAATGTAACCCCACTATTTAAAAAAAAGGGGGGAGAGCGAAAACAGGAAACTACAGACTGGTTAGCCTAACATCAGTAGTAGGGAAAATGTTAGAGTCTATTATAAAGGATGTGATAAACAGGACACTAAGAAAATATCAACGGGATTAGACAAAGTCAACTTGGATTTATGAAAGGGAAATCGTGTTTGACAAACCTACTGGAGTTTTTTGAGGATGTAACTGGTAGAATAGATAAGGGAGAACCAGTGGCTGTGGTGTATTTGGATTTTCAGAAGGCTTCTGATAAAGTCCCACATAAGAGGTTAGTGTGCAAAATTAAAGCACATGGGATTGGGGGTAATATACTGGCATGGATTGAAAATTGGTTAACAGACAGGAAACAGAGAGTAGGAATAAATGGTCCTTTTCGGGGTGGCAGGCGGTGACTAGTGGGGAACTGCAGGGATCAGTGCTTGGGCCCCAGCTATTCACAATATGTATCAATGATTTGGATGAGGGAATCAGATGTAATATTTCCAGGTTTGCTGACGACACGAAACTAGGTGGGATTGTGAGTTGTGAGGAGGATGCAAAGAGGCTTCAAGGCGATGTAGACAGGTTGAGTGAGTGGGAAAATACATGGCAGATGTAGTATAATGTGGATAAATGTGAAGTTATCCACTTCGGTAGGAAAAACAGAAAGGCAGAGTATTATTTAAATGGTGATAGATTGGGAAATGGTGATGTACAAAGGGACCTGGGTGTCCTTGTACAGCAGTCACTGAAAGCAAACATGCAGGTGCAGCAAGAGTTAAGAAGGCAAATGGCATGTTGGCCTTCATTGCAAGAGGATTTGAGTACAGAAGCAAGGATGTCTTACTACTGTTATACAGGGCCTTGGTGAGACAGCACCTGGAGTATTGAGTGCAGTTTTGGTCTCCTTACCTAAGAAAGGATATACTTGCCATAGAGGGAGTGCAGCGAAGCTTCACCAGATTGATTCCTGGGATGGCAGGACTGTCATATGAGGAGAGATTGGGTCGACTAGGCCTGTATACACTAGAGTTTAGAAGAATGAGATGGGATCTCATTGAAACGTATAAAATTCTGACAAGGCTAGACAGACTGGATGCAGGGAGGATGTTTCCCCTGGCTGGGGTGTAGAGAACGAGGGGTCAGTCTCAGGATATGGGGTAGGACATTTAGGACTGAGATGAGGAGAAATCTCTTCACTCAGCAGGTGGTGAACCTGTGGAATTCTCTACCACAGAAGGCTGTGGAGGCCAAGTCACGGAATATATTTAAGAAGGAGATAGATAGATTTCTAGACACAAAAGGCATCAAGGGGTATGGGGAGAGAGCGGGAATATGGTATTGAGAAAAAGAATCAGCCATGATCATATTGAATGGCGGAGCAGGCTCGAAGGGCTCCTATTTTTCTATATTTATAAGATGAGGGGCTGTTCCTCGAGCTTCATTGGAACAGAATAGGAGGCCGAGGGCAGAGTGGGACGGAAGGTCAGGGTCACGCTTGCGGATTGAACGGAGATGTTCCGCAAAGTAATCATCCAATCTGCATTTGGTCTCCCCAATGTTGAGACCGTATCGTGAGCAGCAAATACAGTATACTAAATTGAAAGAAGTACCAGTAAATCGCTGTTTCACTTGGATGACTCCATCATGACACCTAAAACAAACATCACATACTCCTGACCCCTAATACAAATACCACATACATACACCTGACCCCTAATACAAACACCACATACTCTTAATTCAAATGCACCATAATTCTGGCAGCTTTTTATTATCACTGCAATGTAGCAGCCATAAAGATATATTTTTGAGATATGGGAGGGGGGGGGGATTGAAAGAATTACTTCCTCTGTGCACTTGGCATACCAAAGTTGTAAGCATGTTTATAAAGCACATATATACATTTTACTGCACAAAGTGTGAAGAAAGCTCACACTGCACTGGAGCCTATTTAAAAAAAATTAATTCATGGGGTGTGGGCGTCGTTGGCAAGGCCAGCATTTATTGCCCATCCCTAATTGCCCTTGAGAAGGTGGTGGTGAGCCGCCTTCTTGAACCGCTGCAGTCCGTGTGGTGAAGGTACTCCCATAGCGCTGTTAGGGAGGGAGTTCCAGGATTTTGACCCAGCGACGATGAAGGATCGGCGATATACTTCTAAGTCAGGGTAGTGTGTGACTTGGAGGGGAACTTGGAGGTGGTGGTGTTCCCATGCGCCTGCTGCCCTTGTCCTTCTAGGTGGAAGAGGTCACGGGTTTGGGAGATGCTGCCAAAGAAGCCTTGGCGAGATGCTGCAGTGCATCTTGTAGATGGTACACACTGCAGCCACGGTACGCCGGTGGTGGAGGCAGTGGATGTTTAAGCTGGTGGATGGGGTGCCAATCAAATGGGCTGCTTTGTCCTGGATGGTGTTGAACTTCTTCAGTGTTGTTGCAGCTACACTCATCCAGGCAAGTGGAGAGTATTCCATCACACTCCTTACTTGTGCTTTGCAGATGGTGGAAAGGCTTTGGGGAGTCAGGAGGTGAGGCACTCGCCGCAGAATACCTAGCCTCTGACCTGCTCTTGTTGTCACAGCATTTATGTGGCTGGTCCAGTTAAGTTTCTGGTCAATGGTGACCCCAGGATGTTGATGGTGGGGGATTCGGCAATCGTAATGCCATTGAATGTCATGGGAAGGTGGTTAGACTCTCGCTTGTTGGAGATAGTCATTGCCTGACACTTCTGTGGCACGAATGTTACCTGCCACTTATCAGCCCAAGCCTGAATGTCGTCCAGGTCTTGTTGCATGCGGGCATGGACTGCTTCATTACCTGAGGAGTTGTGAATGGCGCTGAACACTGTGCAGTCATCAGCAAACATCCCCATTACTGACCTTATGTTGGAGGGAAGGTCATTGATGAAGCAGCTGAAGATGGTTGGTGTAGTGTATGTACCTTTAAGAGGAACTATGTTTATGAAGCCCCTGTATACTGTAGTACCAGTAGTGACCACTCGGGTATATAAGCCTGTGTAGCGTCTTGTGTTGTTGGTTCACCTCCAAACTTTGTTCAGTAAACACTTGTTAAATCAACTCCTGCATTCCGTGTCTCCATTAACACATGGATCGAACAGTGGTGACGAGTTAGAAACAAACTTACCTGCAATTCGGCAGCACCTCAAGGGGATCGATTCCTCAGACGAAGGTCGAAGCCAGAAGCAAGAAAAAAATAAAATAAAATAACTCGAAGAAACTCGAAAACGAGGGCCAGGCTTGGTCTCCAGTCTGTGGTTTCCCCAGCTAAACGGGCTGGTGGCAGGTAGTGCACTGATCCTTCCTGGGCTACGGCGGGCTAGAGCTCGATCGGGTGGCTCTGCAACGGGGCCGGGCAGCGAGTCGGGAAGCAGAAGCAAAGAGAGAGAGAGGGTGGAGCAATCAGCACGCGGCCGGTGCTGCAAAGCAAGTCGGCGTTCGGACCGAGCAGAGGGAGGGGAAAGTCCCAGAGGGTCCGCTCCACGACGGGAACGATTCTCCAAGTAACGGAGTAACTATTGAAGCGATATATAAAAAAAATAGAAATACCGCGAAAAGCTGCAGGTCGCAACGGGAACCGCGGAGAACAGCAGCGGCGGGAAAGCGCGGGAGGCGCCATCTTAACTCGGCGGGGAAGAAAGAAAAGCGCGGTAAGTGCCATATTAGATTTTCAAGATGCCGAAGTCTGGCAATATTACTGCTTTCGATACTGACATAGAAGATTGGACCACATATGTGGAAAGAGTGGAGGTATATTGCAAGGCGAATGAAGTAGCGGATGATAAAAAGGCATCGGTACTTCTAAATCTGATGGGCGCAAGGACATACGGGCTGTTACGAAACTTGATCACTCCAGCCAAACCGATGGACAAGAATTTTAAGGAGATTGTTGATACCTTACAGGAGCACTTAAACCCAACACCGCTGCTGATAGCGGAACGATTCAAATTCTTCAGGAGGAATCAGCACAAGAATGAAAGTAATGCTGATTACCTCACCGAATTACGAAAGCTGTCAAAGCACTGCCAATTCGGGGCAGGACTGGCAGATTCTCTACGAGACAAATTCATCTGCGGTCTCCTAAGCGAAGGAACACAGAAAAGACTACTTTCTGAGAAAGATTTGACACTGGACAAGGCTTTCAGTGTGGCTGTATCATACGAAGCAGCAGCAAGAGGAGCTGCAGAGATACAGCAAAAGCCACAGGACTTCGGCACCCATGAAATGACACGGGGTTTCGAGAGATGTTATCGCTGCGGCAGAGCCACCCATGACCAGAAGGACTGCTGGTTCAAGGACAAAGCATGCAGGCAATGCGGAAAGATGGGACACATTGCACGTGTATGCAGATCTGGAAAGAAATCCGCTGACAGTAAAAAGGTCAATAAGGAAAAGTACAGAAAGGTACAAATGATGACGGACAGTAGCTCCGAAGACCAGAAGAGCGATAGCGACTCTGGAAACAAGAGACTAAGCTGTCTCAAATTACATGATGTAATCGCCAAAGAAGATTACCAGACCATTTGGGTTACCCTCACGATAGCGGGGTCCCCAGTCAAAATGGAGCTAGATACAGGATCAGCTCTGACCGTCATGAGTCAACGGGATTACGAGCGGCTATTTCCGCATATACCTTTGAAAGACACATCCATTGTCTTGAAGACATATACGGGGCAGAAAGTATACCCCAGGGGGAAAATAAGGGTGCCTGTTGTATACAACGGCAAGGAAATACAGAAGTTGTATTTATACGTTCTGCAAGATGGTGGTCCACCGTTGTTGGGACGTGAATGGATCAGAAAGATACGTTTAGACTGGCACTCCATTCAGGCACTGACGGTGACCAGTAAGAAAAAAAATGATGATGATGTCATACCTGGACGATTAAAAGAAATCTTGGCTAACGCCAAAGAAGTGTTTCAACAGGAACTAGGAACCCTGAAAGGCGCACCGCCTCAATAAAAGTGGAAGATGCGGCAATTCCCAAGTTTTTTAAGGCAAGGCCGGTGCCATACGCAATTCGTCCAGCCGTCGAGGCAGAGCTGGAGAATTTGGGAAAAGCAGGCGTGTTATCCAAGGTAGATTGGAGCGAGTGGGCAACACCCATCGTCCCGGTCATGAAAAAAACGTTGAATAATGATAAATCTGAAGAACAGAGAGAAAAGTTCGCATCTGTGGGGACTTCAAGGTGACTGTAAACCCGGTTCTTCACACGGTACAGTATCCTCTTCCGAGGATAGAAGATATTTTCGCCTCACTATCCGGAGGGAAACGTTTCACCAAAATTGACTTAGCACAGGCATATCTACAGATGGAGGTTGAGGAGGCCTCTAAAAAGTATCTCACGATAAACACACACAAAGGCCTGTACCAGTACAATCGACTGGTTTTCGGAGTGGCATCAGCTCCGGCTATCTGGCAAAGAGCTATGGAGCAAGTCCTGCAAGGGATTCCGGGGACTCAATGCTACCTAGACGACATCCTTGTAACAGGAGAAAACAACAACGAGCACCTTGCCAACTTGGAGCAGGTGCTCACGAGGCTGAGAGAACGGGGCCTACGAGCAAATCGCCCCAATGCGAATTTTTCCAGAAACAAATATCATATTGTGGCCATGTCATGAACGAAGAAGGGTTCCATAAGTCACCTGAAAAAATTGAAGCGGTCGTAAAGGCCCCAGCGCCTGAAAATGTCTCACAATTAAGGTCGTTCCTGGGATTAGTAAATTACTATCATAAATTTTTACCAAACTTGTCGACGGTTCTGCACCCGCTTAACGCACTGCTACAAACGGGAGTAGTTTGGAAATGGAGCGAAGACTGTAAACGTGCCTTCCATAAATGCAAAGGCTTGATCACGTCCAGGGAAGTGTTGGCTCATTACAACCCATCACTGCCAATCAGACTAGCGTGCGATGCATCCCCTTACGGCGTGGGAGCGGTATTATCGCATAGGTTCCCTGATGGCTCGGAGCGGCCGATAGCTTTTGCATCACGCTCGTTGAACTCAGCTGAGCGTAACTATGCCCAGATCGACAGGGAGGCACTCAGCCTGGTGTGGGGGGGTGAAGAAATTCAACCATTACCTACACGGACAAAAGTTTACCTTGTTGACTGACCATCAACCCCTCGTCTCCATATTCAACCCTAAAAAGGGCGTTCCCATTATGACAGCGCAAAGGCTACAGAGGTGGTCCCTTTTCCTAGGGGCACACCAATATGACATAGAGTACAAAGGAACAAAACAGCATGGGAATGCTGACGGGTTATCGCGCCTACCGTTGTCAACGGTGGAAGAGGCACCTACAGTGGACCCAGTGGAGATATTCCACTCGACCATAGTGGAATGTCTACCGGTGACAAATTCTACCATTGAAAAGGAAACGCGAAATGACCCGACTCTCTCACGAGTCTACGGTTTAACGGTGAAGGGATGGCCAGCACATGGCGAACCACTGTTGCCAGCATTCTCGCAAAGAAGAGAACAGCTGTCAGTGTGCCGAGGAACCTTGATGTGTGGATCCAGAGTGGTGATTCCACCCAAACTCAAGGATAGAGTGCTAAAGGAGCTTCACGAGGGGCATCTGGGTGGAGTGAAAATGAAGAACCTAGCCAGAGCGTTTGTGTGGTGGCCAGGTATCAATGGAGACATCGAAGAAATGACCAAGGGCTGTCTAGGATGCCAGAAGGTCCAAAACGCCCCACCACAAGCCCCTCTACATCCATGGGAGTGGCCCTCATCTCCATGGCAAAGGGTACATATCGACTTTGCTGGTCCATTTATGGACTCAATGTTCTTAATCGCGGTGGATGCACACTCCAAGTGGCCGGAGTCTGATGGCCACGGAAAAAACCATCACAGTATTAAGGACCATATTCGCCAGGAATGGGCTGCCTGAACAGATCTGTTCTGATAATGGACCGCAATTTGTATCCGAAGAATTCAGGAAGTTCTTAAAAAACAATGGGGTTAAGCACTACACGTCCGCCCCATACCATCCCGCCACCAATGGATTGGCTGAAAGGTTTGTCCAGACCTTCAAGAAGGCCATAAAGGCCATGGGTAATGAAGACATAAATCTACAACATAAGGTAGATAACTTCTTGTTTGCGTACAGGAATGCAACACATGTGGTTACAAACCAAACCCCCGTCATGATGTTTTTCAATAGAAGACTAAGATGCCGGCTGGATTTGGTCAAGCCAAACGTCAGAAGGGACGTAGAGAACCGGCAATTTCAAAGCATGAATGAAAGGCCAACTAGAACCTTCCAGATAGGTCAACCAGTTTTGGCCCGGGACTACCGTACCGAGAAATGGCAGCCTGGAACTATTTGCACATGACTAGGACCGCTGATGTATACCGTGGACATTGGAGGAAGCATAATAAGGCGCCATGCTGACCAGATCATAGAGTCATCCGAAAAAGGACAACCTACACCACAACTCTATACGCCTAGTGATGAAGCAGAGATACCCATAGTATCTACCTCCGATCCGGTGATACTGGAACCAGATGAACCCGACACTAGCATTGAAGCCGAATTGACCTTGCCAAAAGAACCTACTACACCACCGAGGCGTTATCCGGACCGAATCAGGAAGCCTCCAGAGAGACTGAATTTGTAATTGATTAACTTCAGCAAATGTGTATATTATTGTTCTTGTAAAAATGTTATTTAATGATTACTTAAAATGTCATGTACTATTTATCTAAAAGGGGAGGAATTGTAGTGTATGTACCTTTAAGAGGAACTATGTTTTTGAAGCCCCTGTATACTGTAGTACCAGTAGTGACCACTCGGGTATATAAGCCTGTGTAGCGTCTTGTGTTGTTAGTTCACCTCCAGACTTTGTTCAGTAAACACTTGTTAAATCAACTCCTGCATTCCGTGTCTCCATTAACACACGGATCTAACAGTTGGGCCTAGCACACTGTCCTGAGGAACTCCTGCAGTGATGTCCTGGGGCTGTGATGATTGATCTTCAATCACCACAACCATCTTCCTTTGTGCTAGGTATGACTCCAGCCAGTGGAGCGTTTTCCTCAATTCCCAATGACTTCAGTTTTACTAGGCTGTTGAAACAAGTCAGAGAGGAGAAAACAGACTCTGGGAACAATATTCACTCCTCATCGTGCTCTACAACTGGAGAGCAGCCAATTTAACACCTTTGTTCAAGAAGAGAGGAGAAACCGAGTAACTATGGACCAGTTAGTCTAATGTCAGTTAAACCGAGTAACTATAGACCAGTTAGTCTAATGTCAGTTAAACCAGGTAACTATAGACCAGTTAGTCTAATGTCAGTTAAACCGAGTAACTATAGACCAGTTAGTCTAATGTCAGTTAAACCGGGTAACTATAGACCAGTTAGTCTAATGTCAGTTAAACCGAGTAACTATAGACCAGTTAATCTAATGTCAGTTAAACCGAGTAACTATAGACCAGTTAGTCTAATGTCAGTTAAACCGAGTAACTATAGATCAGTTAATCTAATGTCAGTTAAACCGGGTAACTATAGACCAGTTAGTCTAATGTCAGTTAAACCGAGTAACTATAGACCAGTTAATCTAATGTCAGTTAAACCGGGTAACTATAGACCAGTTAATCTAATGTCAGTTAAACCGGGTAACTATAGACCAGTTAGTCTAATGTCAGTTAAACTGGGTAACTATAGACCAGTTAGTCTAATGTCAGTTATGGGCAAACACTCGGGCTCAATTTTTGTAGAGGAGGCGGGTTGAGGGCGGGCCCGCAGCTCAGCAGCTTTCGGACCCGCTCCCGGATGCCGTCGGCCCGCAGTTCTAATTTTTGCTTGATTGGCCTCGTTACGGCCGACGTGCGGGTCCCTCCAGGCAATTGCTTGGAGCGTGTCAGTTTCTCGCCTCTGATGACGCGTTTTTGGAGTAAAAATTTAAAGGGGCCATGTCCCCTTTGCAAAAAATGTAACTGGAATGGCTTGGTTCTGTTTATCTAGAAAGGGGAGTTGACAGCGGCTGGTGTGAACACAAATAATTGAATTGAATTGCTGGTCATATTTGTAGTGTATGTACCCGTCTACCTTTAAGGGAACTATTGAATGTAACCGTTCACCTTTAAGAGAACTACTTTAGGTGTGGCACTATTTGTTTGGCTTCTGTATACTGTAATACCGATAGTGACCACACCAGTATATAAGTGTTGTGGCAGGATTGCTGGGGCAGATTCGCCCGGACCTTCGAATAGTAAAGGCCTGTTTGTTTGTTACTTCTGAAGTCTGTGTATTTATTAACTGCACAACCCACAGACTTTACAGTGGCGACGAGTCCGATCGTACCCTGCGGCAAGACTACCAAAAGCAACGAAGAGCGTCGAAGAGAGACAACCGCCCTCGTCGTGCTACCAAAAGAAAACACGAGGCTGCAACAACAGAAAGCAGGAAGACTAACAACAAAAGCTGTATCAGCAACAGGCACTGACTACCCTTCTGCCACGGTGCGGAGTGAGCCGACCAGCAAGAAACAAGGCGGCCGAAGAGACTGTGAGTAGGGGAAGGTGTAGAAGTATCCGGAGGATAAGGGCAGAGCACTCGACCTCGGTCGAGGGGGAGCTGTGCCGGCCAAAAGTCGGGTCCAACGGCGTCGGGTGACAGCCGGACCGCGATCGGGGGAAAACTCCGGGCAGCGACTGCAGCCACGAAGCGCTGAGCCTGCGAGTAGGCGCGGGAAGAGAAACCCAGCCGCAGCCGGGGAGGGAAACACCGGTCTGCGAGAGGGCCGGGGAGGCGAACGGGAACC
Source organism: Somniosus microcephalus (assembly GCF_052327205.1). Taxonomy (NCBI): domain Eukaryota; kingdom Metazoa; phylum Chordata; class Chondrichthyes; order Squaliformes; family Somniosidae; genus Somniosus; species Somniosus microcephalus. The sequence goes on from NC_140994.1 coordinate 98,478,847, forward strand.
GTGCGGGTGGGAGCCGGGTGCGGAGAGAGAGACTGCGAGGAGCCAGTCCAGCGGCTGAGCTGTTCTCCACCAACGGGGTACTCAGCCGGCAAAACCGAACGTGCGGGAGTGGGTGAGAGACACAGCCGAAAACGGGGTGAGAGACTGCGCGAGAGCCAGTCCAGCAGCTGAGCTGTTCTCCACCAACGGGGTACCCAGGGCCGGTAGCACCGAACGTGCGGGTGAGAGAGCGACAGAGCCGGGTACGGAGAGAGAGACTGCGCGAGAGCCAGTCCAGCGGCTGAACTGTCCTCCGTTAACGGGGTGTACCCAGCGCCGGTAGAGCCGTGCGGGCGGGAGGAAAAGACATAGCCGAGTAAGGGGAGCTGTGCGGTAGCCAGCCAGCGGCTGAACCTGTCCGCTGTGGGGGAAGCGTACCCCTTCCACCGGGAAGAAACGAGGGAAGCCGCCATTAGGCGGAGAAGACGCCAGAAGCGGGAAACCGCCATTGAAGTGGGCGGGGCGAGAAAGGAAGAGCGGGAAACCGCCATTTTCGCGGGAAAACCGCCATCTTGATTGACATACCGCCATTGAAGTGGGCGGGGAGAGAAGGAAAGAGCGGGAAACCGCCGATTTCGCGGGAAAACCGCCATCTTAGAAACAAACAAATAAATAAGAATACTTAAAGAAATACTGGTGCTGCTCCCAAGGGAAGAAAGATGCCTAAGCGAGGGAATATTAATGATTTTAATTCTGAGATAGAAGACTGGGCCACGTACGTGGAACGCATCGAGATCTATTGTGAAGCCAACAAAATAGAGGAAGACGACAAGGTGATAACATTGTTAAACTCGATGGGCGCAAAGACATACGGGCTCTTGAAGGATTTACTAGCACCAGCTAAACCGGCGGATCAGTCTTTCGAAGAGATTGTGGTTGTTCTGAAGGACCACTTGAACCCCACACCGTTGATGTTGGCTGAACGATTCAAATTCTATGCAAGAACGCAACGGAAAGACGAAAACAACGCAGAATACTTGGTCGAACTGCGTAGGCTAGCGAAATACTGCCAGTTCGGAGGGAATCTGACAGAGGCACTGCGAGACAAGTTCGTCGGCGGATTGTCCAAGGAAGGGACGCAAAAGCGCCTACTCGAAGAGAACGACCTTACACTTGACAGGGCTGTCCTTATAGCCGCATCACACGAAGCCGCCGCGAAAGGAACGGCGGAAATGCAACTAAAGGCGGCGGCGCTCGGGGTGGACCAAATTACCTCGAGTACAACAAAATGCTATCGTTGTGGGAAGACAACACACGACCAGAATCAATGCTGGTTTAAGAACCAAGAATGTAGGAAATGTGGCAAACTGGGTCACATCGCTAAGGTATGCCGGTCAGGGAAGAAGACCAACAACCAAAGGAAGCCATCACAAGAAAAGTACAACAAGGTATACAAGGGGGCTGAGCAGAGTTCAGACGAACAGAATCCAGACTCAGATCCAAACGGCCAGGAGCTGGGTAGTCTGAGTATCCACCATGTGAGTAAGGAAGCTGACCTACAAACTATCTGGGTCATGCTAAAAATAGCTGGAGTCCAAGTGAAAATGGAGTTGGACACTGGATCAGCTGTATCAGTCATAAATCGAGGGGATTACCACCGGCTATTCTCACACATACCCCTAAGATATACCAAGTTCGTATTGCAGACATACACGGGGCATAAAGTATACCCCATGGGAAAAATAAGAGTCAAGGTGAGAGATAGGGGTAAAGAACACCCAAGAATGAACTTGTATGTACTACATGAGGGAGGACCACCACTTCTAGGACGGGAGTGGATCAAGAAAATAGACATGGAATGGCACTACCTACAAGCAATGACGAGTGAGGACTCGGTGCAGACAAGCAGCTCAGACTCTGAGCCGGAAGACGATAAGTCCAGCCCACGTATGAAAAACAAGGTTAACATGAACTCACTGACTAAGGTTGGAAAAACGATGGCGTGCATAAAGACAGAGAATTCTGAGTCTGTTCAAGTCACAGACATATGCATTACGGAGGAACACCGAGCTCGAACTCAACGTTATTTCAAAGTACGACAACAATTCGAACAATTAAGTTACCGTCTCGTACAAGAGATGAAAACAATGAAAAAGTTCTATGACACCGAATGGGAGAGTCTGGAAAGACAACAGAACCTGCTGGCTCAAGCAGAGAGCGACCATAGAGCCATTGTGACCAATTACCGATCACACCTCCCTTATGATGTTCAGGAGTTAGAATATTTGCATGATCTAGAGATACAGCATAAAGGCAAACCACGCTACACTGAGGATTTTGTTCTGCAATTGGAGACGGAGCTAGTGCAGGCAAGGTTAAGAGAAGCTGAATCGCAGTGTGCACTTAAAGAGATGCAGAAAAAAATCTTGGACATGGAAAAGAGAAACGCTTCTTTACCTGATGTGAATAATGTGGCCATGTTGCAAGAGGAGCTTATCACTCAGTTAAATGAAAATAAACGGAAAATGACTGAGATAGACTGCAAGAATAAAGAAGATTTGATGGCAGTGAGACTTCAAGAGGCAGATAGCATAGCAGCCTTGGCTGAACTCCAACAGGAAATTGCGAAAGAAGCAAATGAAGAGGAGTCTTCAGGAAGCCGGGATTTTATTCCAGTTCTTCTCTACGACTCCTTACAAGCAGAGTGTGAGAAGTTGAAAGAACAGTATGAACAGGCCCAGGCTACAATTCTGGAGGGGATTAACTCGGCAACCTCCGAAAAGCTAGTTTCAGTAGAAGCATATGAACAACTAAAGGTTGAACATGAGCAAGAAGTCCAAAGGCTGCAGGAAATTCTTGATGAGCTCAAGGCCAAGACAGACTCATCGGTAGAAGTTCCATCCATAGATGAGAATTTAGAGGTGAAAGACATGGCAGAACATGAAAGACAAGATGTCCAAGAACTCATAAAAATATTGAAGGAAACTCAAGACAAATATGAGGCGGCAATGACCGAGGTTCAACGACTTGAAGAGCAGAGTCAACTGGGAATCCTTTCAGTGGAAGGGAAGGAAACTGTAAGAAACACAGAGACTGTAAGAATGGGCTCTGAACATGAGCTTGGGAGCATCAAGGCGCAACTTCTTCGAGCGCTTGAAACCAAAGTACAAGAGGAAAGGAAGGTGAAAGCATTGGAGGGTAAGGTGGATGAAATGGTGAAGACTCTGATCCACAGAGTCCCCGTGGAAGAGTTAACGGTCAGCCAACTCCTTCACATGCTGAGAGACAAGACTCCACAATGGGAACACGAGCTTCAATCTGCAAAGGGAAGGAATTCGGAGCTCCCAAAAGTTACGGAAATAACTGAGGTGGCAACACAGATTTTGTGTTACAGTTTACTCTATGAAGAGTTCGTTGAATCACGTCAATGTGAACAGAAGAATGTTGAAACAGCTGCTTCAGTAGAAGGATTAAATAGCCTGATACCGCAATCCCCGGTGGAAGGTATTGAACTCACAAATGAGGTCAGTAGTGAAGGAATGGCAGACAACCCAGGAAGAGCGGGATGAATATGAATGCATGAAGAAGTCTTTTCAAGAAAGATGTCTAGGGAAGGAACCACCGTCAGCTAACGTCCAGACGTGTGAGGAGGAAGAAGAAGGCTCTCTCGCTGGCCTAACTCAGGACGAACCCGAATATTACCATGACCTGTTGAGTGACACTGAATATTACGAGGATGTGGTCTGCCCAGCTTGTGATGAAAACTCCCAAAGTGCTGAAATCCGGAGGAAGCACTTAAGGTCTAAGGAACATAGAGAGTTGGTGGCGCTACAGCTGGCAGCCGAGAAAGGAGCTCCGAGAGTTTCAAAAAGGCAGAAAAGAAAAAGAAGCAGCAGAAGATAATAACTGTCAAAATATTAGCACTTCTACCATCTCAGGCGGGACACTACGAAAGGAGCTAAATTAGTTGAAAAACTGGAAAATGTCAAGACAGCCAGTTGGTTGTAAAAGTCCGCACTGCTGGTTCAACAGGACGAAAGTTCAAGCTGTTACGTCAAGAAAAAGGCTATGGAGGAGTCACGCTAGCCAGGTGAACCGGCTACACCAAAGAAATGTTGTTCGGAACGAGTCAAGATCAGAGACTGAATCTATGAACTGTTTCCGCAGAGACTGAACCTGTGAACTGTTCCCACCGAGATTATATCTGTAAATTGTTTTATATGACATTGACTCCACCGAGATTATATCTGTAATTTGTTTATAGGAAGTTGAAGATATGTATGTTTAACAGAGACTCTGTAAGTAATAAGCTAAAAAGGGAGGATTGTAGTGTATGTACCCGTTTACCTTTAAGGGAACTATTGAATGTAACCGTTCACCTTTAAGAGAACTACTTTAGGTGTGGCACTATTTGTTTGGCTTCTGTATACTGTAATACCGATAGTGACCACACCAGTATATAAGTGTTGTGGCAGGATTGCTGGGGCAGATTCGCCCGGACCTTCGAATAGTAAAGACCTGTTTGTTTGTTACTTCTGAAGTCTGTGTATTTATTAACTGCACAACCCACAGACTTTACAATATTAGATTCTAGAAAGACATTTATGATTTTTTTATCTATCAATGTAGTACAGGTATGTGACTAGGAAACGAAAAAGATGCCAGATGTGTTCCAATCATTGGCTTAGTAAAATGAATGCTTTTTTCTCTTAAAGGTGCCGGCTGCTGCAGGAATGACAGCCCCAAAAATCAGTCAAGATCAATGAGGGCTCCCTCCATGCGCTTGTGGAAGGAGTTAGAGGACGACAGGAGGTCCTCTTCCCTGGAAACGGAAGGAGGAGGTCTCCTCAGCAAACCAAGGCAGCTTGGCTGCAAATTGCAGCCGAGTGATCCGACCTGTTTTATTCTTTTTATTCTCTGTATTGGTTTGATATAACTAGTGGTTTGCTAGGCCACTTCAAAGGGTAGTTAAGAGTCAACCATGTTGGGGTGGGACTGGAGTCACATATAGGCCAGACCAGGTAAAGGCAGCAAGTGTCCTTCCCTAAAGGACATTAGTGAACTACTGGATTTTTAAGACAATCTGACAGTATTATGGTCACTTTTACTATTACCATCTTTTTATTTCCAGATTTAAAAAAAATCTGGATTCAAATCCTTAAACTGCCATGCTGGGATTTGAATTCAGGTTCTCTGGATTATTACTCAAGTAACATAATCACTGCACTACTGTACTCGCTTAATCTCTCAGTTTAATATGCTTTCACAGAACATGAAACAAACGGGACAGCAGGTGTGTAATCAATAAAATCTGTCTCGCTCTCTCATCTCACCAGACCACAATGTATCTTTAGAAAAATCACTAAATAAACTCCACCTGAACAAAGCTTTTAAAATTTGTCCTCTAACCTTTCTTCAAATAATTCTGAAAAATAACTGTGCAAGAACTTCTAGAGACTAAAGAAAATTAGTTCAGTATTTCAGCTGATGTGTGCTGGGAAATTTGGTGTATGACATATGTTCAGACTGTGACTTCTAGATTCAGTTAACAGTCACAGCACGTAACAAAAATATCAAGTCCAAGTCCATGTTTTTGGAGGTGCTGAGGTCTTCAAGTTAAAATGCTAATGAAAGCATTAAAAATCTCAAAATACAGTTTAATGTTATAATTTATTGTGAAGTATATCGTTTTTGGAACGTTTTAATTGGTTTAAACCTTTATTTTGGACATTAGAAATTTCAGTTGCTGAGAAAAATGGTGTACAAATAATTTTCTTGAAAGTATTTTGAGTGATTTATGGGGAAAAGATTTTAAATTTTTTTTTTTTTTAATTCGCTTATGGGATCTGGGCGTCACTGGCAAGACCAGCATTTATTGCCCATCCCTAGTTGCCCTTGAGAAGGTGATGGTGAGCCGCCTTCTTGAACCACTGCAGTCCGTGTGGTGAAGGTACTCCCACAGTGCTGTTAGGTAGGGAGTTCCAGGATTTTGACCCAGCGACGATGAAGGATCGGTGACATACTTCTAAGGTGTGTGACTTGAAGGGGAACTTGGAGGTGGTGGCGTTCCCATGTGCCTTCTGCCCTTGTCCTTCTAGGTGAAAGAGGTCGCGGGTTTGGGAGGTGCTGCTGAAGAAGCCTTGGCGAGTTGCTGCAGTGCATCTTGTAGATGGTACACACTGCAGCCACAGTGCGCCGGTGGTGGAGGGAGTGAATATTTAAAGTGGTGGATGGGGTGCCAATCAAATGGGCTGCTTTGTCCTGGATGGTGGCGAGCATCTTGAGTGTTGTTGGAGCTGCACTCATCCAGGCAAGTGGAGAGTATTCCATCACACTCCCTACTTGTGCCTTGTAGATGGTGGAAAGACTTTGGGGAGTCAAAAGGTGAAACACTCGCCGCAGAATACCTAGCCTTTGACCTGCTCTCGTTGCCACAGTATTTATGTGGCTGGTCCAGTTAAGTTTCTGGTCAATGGTGACCCCCCAGGATGTTGATGGTGGGGGATTCAGCAATGGTAATGCCGTTGAATGTGAAGGGGAGGTGGTTAGACTCTCACTTGTTGGAGATAGTCATTGCCTGGCACTTCTGTGGCGCGAATGTTACCTGCCACTTATCAGCCCAAGCCTGAGCGTTATCCAGGTCTTGTTGCATGCGGGCATAGACTGCTTCATTACCTGAGGAGTTGTGAATGGCGCTGAACATTGTGCAGTCATCAGCGAACATCCCCATTTCTGACCTTATGTTGGAGGGAAGGTCATTGATGAAGCAGCTGAAGATGGTTGGGCCTAGGACACTGCCCTGAGGAACTTCTGCAGCAATGTCCTGGGGCTGTGATGATTGACCTTCAATCACCACAACCATCTTCCTTTGTGCTAGATGTGACTCCAGCCAGTGGAGCGTTTTCCCCGATTCCCATTGACTTCAGTTTTACTAGGGCTCCTTGATGCCACACTCAGTCAAATGCTGTCTTGATGTCAAGGGCAGTCACTCTCACCTCACCTCTAGATAATAGAGCACCATCTGGCAGTACCATAGGGAACTGCTATATGCCAGTGATCAGATTAATATCGAAAGATTGTCACCTACTGGTGTTACATGGAAACCTAACAGTTAAGTGTAACACAGAAGTGTGGACATTCTTACATTGGAATTCCCATAAGAGATGTTCACATACCAGGTTTCAATAGAGCATGCAACCCATGTAAGAATTTGAATACTACTTGTAGAACTCCTCTGACATTGCAAACGGTAAATTGGAGGATGCCGTTGCCTTTGTGTGTGCCTCATGCTCTGCTTCTTTCTTTCTCCTTCTCTTTCTTGCTGATCTGTGTGTTTATATTGCTCTGTGTGAATATTTTCATTTTTTTGTGGATAGTAGGTGTTCTAAGAAATTCCCAGCCCTCTATCCCCCCCGTACAGCGGCCGGTTGGTAAATACATGGCTGTCCATCCCTGTTGAAGCCCCAAAAGCAGATAGAAAAATCGGTGGAGCGAAGAGAGCCACAAATAATGTTTGAGACTGGGGTCGGAAGCTGCAGGGAAGCAAACATTTTCATGAGTCAGGACCGGGCTGGGGCTGGGAATTGGTAGGGCTAGAAAAATGGAAAAGCCAGGAGGGCTAGGGAGTTAGAGAACATCTAAAGAAAAACCTTTGAAGAGTTGGGCTGGGGCTAGGAACCAGTGGCAGAGCTGCTAAGAGTTGGGAAGGATACATGGAAACAAAAATTCTAAATGGCTCAGGGATGGAGCCAGGAAATGGTGATCTGTATGGGGTAGGATATATTGGGCTCAGTTGGACACATCAAGGCGGGTGGGGGGAAGGAGTGGATGTAAGGACTCAACCAATGGGTTGGGAAACACAGCACATTGGGCCCACCGAGGCAGTGGGGTGCAAATCTAAATATAAGAGACAAAATATTACAAATATATAGGCCTGGAATTTGCAGTCAGTGGCGAAGCAAAGGTGTTCGCCGCTGGCCCCAAAGAATGCTGCACACAGAGATCTTTGTGGCGAGAAGTGTGCCTTTTTCGACGCGCAAGAGATTGCAGTGCTCTATAATGGGGAATCCCTAACGCAATTTGTTGTGACGTTAACAAGCTGTTTTAGCTGCAAATCACAATGCAGAATTCTCAGACAGGGAAGCAGGAAACGAGAATCTGCTTTTATACCAGCCTTTTAAAAATGTTAGAGAGCAAAACAAAGATGGAGGCTCTCACATGGGAATAAGGTAGAGCCTAAAATAATCAGGAACAAACTTTAAAAAAATAAAAGTTTTTTTTTTAAATTTCTTAAAAATTGTAATTATCATCATGCAGTAATGGAGAAATTTGATTCTCCACAAAATTAAAATTAGTTTTGCAGGGCCATAACATTTATTTAGCAGTCAATGCGCTGTTAAAACCCCAGATACACCTAATTCAACAAGGCCCAAAATTTAATGGGGTATTTAACAGCGATATTCCTGCGGAAAAGTCCAAGTTTTCGTCAGTTTCACTGATTACGCTGATTGCTGGCTATGGGGGGCGGGTGGGCACACAACGCAGCCAATATCGGAGCAGTGAATGATTGACTGCAATTTCAGGATTCCTGTGTGTAGATGCGCATGTGCGACATCATGAAGTTGCAGTCAGTTTCAATGGGTTCATAACAGAGAACATTATTAATTGCCCGTTATTACCCACCGCAAATTCCGGCCCGTAAACATTTTGAATGATATTTCTAAATTCAAATTTAAAGCAGTATCATTTTGCACGTGCATACCTGGGCCAGCATCGTGTGAGACGAGGGAGCATTTAAGTCCACTCCCAGCAACACCTAAGAAGTTATGTCTAAAAATTAATTTTAATTATCAACATTTAAATTAAAAAATTAAAAATACTTGCTGTGGAGAGAACAGATGGGGTTGGTTGGCTCCTCAGCAGCATGTGGGTCCTGTGTATAGCCAGGTATTACCTGTCTCAAGAACTCATCTGGGAAACTCCTACTACAGCGCCAATGACTGGCATCACAGGGAAACATTGACAACTAAAGAGTAATAACTACTGTACCTGCAGACATTTTAACACAAGAATCCCCATAAGAAATCTTTACACTGCATTTTCAGTGGAATGTGCAACCTATGTACAGATTTTAATATCTATATATATAAAAGACCTCTTCTGTCTGTCTTTCTGTCTGTCTGTCTTTCTGTCTGTCTGTCTGTCCGTTTCTCTATACGTTCGAAAGTTACAGAGCGTACCTACACGCGCGTCACGTCAAAAGAAAGCTTACGATTACGGACCGGTCATAGGCATATTTACGTTTTGGCCGGACAAAAATTGCGCCCGCGGTATCCAAAAAACGTTCAACATTCCGCTCATTATCATCTCATTAGCGATAGAGTGACATCGAGGTCGACCAATCATACGCCGGGTTCCTGCACGTGGCGGGCGGGCCCTCTCCAGTCGAGTGACGGGACGATTGACCAATCCTACGCTTCGGTGACCTGACGGTCGATGACCAATCGGTGCGTGTGTGGGCGGGCCTTATCATTCTGAACCGAGGTGAGTGGCCGCCATCTTGATTCCATTCTTTTTCCCGCTTTCTGCGTTTTTTCTTTTCAAACCTACATTTCCAGCAAAAAAAAATTGCTTTTATTAAATTGTTTAAAAAAAAACTTAATTCATTTGTAAACCTGAAGATTCTTTTTCCTACCTTTCCCCGTTTTTGTAAGGCCTCATAACCTAGGCCTCAAAGCCTGGGCCTGTCCTGCCCAGCCACGCCCGAGCTAGGTAATTGTCCCACGGCTTCTGCTAAGCTCCCCCGCACCCCCCGCCCGTCGTCACGTTACCCGGGGCAACGGCGTCAGCCACGAGGGTCACGGGACATAAACAGGACGCTGGCGTCTCTCTCTGTTCCCCGCTCGGCTCGGGCGGGGGGGCGGGGCTCTCGGGAGTGCGGGTCTCGGGCGGTGCTTGGAGAGCGGGAAGGGTTACCCCGCGGGCCCGTCCGGCCGTCTTGAAACCAGCTCGGGAGGGCGGGAGTCAGCTGCGCGCGCGTCAATGTCGGCCCGGACCGCAGCTAAGGTGAGTCCGGCCGGGACTCAACGCGCTAGCCAGCGCATCGGCCGGCCCTGAGGCGCTGATCCACGGAGAGGGAGGGAGAAAGCTAAGGTGAGTCCGGCTGGGCCTCACGCGCTATGCCGCGCACCGGCCGGCCGGCGCTGATCCGCGGGGGCGGGGCGGAGGGAGAGGAGAGAGGACGGAGGGAGAGGAGAGAGGGGGTGAGGGAGAGGAGAGTTGGAGGGGAGAGAGGGGGGGAGGGAGGAGGGGGGGAGGGGAGAGGGGAGAGAGAGGAGAGAGAGGGGGGAGGGAGAGGGGGAGAGGAGAGGAGAGAGAGGGAGAGGAGAGGAGAGAGAGGAGGGGGGAGAGGAGAGGAGAGGGGGGAGGGAGAGGGGGAGAGGAGAGAGGGGGGAGAGGAGAGGAGGGAGAGGGGGAGGTAGAGGGGGGAGAGGAGAGAGAGGGAGAGGGGGGAGGGAGAGGGGGGAGGGAGAGGGGGGAGGGAGAGGGGGAGGGAGAGGGGGGAGAGGAGAGGAGAGAGAGGGGGGAGGGAGAGGAGAGAGAGGAGAGAGGGGGGAGGGAGAGGGGGGAGGGAGAGGGGGGTGAGGGAGGAGGGGGGAGGGAGAGGGGGGAGGGAGAGGGGGGAGGGAGGGGGGGGGAGAGGGGGGAGAGGAGAGAGAGGGAGGGGGGAGGGAGAGGGGGGAGGGAGAGGGGGGAGGGAGAGGGGGGAGAGGGGGAGGGAGAGGGGGGAGAGGAGAGAGAGGGGGGAGGGAGAGGGGGGAGAGGAGAGAGAGGGGGGAGGGAGAGGGGGGAGAGGAGAAGAGAGAGAGGGGGGAGGGAGGGATGGAGAGGGGGGAGAGGAGAGGGAGGAGGAGGGAGAGGAGAGAGAGGGAGGAGAGAGAGAGAGGGTGGGGGGAGGGAGAGGGAAGAGGGGGGGAGGGAGAGGAGAGAGGGGGGGGAGGGAGAGGAGAGAGGGGGGGAGGGAGAGGAGAGAGGTGGCGGGGAGTGTCGAGAGGAG